>NC_053154.1:187405648-187770648 GCF_016835505.1 Polypterus senegalus
CTTTCCTGGTCTGATCTGATGAGCAGGAGGCCCATTAGTTTGAGGTGTTGTTTAGTGTTTTGAGAAAGGTCTGGATGAAGACCCCAATGGCTGTACTTCATATGTAACATTACAATATTTTACCGAGCAAACAGAATTATACAAATGATAAACATGTTTGTTCTGTATTAAAATATTTAATGTAAATACAAGACACACATTAGTTTCTTTCTGGCTACATAGGATGACTTTCTGTTTCTTGAACTTTTTTTATGATGAACAGGCTGCATGATATCTAATAAACATGCTGAGTTATACCTCTGCTGGTAGAATTAGGTGCCCTCTAAATAGTAGTATCAGTATTTGCCTTTTTGCCAAACAACCTACACCCCATAACCCATAATGACAATGTGAAAACATTCTCTCAGAAATGTTTGCTAATTTATTAGGAATCAAAAAATGAAACCTATCATTAAATATACTGTATTTAAAGCTTAATTCAGTATTCTGTAGAATAGGGGTCACCAACTCCGGTCCTGGAGAATCACTGTGGCTGCAGGTTTTTATTCCAAACGCTTTTTAAAATGAGTGTCCTGTTTGTGCTGCTAATTAACTTCTTGTTAATTCATTTTAATTGAATTGCTTTATGATTTGTTCCCCTGAATTTCTTCATTATTCCTCTTTATTGCTTCATTTCTTTCCTTAAATGGCACCCAAACAGAAATGAAATGTTAAGTGAGGGAGCCAACAAAAGGCCAACTAAGTGAGGCCCTCAAACGCCATCCAATTTCGCTCGAACCAGCTGCTTAATGAGGTGCCGAGTCTTGTTGTTAATTCAACCCGTTCTTTAATTCCATGGCTTGTTGCTGCTCTCTTGGTGCATTAGCAGACATTTCCGAAATTGTTGATTTTCTCTTTTCTAAGAGGACATTATTAAAATGTTTTGGGGACCTGGATTCCTGAGACCTTCATCTTTCTTTATTTTCAGATATTGTATGATGGACACCAGTTGTTTTGGCCCATTTTGTGTCTCATTATTATTTGGCGGCTAATTAAGGAAAAAGAAACAAGGGGTATGAGTCTTCAAAAGCAGGTCAATTAAAATGAATTCAAAAGAAGTGAATTAGCAGGAAAAACAGGTCACTCATTAAGAAAAGGGTTGGAATGAAAACCTGCAGCCATGATGATCCTCCAGGACCGAAGTTGGTGACCCCTGCTGTAGAAAACCTTTTTTCAGCAATTGAAGATTCTAGTCTTTGATAAGCTTTGCACACAAGGATTTGGGTGGTTTATCCCATTACTCCCAGCAGATCCTCTCCGGCTTCTATAGAATGAATGAGAAGTGCCTGTAAACTGCCATCTTCAAGTGTGGGCTTTGGCTGGGATGCTCAAGGACAACCAGAGACTTGTCCTGAAGCCACTCCAGTGTTTTCTTGGCTGTACGCTTTGGGTCATTGCTGTGCCGAAAAGTGAACCGCTGCCGTAGTCAGAGGTAGTGTGCACTTTGGAGCAGGTTTTCTTCAAGGACATCTCTGGCTGCATTCATCCTTCCTTCAATCCTGCCCTTAATCTTGGCCCTGAGAAGCACCCCCATAGAATGGTGCTGGTGTTTATCAAACATACTGTAGTGCTTGGAGTTTTGCCCAAAGGGTTCAATTTCTGCCTCATTAGTTCCAGAGAGGCTTTTTCCTCATGCTCTCAGAGTCTTTTAAAATGTCATATGCCTTTTACTCAAGAGTGGCTTCAATCTAGCCTCTCTACCATGAACTCCCGATTGATGGAGTGCTTCTAAGATGGTGGTCCCTATGACAAGTTTTCCCATCTCGGCAGAGGACTTCTGAAGCTCTGTTGACCATTAGAGATTGTCTGTCACCTCCATGACCAAAGCTCATCTTATTTGGTTACTCTACCACTATGCTCCTGGGAACACAAAGTTTAGAAATGGTTTTATACCCTTGCTCTAAATTGTGCCTCACCACAATGTGATCTGTGCAGAGTTCTACAGAGAGTCCCTTGGATTTCAAGGCTTGGGGTTTGTCCTGATATGCAGTGTACCCTTCTAAACTATGTCTAATCAATTTAGTTTTCCATAAATGGACTCCAATCATGTTTTAGACCCCTCTTAAGGATCACTAATGCAAACAGGATGCACCGGAGTACAATTTGGAAAGCCACAAAAGGGTCTGAATATTTATACAAATGATATATAAATTAAAACTTTTTCAGTTTGTCATTATGGGTTATTGGCAAAAATGACAAACATACCCATTTAAAATGCAACATCTTGTTGTCAGTGCATTCAAGTGCCACAACTTAAATGAACAGAGTACAGATTTAACCTAAGGCCCATTCACACTAGCGGTGTTCATTTAAAAATTCAGACATTTGTATCAGTTTTTGCCTTCCGTCCAACACTACCTTGCTGTTTTCAACTGACAAAAACCAAATACTTCAAAAAAAGCTTTCCAGAACTGAAGGACTTTTGGTAATGCTGGTACCGTGTTTCAGTGTGTACTGACAAAAACAAAGATTTTTGAAAATATGTAGACTCCATTGTGCACAGGTTGGTTTGAGCTTATTATGTGGATCTTCCCTGACTAGATCCTGGTCATTACATTGTCTTTTTCCCTGGCTGGTCACAAAAAAGGCATATTCTAACATAGTGGGCAGAGAAGAGTTCCTTTCCATGGCACTTGTTTTGTTGCTTTCCTGTATACACAAAAGTGCCATTTTGTGCAGTTTTTTTTAAATGTATTTATTTTCAGAAATATTGGTGAAGTGATTACTCACACTGCACGATAGTCTCCAGTCTTATAAGTGCTCAAAACACCACAAACACATTCAGTCTGACTGACATGCCATAACACGGGTTCTGGAACTATACATGTCCAATGCGCACTCACTGTAGTCGTTGCAAAGTGAATTTTGGGAAATTTGATGGGGACATTATTAATTTGACTTGTGAGGCTGCTCACATTACAAGATAGCCAACTGAAAATTCTGACATGACAGAAATTCTTCTACTAATACAGTAGCCTTGTTATGAAACACAATCTAATGCACATGAAACAGCTGATGAAGCTGAAAATTCAGGCCGACATGCACAAGCCTACAGCCCCACTTCAGCTCCTTCCAGAACTTCGCCTATTTGAATATGCAAATCAATATAAATAGGCCTTTCCTTTCAGTGTTTTGTTAAAAGACAATGGCAAAATCACATGTAAAAGAATTTCAGCAAATGACAAATGGAGGTCCTGCTTAGTAAAGTTGAGGCGTGGTGGAGCCACTCAATTTCAGAAAGTTGCACAATGTCTGAAATAAAAAAAGTGGTTAGATACTAAAGTGGATTTGAAAAGGTGAGTCACAACTCGCCATCGGAGTGTCAACACAACTGGAGAAGGTAGTGGAATTCCGGGGCTCACAGTATTTGAGCAGCGAGCTGCTGGAGTTATTGGCGAGACACTTGTACTGTATATCTCACCACAACATTTGAGATACATTTTCATATCACAGATAATTTCCACATTAATATAGCAGAAATTCTTTCTATTTACTTATGCAAAGCCATTCTCTGTAGGCTCCTTTTTTATAGCAATGTGCTATAAAATGTGCCGGACATTGCTATGAATTGTGCTTTGATGTATGCCCATTCAACCACAGTGTAAGGAAATCTTAAATATCTGGATGACAAGCGGATAATTCTACCCCATACAACTGGTAAGGCACGACTCAGTGATGGCTGAGAAATAACCGATCAGTCAGCCAGTTCACAATGTAAAGCCTGAAAAAAAAAGTAGACAGAACTTGCAGAAGAGCAGATAGAGCACAAGTCCTCAAAGTCTGCCTTTGTAATGCTGGACCCAGTTCAGTACACAACTCCAAAGAGGACAGCTCATGGAAATCAAAATTGACTGAGAAGCCAGTCAGCATCAAGGGACAAGAAATCAGTATGATCTCTAAATATGCTCTCTTTTCTGATTCTTCCATTTGCAATGTCTTCTAATAAAGATAAACCAGCCATGGTAATTGGGATAGCTTGGCCATTCCATACACCATTATATTGTTATTGATAAAGGAGGCGTAGATGCAGATGTATAAAAAAGAAACAAACCACAAAGAAACAGTAGCACTGCTTTAAGGCTGGGTGCCACCCGTTGACAGAAACGTGTGTGTGGTGTGAGCCTGCTGTGAAAGTGTGTGGGGCATTATGTCAAGTTTAACTTTTATACCTCTAGACGTGAACATGGAAACAGGTGTACACAACATTTTTGTGTGTACACACCGTTTATACTGGAGGCGCCAGGCCTGAACAAGTAGTGTGATACAGTCAAGATAGGAGTTTTAAGATAGAAAATAAAATGCATTATCTTTTATAAGAAAGTACAGGGTGGTCCAGATCTAATTATGCAATTATGAAAAGGCCAACACATCGCACCCGCTGTTCGACTGACAACCGTCTCCCCACCATTTTGGAATGCAGGGCAGGTGCTACTATCTATCGGCAACAAAAATAATTTTTGTGAATTCTCTATGTAATAAACTTAAGTTATAGCGTAATGAAAATTGCATAATTAGATCTGGACCACCCTATAAAATATTGGCCTTGTACGACAGCTTATCTGTTTAGAACACTTGACAAATCTTAAGGTAAATTGTTAAGTTGTGACTTTAATTGAGAATACATCATGTAATGAGAAGGAGCGATTATACAGCACTTCAGAATGAAATTTGAAGAGTCGGCAACAAAAGAAACGTAAGTTAGAAGAGGACCCCGGCACACACACGAATCTCCTACTCTTAGGAAAAACTAATTCTATCGGGAATGGAACCAGACAGAACCTTAGCCCGAATTTGATCCCCTTCTATAAAGATGTCCTTTATGTATTTAAAAAAAGGAAATAACCACCCTATATATATATATATATATATATCTATATATATATATATATACACACATCAAATATAAATTAGACATACACGCTCCCCACGCGTTCCCCAGTCCCTTTTATATCGACTTTGTCTCAGCTTTGTTCCAACTGGCCTGGGAAGTCCGCCGATAAATCCAGCATACTAGCCAAAATATCCCACTGGCTTGTTAGATATAAAAGAAGCGATCTCACCGGCTTGGCGACGACTGTTAAATCGAATGCTGAAGTCCGCCTCACCCGGGTGTATTGGCGTTAACGTCTCTCCCTGGAAGACGCAATAGTCACAAATTTAAGGTAAAGCCGTACGCTCCAATGACCTTTCCTGGTTAGCCAGCAATCTCTTTTTGCCGTGAGCCCAAACCATTCTAATTACGGAACATTATTTGCTTTACAGATTGCTTCCTTGCTAATCCATCTTCCCAGCTCCTACTCAAGCAATCCTTCTTTAAAATGCGCGCCTCCTTCCCTTTTGACGTCGGTTCTCCTTTTTCCCACATATACCAGCGCGTTTAAGCAAGCACCCACAGGCGTGGTTTGCCCCTGCTCCCCTTAAAGAGATATCCTCCAAGACACTCATTCCCTCGGACATCTATTCCAAAGGGAGCACGCGGCAGAAACAGGTAAAAGCGCATAAAATACGTAGCAGCCGTTACAAGTTAATCAAAAAATGAGTGGTCATTCAAAATTTGAACAGGACAGTCAACAAAAGTTCCCAGAGTGTAGTAAGGAACTACAAAGAAATAATTACTTTGGCCAAAAGCGGTACAACAAGTCTTTGGAATAGCAAAAGAAGTCTTGGCATCATGGAGTCTCATGTGTCTGGCCGGTGGATATGAGATTAAGAATGATGACGACTGTACTCGTATGGCAGAAGATCAGGCCCTGTGATGGAGTGACATCTTATCTGCGTTCTGTTCTTAACTTGCAGTTAGTTATAAAGACAGTAACTAAGACACTTTTAGGACAAGAACAGACTGGAGATAAGCATTTAGGATATTTTTGTTTCTTTTCAATCTGCCTCTCTGTGCAGCTAGAATTTGATGTGCCAAATAAGTACCATATAGAGTATGGTGTTTTAGCTGTGTTTTTCTGCTGGGTGCTTTTACAGATTAAAAAACATATATGCTGTATATATTTTGGATATTTGAGGGCAGGTCATTATGTGACTTCATAGTTTTCTCGTTCCTCTGATTCTTTACTGAAAAAAATGGAATGATAAAATGAATGAATGGATTTAATGATGAAAAAGCAAACTTAAATTTACAGAAACTGTATGGAACAGGAGACTTCATTCCAGCTTCATTTCTAATGTTAAATGAAGTCATAACAATAGTTGTCACACCAATTGGTGGATTTTGATCATTTGTGTAAATGGTACCTGGCGTTTAGTGCTGAGATTTTTATTTATCACAGTAAAAGGAATGACCATTCATCAGTTAACCTTAACTCTTTGAGGGCTGAATATTTTTTTCTGAAAAGCACCCAATGCACTGGTTTCACTTGCACTGGCTGTTGGCACCTGTTTGGCATGTCTGGCAGCAGTGGCTGTGGGCCGGCTACCTCTTTATCGTCACACAGCAGGTGGGCAATGGTAGTAGACGCAGTGTGATGCAATATGTTTTGTACCTCTTGCCATCATAAGTGGTGGTCCTCGTAGGTGAATGCTGCTACACGACCAGCTGGGAACCGATAGGCCGATGCTGGTCCCTCACTTTCTTTTTCGATATCCCTCTCCAAAACACTTTCATCAAACTCAGAGTCCGAAAAGTCAGAGTCCGATTTGGCGATATGTGAAATGTTCATGGAGTATTTTGTTTTGCACGTTTGTTTTAGTCTCTCGCCAGATGTCGATGCCATTTTAGAGGCTGGTTGCTCTTCACTACTCCTGCATGCACAGGGAATTGAGGTCAAATCAAGAAAGCTACGTAACTTTCCTTGAACCAAAGAGAGTTGAATTAAAACATAAAAGGCGAGTTTTCACAGTTAACAGCCCATTACTGTCCTCTATGCCGGAATTTTGACAAAAGTCAACATCAGCCCTGAAAGAGTTAACCCAACGGTTACCTTTTTGCTTTTTGATGTGATAGCAAGACTCTGGCCGGTTATACTAGATTGTAATGGCAAAAAGAAAAGTTTGGCATACTGAAAAATGTTTTGTTTACAAACTAATGTGGGATGTTTTGAAAAAGAATGTCTTAAAAATTCATAAAATTAAAAACAATCGTAATATATCTGGGGCATCTGCATTGCAAGCTGCTTTAGTTGATATGGGGACGGGGAGGAATATACAAGGTCTTGCTCAGCCCAGAAGAAAAGAACATGGGCACTGACAATGTAAGTCACTATGCCAGTTCAACAACCTAGTGAGAGCTAGCTAGAGATGTGCCTTAGGGTGTCCCAGAAGGGCACTGAGATGGCCAGGGAAGAAATACCAGAGCTGGTAACACTTCCAGAATGATGAAAGGTATTCTGCTCCACTGCTAAGCAAATGGGACCAAGCTATACCTCTGAGAGAATGGACCCCACTAGTCTTGCCATGGAGCCCTGTTTCTCTGTGGCAGAAGGAAGGCCTGGGGTGTAGGGACACCAGGTGCTACTGGTGCTTTAAAACAACACAGCTGTGTAGTCTGTGTATATAAAGCAATAGCTGACTTCACCTTGCTGTTTACATACTCTACATTTATTGGGCTTGGAGAGAAAATGTGTGAACATTTGAAAACTAAACCTGAACACAAGTCAACTGTGTATTTGTTGTGGGCATAGCCCAGTGAAATTCCTCCTTGGCGTCAGTCTCTATAAGGAAGGAGTCAGGTGACCCCGTCTACAGTTAAGTTGCTTGTAAGAACGTTACAAGCCTCCAGACTGGTTGAGGTTTAGCTTTTCCACATGCTGATACCAGTGACTGAAGACTGTCTTTCTGGGACAATCCTGTACAATCCAAGCAGACCCTGTGTGACTCTCCTTCTCGCACCTCAAAGCTTTTTACAGGAAATGCTGATGGTGCCCTTCCCTTGCCATAAAAGGAGCCATTGGCTGGCATTGGTTTGTGGCACTTAGAAAACCAAATGGTTGGGAAAAAATATGAAGACAAAAAGTAACTTCCACAATGCTAGGCAGCGTTAAGTCTGTATTTGGATAGCTACATTGCACATACATTAAATGCCAAGATGATGCTGCACATTAATCCTATATAAAAATAAAAGTTGTACAGTATGCAAATGTTTATGACATACTGTAAATCAGGGGAAATAAACAGCTTAAAATATCCCTGGACAACTTCAATATAATTTAATTCAGTATAATTTGTATTATAATATTATATGGTATATTTCATAATACATTAGTTGTTTTTAGTTGTTTTCAGTATTTACTGTTGGTTTTAATAGTTCCTTTCTATACAGTAATTAAAAATAAAGGAATTATGACTATAAAATGTTATAGCCTTACAGGATTGTATTAGATGCTGTTATCCAGTTAGCAGAAAATGTAATTAAATTTCAGACTAGCCTTTTGACTCTAACAATAACCACTGTACTCTTTGACCTTGAAGCTCTGAAGGTCCAGCCAAACTTTTCTGTGCTGCATGCAAGGTGGAATACAAGCAGGATAGTGGAGCAGCATGAGAGGATGACTGTGCACTTGCTAAGCCTTCATCGAACCCCACCACCTACCTACTACGGTGTGCCTGAGAGCAATGTGGGCTTTCAGATGATGCTATTCAGTGGATGGGATTCAGAGACTGGCTTGGGACCTGCTGGAAATGGACATCGATTTCCAGTCAAGATGCTACTGAAAAGGGACCACAAGGGTCTTGGCTACACAACCAGTTTGAAAGCCAAAGTGACCCATTTTTAGCCCCAATGACATTCGAACTGTCGAACACACTTTGAGCAGGCAGGTCACGCGGACAGAGAGAGTAGCCACTGTGAACAGGCGAGAAGCAAAGAGGAGACAGCAGAAAGACAAGGCTTGGGAAAGAGACCTTCGTACCTGCATGGACTGGTGAATGACTACTGGACATGACTTTCATGAGAGATTCAGGCTCTGGGAAATTCAGTTTGTCTTAGAGGACACCCATATTCCCTCGAGTTCCAGAAGGAGGGCACAGAGTACCTTGCTGATATGACCACTTTTATTATGGCCATATCTGTGTCTTCTCTGGACCATCATTTATGGTATGTCTGATTGGGCTGGACTAATGAGTGAGGTTAGCATTTACAGCAGTGATGACCAGGCTGGCTCTGGTAAACCTCGATTTAGTGTCTGGTTTCTGTTTACAGTGGACTGGGGAGGCAGATATGGACAGAAATCTGTACCAAAGAATTTGAGATGTAGTACAATATAGAATGTATCAAAATAATTGTCTGCTGCTCATGATTAGTTTGCATTATTCAATTTTTTTCCCACAGAAGGTTTGTGGAGCATAAAATAACAATCTCAATAACCTTACTCAGTTTTTTACAGGCATGTAAATTGTAAGTACACCCCATAATATTTTTTAAGACATTTGGACATTTTGCTCTTGGTCTTTGCCTCTCTGTCTTCTATTTCCTTTTAACCTCCTTGAGTCTTCCTCTCTCGGTCAAACACTCTTTGGAGTTTTCTAAAATCCCTTCCCAGACACCTAGGAAGGTCTCCGAGAGCTCTTCTGATCTAAGCATAGTGATAACATACACTTTGGCCCTTGCAAGGAGATGCTGCGATAAAGAGCAAAACAAACTAAATGTCTAAGGTTTATATAAGACAAGTTCCTCCACGATTCTCTTTAAAGATGTTCTAATCACTGGTGCCTGATTCTAATTTTAGGTATTTGAAGTAATGATAAATGTAAGGGTGTACTTTTTTTTCCACATGTGAAATTTGCATTTATGTTTATTTAAACTATACAGTGGCATATAAAATATAAATATGGCATCATATTTGTTATATCACATTTATTCAAGGATACTGTTTAAATGAAGATCAAATCCTGACATGCCCAAGTATATTAAAAAATATTTAATGGTTTGTACTTTGTTTCTTAAAACAACTGACTGAACAGTCAATAGACCAACATAGGAAATGTCCATCCAAATTGGATATGTACTAAATTGAACTAATTCAGTGAGATATAGTAATGTCATGAACACCAGCCTATTGCAGGGTAAGCACAACCACACACTAGGGCCAGTTTAGTGATGCCAATGCATCTAACCTGCATGGCTTTGGACTGTAGGAGGAAACCTATGCAGACACGGGGAGAACATGCAAACTCCATGCACGGAGGACCAAACCCTTGCTTTCTTTACTGCGAGACAGCAGTGCTACCACTGGGCCACCATGCCACCCTGAGATATACTCAGTTGTGGTTGCACTTACTAACAAATTGAAAAATGCAGCTGCCTAAGGAAGACCTGTGATTTCATTTTAGTTTTAGCATTCATGGAAAAAAATTCCCTCTTTCTTCATTCGGTGCTCTAGAAGTGTAGTGGAGACAAGTGGATGATCAGCAGACAACAGGTGAATGGGTATGCAGTATTGCTGTCAGATTAACAAAGACAGTCTCAGTGGTTTAGTATGGAGGAATATTTCGGACAAAATGAAATAAATAAATAAATGCGTAAATAAAAGTACTGTGAAATGTGAGCATAAATAAAAAAAATGTGTCATGAAATGAGAGCCTTAATAAATAAATATGTCATGAAATGAGAGCATAAATAAGTCACGAAATATGTTTTTCGTTGCTTATTTATTTATTTAATTTTGTCCGTAACATTCCTGCAAACCGTCATGAAATACGGCTTGAAATAAAACTGTCACTTTCACTCGTCAAAGTTGAGAGGGTGGGCTCTAACACGCCCTCTAGTTACTGATTGGTGAATCGATAGCACAAGAATTAATTAGAAAAATGCTTACTACTGCCGATGAAATGGATTCTGCCGAAGATATGTATTTCAGAGAGAGAATTGAAGATTTATCGGAGGAAATTACAATGTTGGCGGCCCTTTTAGACTCCGATATAGATGAAACTGATTTTGAAATTATCGAAGAACTGGTGGAACGGACTCTACTACACTCCAGTTCAGGTGATGCAGTTCCCTGCTCTGGACGTCCAACCTTTGACATTCCAGCTGAGTCGATAGAACACCTTCTGTTATGCGGTTTAAAAGTACAACAGATTGCAGATCTATATGGTGTATCGGAGAAAACAATCACAAGGCGAATGAGCCAGTTTGATATACGGTAAACTGCAACGGCTGTATTAGTTTAGGTACTTTGACATGGAATGCCCAAAGCAGCTCCAACTAATATTTTGAACTGAACAACTTTATCACTGATCAGAGCTGTACAGCTGTTTGAAAAAGTAGCTGCGAATATGCAACTGACTCTATACTCGTAAAACAAGGGTCAAATACTCAGTTCTAAAAGGGCCGCCAACATTGTAATTTCTTCCGATAAATCTTCAATTCTCTCTCTGAAATCTTCGGCAGAATCCATTTCATCGGCAGTAGTAAGCATTTTCTAATTAATTTTTGTGCTATCGATTCACCAATCAGTAACTAGAGGGCGTGTTAGAGCCCACCCTCTCAACTTTGACGAGTGAAAGTGACAGTTTTATTTCAAGCCGTATTTCATGACGGTTTGCAGGAATGTTACGGACAAAATGAAATAAATAAATAAGCAACGAAAAACATATTTCGTGACACATTTATTTATTTATACTCACATTTCACAGTACTTTTATTTATTTATTTAATTTTGTCCGAAATATTCCTCCATAGTTTAGTAGTCGTATGATGAATCATTCAAAAACAGAACCTGTACCTTGTCACAAACGTGCAACTAGGAGTGAGCTGAGTGGACCAAGTGGAGGTAATTACCCGCCAGGCCAGGGGGTGCCGGGGTGCACAAAACCTACCACTGTTATCTTTACAGGCCAAAAATGGGAAAACCTGCCTGATGCAACAACACTTCCGTTTCCGGCCCATAGACTGAAGTCACTTCTGGTTCCAGTCCCTAGACTGAAGTCACTTCCGCCTTTCGGCTTATAAAGCCTCCATCTTTCCTCTACTAGTCAGTTCAGTGGAGAACTCGCAATAAGGCACAGGAGTGTTGTAAAAAAACCTTTTGCAGCCAGGAACAATATATGGGTGACTGCCCCAAAACTTTGTGTGTGTGTCAAGGCTATTCATTTCACAACCTCCAAATGAATTTTAAATGGATATTAAAGGTAATAGGCAAGAGCCTGCCATGAACTGTCCATTGCAGAATCTCCAGACTATCTTTTACTCCATAGTGGTTTCTTTCATATTACAGTAAATACCTAATGGCTCATTGTAAAATCCAATTCTAGGAGACCATCAGAATCAGGGCAGACAAACTGGTACTGCTGATGTGTAATATTACATTGAACTGAAATGCAACACTTGCACTGTTTTTTTTTTTTCAAAATTCACATCATACAATTACAGGAAAACTCCTGAAGTTTTTATTACAATCAGCCTGCATATTTTGGCTATAATTAATAGCTCACTAACTAGTGGAATAGTACCTTCCAGTTTTAAACATGCAATAGTGCAACCTGTATTAATGATACCTTGTCTAGACCCCATTGACCATAAAAACTACAGGCAAATCTCCAAGCTACCCTTTATTTCCAAGGCACTGGAAAAGGTTGTATTATCCCAGATCTCCTCCTACTTGAACACATTTAACATATTCAACAAATTCCAGTCTGGCTTTAGAGCTCTGCATAGCACAGAATCTGCCCTGCTGAAGGTACAGAACAACGTTCTTCTTACTATCAATTCTAGATCTTGTGCAGTGTTAGTTCTTGTCAATCTTACCGCAGCTTCTGACACAATTGAAAAATGATATTCTTTTAAAACTCTTGGAGGTTGAAGTTGGTTTGCAGGGTCCAGTGTTAAAATGGTGTACCTCCTACCTGAGAGACAGAAGCTTCTCAGTCAGAATAGGTTCCTCATCCTCTACTCCCATTAAATGTGGCATTCTCCAAGGTTCGATTTTAGGACCTCTTATTCTCACTATACATGCTACCCTACCCAACCACATAACCCCCCCCCTCGACTCTAACTTCAAAAATACAAATATCATTGTTATGCAGATGACACTCAGTTTTACTTACCAGTTACAGCTGATAGCACCTGTTCTCTGAAGAACCTTTTCACTTGCTTAGATGATATTAAATGTTGGGTGGTAAGGAACTTCAAAACAAACCTGAAGTAATTATATTTGCAAAAAACTCTGTCACTAGTTTTAGCAACGTGCTTGGTCTACTGACCGTAAATTTGCATAATGAGGTCACAATAAGACAGCAGTGTTGTAAAGGGCAGCTTTTATCATCTTAGAACTATAGCCAATTTATAGCCAAGTTTTATCTTATGAGGAAATAGTTATCTCCGCTTTTATCACCTCTCGACTTGACTACTGTAATTCCATGTATATGGGATTGTCCTCTTCTGCACTTTTCTAGCCTTCAATTGATTCACAATGCAGTTGCTAAACTTCTAATTGGAACAAAGAAAAGACAACATATCACTCCTGTTCTAACTAATTTGCACTGGTTACCTGTAAAATACAGAGTTGATGTTAAATTTTTGCTTTTTTATTTTTAAAGCACTCAATGGATTTCAGATGTGCTATTTCTGCATTTAGCCTACAGGTCACTTATGTCATCCTCAATTCCTCTCAGTTTCTCATTCACGTCTCAAAACGAAAGCTGACTGGGCTTTGTCTGTAGATGCTCCTAGACTTTGGAATAGTCTCCCATCCAACATTAAGTCCTGCCCTACTATTGTTCTTCTTTCAGCTGCTCGCGTTAGGGGTTGCCACAGTAGATCTTTTTTCACATCTTTCTGTCCTCTGCATCTTGCTCTGTTACACCCATCACTTGCATGTCATCTCTCACCACATCCATAAACCTTCTCTAAGGCCTTCCTCTTTTCCTCTTGCCTGACAGCTCTATTCTTAGCATCCTTTTACCAATATACCCAGCATCTCTACTCTGCACATGTCCAAACCAAAGCAATATCACGTCTCTGACTTTGTCTCCCAACTGTCCAACTTGAGCTGACCATCTAATGTACTCATTTCTAATCCTGTCCATCCTCGTCATACCCAAGGCAAATCTTACAGTTTTTCTGAATTGCTAAAACACTAAACCCCATTCTCTGAACCAAAAGTTCAGTGGCCTAAATTCATTTATTGAATCATTCACTCTTTTGACAATACCATAAACAATTATTACCTAGTGAAACACCATTTGCAGATCTCATTGACTCTTTTTGCAAAACTCATTCTCATGCAATAAAACACATTTTGCACTAAATTTCACTTGTGGTGAATAATGGTAACCCCAAGTGGCAAAAAGTAAACACAAATAAAGCACAGCTGTCATAAATGAAACACTATGACTCAAAATTGATAACACTTGTTTCAAATGATATGACACAACCAATATAAGCCAATTGAGAATGCACACAGGTTGTTAAAGGTTCATATCAAAAATGGACAGAAACAATCAGAGATATAGAGAAAAAAATGCATGTAAGAGGTAGGATATGAGGAGGAAGAGGGGATTGAGAAAGAGCAAGACAGAGTAGTAATTTCTGAGTTACTATCATAGACATGTTCTTGTCCATGGAATGAATGACAATGAGGGAAGCAGGACAAAGAGTACAACCCTAATTTCATCAGATTCTCTGTGTCCACCATTTCCCCTTGGGATTAATAAAGTATCTATCTATCTATCTATCTATCTAATCCACAGATTTAGACAAGAGGACAGGTACAGTATACAGTAACTGTTTTTTTGTTTTTGAAAGTTCACAGTACTACTGTATGCAGATGGGAGGAAAGTCCATCACTGTTTATATTGTACTGCATGAATATTTTTGTAACTGCACTTTCATTTTTTGTAGAATTACAAGACTGCCACAGGAGGATAGAAGGACAGCTATGTTCAATCAGCAGCACGAGGCCATTATAGTTGACATGGTCCATCAAAACAATACCATTAGACTGTGAGAAATATAGCAAGAAGTTAATGAAGACAACACAAATATTGAAGGAATCAACAGTGTCAGCCTTTCCACCATTGACTGTGTCCTCCAACGCAACAGGGTGCGCATGAAGTAAGTGTACAGAGTATCTTTTGAGCGCAACTCAGAAAGGGTGAAAGAGCTGCGATTTTAGTTTGTTTGTTTACAGTGTATTACTGTATTCATACTACTGTCGAGCTCAATGACATCACAGTATGTTCAATGTATGTAAATCAAGAGTACATATAGTGTACTCTAGAGCACAGGTCTGTTTTTCTGTAGCACTTACAAAACTACATCTGTTTCTACATACAGAGAATGTTTGAATTGAAATCCATGGACAGACACCATGAATAAATTTTTGTGGATGAAGCAGTCTTCCAAAGAGGAGAAGGAGAGGCCACAACATAATTGGCCAGCAGGCCATTGTTGAAGTCTCTGGCCAGTGTAGTGCCAATGTGACACTATGTGCTGCCATAAGCAACCATGGGGTTCTACACCATCAGGTCACACTGGGGTCATATAACACCCAGCATCTTCTTAAATTTCTTGGTGGTCTTCAAGATGTCTTGTTTGGACTTGAGCAGAATGAGCCTCCTACCTATGTTATAGTTTGGGACAATGTCAGTTTTTACTGTTCTGAACAGATAAGAGAATGGTATAACATCAATCAGCAATTTAACAACTTGTACCTGCCACC
Organism: Polypterus senegalus; assembly: GCF_016835505.1. Lineage (NCBI taxonomy): Eukaryota > Metazoa > Chordata > Cladistia > Polypteriformes > Polypteridae > Polypterus > Polypterus senegalus. The sequence goes on from NC_053154.1 coordinate 187,421,296, forward strand.
ATATTCCCCTTTCCGCAACCTGACAGAGGAGTTTTACTCTACATGGTGGTGGAAGGTATATGACAGACAACACTACACCAGGGTAAATCTCCTACATGCCATGGAATTGGCCTGTGGCGACATAGGTGTGGAATTGTGTCAAGGGTGGATTCAGTACACAAGAGGATTCTTCTCCTGTTGCCTGGGGAGGGAGAATATAGCAAGTGACTTTGATGAAGTGCTGTGGCCGTGTTATACTAATAATGATGTGAAGTGTATAATGTGTCCAATTATCAAATAAACATGTGGACTTTTATTCAAGAATATAACCAAAGAAAAAAAATTGTACCTGTCAATTAGTTAAAACTCAAATATCAATCGACAGTGAGTTTACACGTATTCTTGAATGGTGCAGAGATAACAACTGCTGCCTTATAACCCGAAGGTCCTGGGTTTGAGACTGGGTGTTCTGTGTTTTCAGTAGTGAGCTGCTATTATTATAATTATTATTATTTCTACAATATAATAAAAAACATTCATTTTGATTTGAGTCTGTAACACCTGGTGTTAATTTTGGCTACTTGTAAAAGTTAGCACTTGTATTTTTACTATTCAGTTTTATTCTCTCAGTGACGTTCATGTGGTACAATGAACTTGCCTCTCCCTCTCTGAGTTGATGGCATTTATCTCTATTCTTTTCACAAGAACAGCAGTGTGGCTTATTCCTGCTCAGAACTATTTGTTGTACCAGCAATCAAAGATACAATGTCCCATCAGCGTTATCAGAGTGGACAGTAGCAACACGCAGCTTCTGCACAGCGCTTTTACTGCAATGCAATGCAACTCTGCTTGGCCCCATAAAGTAAAATGGGACTTCCACCTGCAGCTGAAGTCACTTCAGTACGTAAGCAATTTGCCATGCTAGAGTTTAGATCGGACAGCACGATGTGGACAGTGTATGCACCCAAACTTTACACCGGCTGTTACAGACTGAAGTCAAAGGCTTCTTCTTTTTGAATAAAAGCGCACATGTTTATTTGATATTTGGACTAAAGTCTTCATACATTATACACTTCACGTCATTATTAATATAACATGGAAAAAGTTTCTGCTTTAGGTATGTATTCAGCATTTCTTGCATTTCCTATCATCCTACACTTACCCAGATCTTTGTAGAGACATAACACACATGAAATGTATTCCAAATCATGATATACTGTATTATTCACCTTATACATCTCCAGGCACATCACAGGCAGATAAGGATTCTTGTCTTGACCTGAGAGAACTTGAGCTCCATCAAGGCAGGAGATGGGACAGCAGGCTGTTTGTGCTGATTGACACATTTTCAAAACAAAAGATGGTGATGGAGAGGTGTGAAGGGATTTAAGGTGGGCTGGGATTGCAAGTTTTTTCGTAGGCTTCAGGAATTCTAGTATAAAACACTAAACCACATTCTCTGAACCAAATTTTCGGTGGCCTGAACTTATTTTTCAAATGAAACACTGTTTTGGCCAAACCTCAAACACTGTTCGAGTACTTAGACACAATTTGCAAAACTCATCCTCTCTTTTTTGCTAAACTGTAAGCACATTCCCAGTCACTAAACCCATTCCACACGGTGATAAACTTGTGTTGCAAAATTGTAAACATTGGCAGCAAAATGTGAACACAAATCCAAAACAGCTGTCATCTCTTACACACAACATGTCAAAATTGAACACACATGTTTCTAATGACCAATTAGGCTGAATAAAAGTCAGTTCAGAGTGCACAGGTGGCATATGTGCATGCATTTATAATGGACAGAAGCATACAGAGAGGCAGAGGGGGAAGAGTTCGTGTGGGAGGTGGTAGAAGAGGAGGAAGGGGACGAGGAAGATCAAAAACAGTCATACTGATGAAATTCGGGCAACTGTTGTACACCATGTCCTTGTTCATGGGATGACAATGACAGAAGTTGGACAAAGAGTCCAACCCAATTTGAGCAGGATCTCTGTGTACAGTATCATCAGGACATTCAGAGAACAGATAATTGTTGTTTGCTGTACAACATTTGACATACAATATACTATACTGCAAGTACTGTAATGTTCATTACAATACTATTTCTAACGGCTGCATACGTTTGTAAGTGTATTGTCACCTCTGTTGAATTAAAGCACGACCAAATGGGTCAGTGGAAGGACTGCTCCTTTCTCCCAACAACAAAAAGCATTCATTGTTGACATGGTGCTTCAAGATAATGCTATCCAACTCCGTGAAATCCATCAGAGAGTGACTGAAGACAATGTCAATTTTGATGGAATCAACAGTGTCTCTGTCAACTATTGACCGTGTCCTCCAACGCAACAGACTTAGCATGATACAGGTATACTGAGTACCTTTAAAGTGCAACTCTGCAAAAGTCAAAAATCTAAATATCAGTATGTGCAAATACAGTTTTTTACAATCGCTATGACAATTTTTTCAAAACATTTAACAAGTTTCCTAAACTCTGAACACGGTTAGCACAACATCCGTCTTTGTAGGCTATACAATTAACACGTTTCTTGTTGCTTTGATACAAAATGCATACAGTTAACATCAATTTAAAATGCTTGAACTTCTTTTACACACAAGCTCAACCAAGACCAAAACAATGTAATTTTACAGTCAAATTTACAAATGCTTTCACACTGTATGTCAGAACAGATAACATCATGTTCTAAACATAACTTATATAGGCTAAAGTCAAAGTGAACAGCTGTTCATATTGTAAATTGAAACACAAATATATTCCCTGTAGTTTATTCCATTGCCAATGAGAAACAGCTTATTGCAGTTATGCAAATACAGTAATCCCTCCTCGATCGCGGGGTTGCGTTCCAGACCCCCGCGATAGGTGAAAATCCGCGAAGTAGAAACCATATGTTTGTATGGTTATTTTTATATATTTTAAGCCCTTATAAACTCTCCCACACTGTTAACATTATTAGAGCCCTATAGACATGAAATAATACCCTTTAGTCAAACGTTTAAACAGTGCTCCATTACAAGACAGAGATGACAGTTCTTTCTCACAATTAAAAGAAAGCAAATATATCTTATCTTTAAAGGAGCGCCGTCAGGAGCAGAAAATGTCAGAGAGAGCGCTCGCTAAGAAAAGCAAACAATCAAAAAATCAATACCTGCTTTTAAGTATACAGAAGCACCGTGATAAAGCGGCATTTTGTAGAAGAGCGTCCGTGTCCTCTGTGCAAACAGCCCCTCTGCTCACACCCCCTCCTTAAGGCAGAGAGAGCGAGAAAGATAGAGAGAAGCAAACAAGCACAGCGCGGGAAGCATATCTTATAGCATTGAGGAGTTTTAGTTAATATGTAATACATGCTCTGATTGGGTAGCTTTTAAGCCAACCGCCAATAGCATCCCTTGTATGAAATCAACTGGGCAATCAAACTGAGGAAGCATGTAACCTAAATTAAAAGACCCATTGTCCACAGAAAGCGGCGAACCAGCGAAAAATCTGTGACATATATTTAGATGTGCTTACATTTGAAATCCGCGATAGAGTGAAACCGCGAAAGTCAAAGCGCAATATAGCGAGGGATTACTGTATATAAATCACAGCTGATTCCCATCTAGGAACCACACTCAGGTGTTGAGGTTTTTCCAATCACATGATCATATGTTCTAAAAGAGGATTCTTTGGGCTGATCTTGTGTGGAAAAGGAACAATATAGAGCGAAAGCAAGCAAGCAAGCAAGCAAGCAAGCAAGCCTGCACGAGGGAGAAGAAGACGAGTACCAGGACAATTGAGAGGAGTGGGGCAAGGTAGAGGGAGAGGAGTTAGAATGCGTGGTGGCGCTCAAAGAAGGACCAGAGCTAGGGTAACTGATCAAATAAGAGCTACTATCATTGACCATGTCATAAACCATGGGCTATCATACAGAGAGGCTGGTGAACGAGTACAGCCAAATCTCAGCCGGGACACAGTGGCATCCATTGTCCGTATTTTCAGAGAAACCAACAGGTAGGATATTGCTTCTCCTACAGCAAAGTGTAAATAATTTTACCATTTACTGTATTAGAGTGACTGTATGCCTCCGGTCTCTAATATGTAACTGTATTTTGTCCCTCTAAGGATTTAACGTCTACCTCCCTCAGGGGGCAGAGGAAAGCTCTTGAATGAAGAACAGGAACATGCTATTGTCAAAATGGTGATTGCTGACAATGAAATAAAACTGAAGGACATTCACTCCAGAGTTGTAGAGGACAACCTTGTCTTTGGGAACATTGCAGCAATCGGCATATCATCCATTTCTCGGACTCTAGCTAAACACAGAGTCCGAATGAAACAACTATACAAAGTTCCTTTTGAAAGGAACAGTGAGCGCATCAAAGAACTCTGTCACCAATACGTCCAGGTAAGGTTATGCAATACAGTCATTACTGTACTATACACAGTGTGTTTTGCAGTAAACTACTCTATAAACCTGGAGTGCATTAGTACATACAGTAGATATACAGTACAGCACAGCATTTACCTACACTGTGTGTAATTACTTTCAGAGAGTCATGGAGTTGGTGGCCAATCAAGTCCCACATGAAATTATCTATGTTGACGAGGCTGGCTTCAACTTGGCGAAAAGGCGTCGCCGTGGGAGAATAGTCCAAAGGGCCACAGTTACTGTGCCGGGCCAGAGAGGAGCCAACATCACCATGTGCGCCGCAATTTCCAACAATGGTGCACTCCTGCATAAATGTCAGATTGGCCCCTACAACACCGACCGCCTTCTGCTGTTTTTAGAAGACCTGCACGAAAGACTGGTGCCAGAGGTAGAAAGGGGACAGGTGGGAGACCACTTGCCAATATATGTTATCACATGGGACAATGTGGCATTCCACCATTCCCGTGCAGTCACAGCCTGGTTTGACGCCCATCCAACAATGATGTCCCATTTCCTTGCCCCTTAATCCCCTTTCCTCAACCCCATTGATGAGTTTTTCTCAGCCTGGAGATGGAAGGTTTTTGACCATCGTACACATGACCAAATGTCCCTCCTGGATGCAATGGATGCTGCATGCCAAGACATCACAGCTGAACACTGCCAGGGGTGGATAAGGCATGCCAAAAGATTCCTCCCACTATGCCTTGCCAGAGAAGATATCAGGTGTGATGTGGATGAGAACATACAGTATGGCCAAATGCAGAAGACCGGGCAGATTAGAAGATTACTTTGTTTTTTTTTATTATAATTCTGGTGCTTTTTCTGTTTGTATATCTTGCAGTAATATCCTTTTGCAAATAAAGTCTGTACTGCAGCAGTTCTGTGTCTGTATTTTTTTTTACATACAGTAAACTGTACATTTTATAAAGCTACTCTGAGATGGTCATTCACTTTTTTGTATTGAATTTCTGCAGCAAAAGAAACAAATGCATGCATTTACTAAACCCAACAAAACAAAAATGTAGAAAGACTTCAAATATAAGGGCAGACCTGACACATAAAATAATGCAGTTTCTGTAATTTCAGCTGATGATAGTGTTTTTTTTGTCAATGTGTTAAGATTGACTAAATGTTCCTGTTGGAAGAGAACATTTGTTACTGTTTTGAATAATTATTTAATTTTAAAACATGTTTGCAGTGTTTTGCTTGACATAGTGTACTGTGGTAGTTTATTATTATATTTTGAAAATTAGTTTTGGGGTTTAGTTTACAATGTGTGATTTTGAGCATGAAATTAACCGTTTTGCCAATTGTGTGTTTTAGGTGTGTTGGTGCGTTAAGAGTTTAGGAAACTTGTTAAATGTTTTGAAAAAACTGTCATAGCGATTGTAAAAAAACTGTAAGTGGAATCTATACACATTTTCAGCACTGATGCTTCCAGTGCAATTCTATGCTCATAGGCATACTGTTACTGTGGGCTAGTAGTTGCAGTTGCTGCCTTTACAGTATTGTGAACTATATTGTAATGTGCGTAAATCTGGAGTGCATGTACTGTAAATATGCTACTGCAGAGGTCTGTCTTTTTGTATCACTTACTGTACTAAACTACTTATTTATTTCTATAGAGAGTATCTGCACTGGAGTCCATTGAAAGGACCCATGAATACATTTTCATAGATAAAGCAGGGTTCAATCTGGTGGAAAAGAGGCGGAGAGGCAGGAACATAATTGGTCAACATGCCATTGTGGAGGTCCCTGGCCGGTGTGGTGGTCATGTCGCCCTTTGTGCAGCCATAAGTAACTGGGGTTTGGGGATTTCCATCATCATGCAAACCTAGGGCCATATAACACTGATCATCTCCTTACATTTTAGGGTGGTCTTCAGGGCATTATGCCTGTGCATGAGCAGCTGGATCAGCAAGTAGTGCATCCTGTATATATCATAGTTTGGGACAATGTGAGCTGTCACTGTGCTGTCATGATAAATGAGTGGTTCATTGACAACCAGCGCTTCATAAAGGTCTTTCTTCCACCTTTTGCCCCTTCCTCCAATACAGAAGTTCTTTTCTGCATGGCGGTGGAATGTGTATGACCAACAGCCCTACAACAGGGAAACTTTATTGGAGGCAATGGAACATGTCTGTGATGATATAACTGTGGAGTCTTGTCAAGGCTGGATTTAGCACACCAGAAGGTTTTCCCCCATTGCTGGGCAAGGGAAAATATTGTCTGTGACGTGGATGAAGTCCACTGGCCAGACCTGGCACAAAGACAATATTGGAGAATGAATCTCAATGACAGTGATTGTGCAGTAATGTGATTGTCATTTAGTTTTTTTTCTATTTTTTGTTATGAAAGTGCTGAATGTAGATATCACTTTGCATTACGATAATTTGTTCCTAAATCCATTTACAATAAACATTCTCTGTTACCTACATACCCTGGATGCTGTATCCTACATTATTTTATGTAGTGTCTAACAAATGCTCTGTAGTGAATATATTTATACTTGCTGTGTGTATGATCTGAACACATTGTTTGGTTTTGAACACAGCATAACTGGCTTTGAGATGATAGTTTGGATTTGATAGGAAAGTCTTGGGTTTTGTAAATGTAGTTTGAATTTTCGGATTTGTGGTTGAGGTTTTCAGAAATTGGGTGGAGGTTTAAAGAAATGTGTTTCAGCAATTGGGAAAAACTGTATAGGCTGTGGACTATTGCGTACTTCTCATATGCCCTGAATACAGTGTTTTCAATTGTTTGCTGTAGTGTGCAATGGCTGTTCAGTAGTGTTTTGGTACTGACTGGCTTGATGCATGATCTGAAAGCAGTATTTGCTTTTGAGCAAAGATAATATAGTTTTGAGAAGATTGATTTTGCAAAACAAATCAAAGGTTTTGTGAGTGTAGTTTGAATTTTAGGGTTTGTACTTAGTGTTTTGAGAAAAGGAGAGGAGATTTTAGGAAATGTGTTTTAGCAATTCAGAAAACTATAATGAAGTATGTTGTAGCTGGCCCTTTGTGGTTGCCAAGGTTGTTCCTTTTTGTCAATGGTGCACAAAAAAAATACAGCCACCAGCAGTGTTGATGTTTATAGGATGGGAGAAGATCCTTGCACATGTTGCATTGAAGGATTAGTTCTGGGCTGATGGCTGCAGTTTAGCCAGTCGTGGTGTGTCTATATAAAATGACTTGTGTATTAGGTGCTTAACTGGCCCTAATGTGTGAGTGTGCTCAATCTGCGATGGACTGGCATCTTTATAAAATGACTTATACATTGGCCCTCATATCTAACAGGGTTACAGAAGGACCGCATCAATAAGTATGAGTACTTAAGGAAGACGTAAATAAAAGTTTCAAAAGTTTCCATGCAACACTTTCCATTTTCCAGCCACATGATCGGTGAGCAGAACTAATTCACCTCAAAGCTTCTGTCTTCCTTACCTGAAAAATCTCTGAATGTTTTTCACAGAGTGATTATTAACATTTGATGTCAGAAAAAAAGAAAAAAAGGTTCAAGTCCTTGTTGAAAAAGAGTTGTGCTTGTGTCTAAAGCATCATAAGATATTTTTATCCATGTTTTTCCTTGTGTGTTTACTAAATTGAGAAAACTGCGTGTTATTACCAACTTTCATATACTGTATGAAGCCTCAGAAAAAAAGGCATTCAGATGTTAAGACAGAAAAAGTTCAATGTTTGGAATGGGAGTTAATTCAAAGGCTACAATATCTGAAAAAACACATTTATGCAAAATTTGTGTTATACTGTATAAATAATATAAACATTGAGCAAATCTCAGATGCTTTCTTATGTGTTGACAAAAATAAATTTAACTAGTACCAAATGCAATAAAAAATAAAGACACAATAGCTGCAGATTAGCATTTGATGTGCTCTCTGCATTGCATCCATCACTTCTGCTATGCCAGTGATGTCTGATAGGATGTCCTGTCTCAAAATACAGTATGCAGTCTGATTCTGTGCTACACTAGCACTTCAGCTAGAATTGTTTAATTTATTACACAATAAAGACCATTAATAGTAACAGCAATATAGCAATCTGTGAAACCCCTGCTAAAACAAGTTGTATATTCAAATAAGCATAAGACTTCTTTCATCAAAAAGACATACATTAGATTGGACTTCCTTAATGTCACTTGTTGTAGACAAACTGCTTCTTCATTCCTTTCACTGACCACACTAAATAGAAATACAATTAGACATTGTGTACTTTTACTTCACTTGATGCTTCAACCTAAAATCTGAATTCCTTGGGTACACAACAAAAGAACTTCATTGCTGAGATACTTCAGGAGGGCGTTGTATAACCAAATAATTAATGTTCTGTCTAAAGAAGAACACTCAAAATGCAAATGTGTTCATTATATCCACTTCTAATTCTGTGTGCCCAAACATTTTAGTAGTGACTCAGCAGCATGGTGCACTCTGTGACTTAACATTCTTACTAGAATGAGGTGCAGCTGTCCCTGTAAGTTTTGTTCCAGAACAGACCATCATCGAACTATATTCAAATTCCCATGTTCCCCTCCAAAAATATGACAGACATGCAACTACAAAAATATTGGCATCTTTGCACTTTTTTCAAACAATCTCTTCAGAAAACTATAAAAATGAAAAACGCATTGTTATCAACCTCTGCATTTTTTGGTTGTAGTAGAATAATACAAAGAAATTCTGGAAAAATACTTAATTACCTTACCCCATGCATGGTAAAAGTGACTAGACAACATTATTGGCACCTTTTTAGAAGCTGTAAGACTTATTTGGATTTGAAACAGATTATTCCCTTAGACCATCTTAAGGACCTGTGAAGTATTTGTTTCTCAGACTAAGCACTTCAATGTCCTTCTCCTGTTATGCAGGTGCCCATTTGGGCCTTCCTTCCATTTTTTCTATCCTGGTTAGACCAAGGTCACCCTCTTCTCTTAAAACAGTATAAGACATCTTTGAATGCAATTTTCAGTTTCTTTGCAGTCTGTCACAAGTAATAACCTTCATTCTGCCAAAACACACACAAACATAACAATAGACTGACATGTTTCGTGAGAAAGCTGATTTAGTTGGTCATTTTTGGAAGCGAACTAAACTTTAGTAATGCCAGTACCTTGTAACCCAAGTGAACAGAATAACAGGTTTCAGCAGTGCTAATGAAGTTACAAAGGTTTTTCCAATAACCAGTTAGTGTTAACATCAGGGGGCTCAGTGCAATTCGAGTAAATGTGATTGAATTTTTGTTTCCTCTAAACAAAATGGACACCAGCTATTTGAATCGATTTTCATGAAGCCAACTTCATGGGCTGAGACAGGTTTAGTGTCCCAATTGATGTACATTGTGTGAATCAACAATCCTTATAATTAATTTTACGTAGGCATATTATTATTATTAGACTGATACAGTATGTTTGAAGAGTCTGCAGTCCGTTCTCGTCTGTCTTTGACTTAGCAGTTAAAACTTACATTTTTTTTTATTAACATTATTTAGTATTCTCTGCCCAGGACTCAAGGGTAGACTCAAGACTTGATTTACTGATTTACTGTTGCTTAAAGGTGTCTACAGGTATAAGCTAGTGCACCCTTCACAACACAACAGACTATGCATATTGTTTCAGGGTAAAGAACAATGGTCACCTAAGGATATTCAGAGGCTACTGGTGCATAGTGAATGCTGCAGTTGTTTACTACTTACACATTGTGAATGCTCCATTGCTTGGGATTATTATGGGAGATGGATTTATAAAGCTACTAGCCAACCCGCGGCGTACCATACGCCGCATAATCAGGCCGGTTTTTTAATAATTTCTAAGCACAGAGAGAAAATTTAACATTTGCAAAATCGGTAATGTAATAAATCAGCAAGAAAAGCAACATTGTAACAATGCACGGAACGAACCAACACACAATCGTCCGTGCGGCGTAGCGAGGTGGGAGGGGGGTGTGTACAAAGTGCAGGAGCATCTAAGAAGACGCATGTTTGTCGCGGATGCTAATTGCTGTATGTAGCGTGTACAACACTTTGCTATGCTGCACGCAGTCGTGCGTCGTAACCGAAAACTCGTTTTTTAAAGACTGCTCACTTCATTGTGTTTTAACCTCACTTGTAAAGGAATGTTTTAATGATCCCATGAGATACCCCTCGCAAACAGTTTTACACGCTGCATATAGCGATTCACCTTTGCGAGAAACATGCCTCTATTAACAGTCAATGTGTGGGAGGGGGTGTGTACAAAGGGTAGGGACGAAAACAGTGGGAGCGTATGAGTCGCACTTAGTGGCAATTCCACGGTTTGCAGCCCGAATGGGGTTCAACGGCTTACCCACGCCTAGACACACGCTTAATCTCATGCATAATTATTTATTGAATGGTAAACACTTCTGGAAAGACACGGTTGTCTAAAACAGGTTAGTGTGAGAATACAACAGTAAGTGAATGAAAAGATAGAACTCTGGAGAGAGCAAAATACAACACAATAGTGAACCCGCGGCATAACAAACGCCACATAATTATTTATTGATGGTTGAACACTTCTGGAAAGACACAGGGACAGCCCTCGCAAACTGTTCTACACGCCGCATACAGCGATTCACATCTGCGACAAACAAACTGTTTTACACACTGCATACAGCGAATCACATCCGCGACATGATTTTTCCTAGATGGTCCTGTTGCGTCCACCCTCGCACGCGAAGCATACACACCGCCTGGTCATGTGTCCACTCGCAAGAGAAACTCACGGAGAGCCGCCCACCAGCTGCCTGTGTGTGTGCCTCTGTCTGTCTCTGGTGCGGCTTTCTCCTGCGCTGCCTCTGTGTGAACCGGTCAGGCACAGAGAAGGTCAGCTGCTGACAGAGCGTCTCGACTGTTGCAGGGCCTGCATTGGTGAAGCAGGTGAGACGGTAATGAAACAGAGGCACAGGGCTTATTGTTTTTTAAAGACTGATTCCTTCATTGTGCTTTAACCTCAGTTTTAAAGGATTGTTTTAAGGATCCCATGGGATACCCCTCGCAAACCGTTTCACACGCTGCATATGGCGATTCACCTCTGCGAGAAACATGCCTCTATGAACAGTCAAAGTAGCTCGGAGGTACATGACATTAACCTGACCTGCACTGCACTGCATGTGGCCTCTATGACAGACGAACATAAATGACGACATTTTTTCTGTGTCGTCGCATCCGAGTTGGTGGGTGTGGCCCTGCGAGTTGTCGTCGTATCCAATGGTCTTGGAGTTGGTGGGCGTGGCTCCTTCCTGTGTGGGCCATAGGTGTCTCACTTGGCGGCTTAGTGAATCCACGCCCATTCTGGCGTGCTTTTCATGGTTGTCATGCCTTAGTGAATTATATATATAGATAATTGAAGAGGCATGTCAGCAGTTAGATAATGTTAGTGATGTTTCTGTTGCTACAAACAATATAGACATGTTCAGAATGATATGGCTAGAAAGGTGACAGCAAACTGGCAATATTCCAAGGCTCATGACAGGCATTCCTGGTGTCAACCCATATGTGAATGGCATTCTTATTCCAGAACAAAATATTATTTCAGTATTCATTGTTGATGCTTATTTTAGCCCATAAAAGGAAAAAAAATGATTTTTCATGTTAACTACTGGTTCTGAAACAATGCATACAGAGCTGTGTTATACAACTATGAGTTATGCTACAGATCTCTGGAATGTCAGTGCTTTGCTTACTTACCTGTGTTCAACCCCGGAGAAGACCTCTAAAGGTTCAGTTGTAGAAACCACGTATCAATGTAAGTTCAGCTGTTTTTATGAATGTAAAGAAGCATTAGGATAGGTATGGATAGCTAAGATCAGGTTTACATCTCCATTACTAAAACCTGTTATGTGTTTGCAGTGTGCTGTGGTGGACTCATTTGGAGGGTAAGATTTGGTAAGGGAAGGAAGTCCTGTTTATGCTACCTGCACACTGTTCCAATGCAGAACCTGGCAAAGAGTTGTGTGTTAACTGGGCTCAGACATGCAAGCAGAGGTGGAAACAAAAGCTATAATATTGCTAGGAACATTTGCCATGAAGGCACCACTTCACTTACAGCATCAGACCATTATAATAATAATAAAAATAATAATTAACTGCATTTATATAAAGCTTTCCAAATTAAGCACTTAGACAGGGGGAAACCCTTTAATCTCTGCTAATGTATAGCATCCACCTAAATCATATGTCGAAATCAAGGCCCAGAAGCCGGAATTGGCTGGAATTACAATTGTATTCAGCCCACGATATTATAGCTTCTGTCATCAGAGCTGGCCCACCAGTATATATAACACACACCACTAATACTACAAATCCCAGAATGCACTGGAATAGCTAGTGCATTTAACCGTCAATCATGGCCTGCAAGTGCCAGCTCTCCCTGTCCCTCTGCCCCTCATCAGTCACCTCTTGAACTAACCTGGTGTCATATTTAAGCTAGGCACTGAAAATGGCTAACTGCAAGGTGGACTCTGAAAACAGAAGTTTTAATGTACTATCTAATCTGAAATGTATATAAAATATTTATTGATATCTTTACTCTTCTCTGCTTTCCTTTTCCATTATTTTCTCTGGTAGCCATCACCACCTGCATGAAATCCTCTGGGATGAAGCCTAAAAAAAACAATAAGGAATGACTTATGAACATTTATGTTAGGTAGAATGTCCAGAGAGGGCTGATGATTTTTTGGCCTTGGAAATCATGCAGGTTTTGTTTTTTTCTCCAGTCTTATGGAAATTTTGATATCTGACCTTGTCATCTGACTCATCTTTAAAGACTTAGAACACAGAGCTATATACTGTAGATATTATAGATGTTTAACTAATTTTATTTCTTTTCTTGACACTATTTCATTAACATTTCGTAAAGCACTTTGAGCTTCATCCTGTGTATGAAAATGTACTATAAAATAAATGTTATCTACAAACCTGTCCTGAACTATGGTTCGGCAGCAATAATATTTCTGCTGTTTCAAGCACAAACATCATTTGACTTTGATGTTTACACCTCTTCACTTTTTGAACGATGGTTCCATATTCATAGTGTAACTAAACAAGAAGGATGAGTCTAATGAGAATGTAAAAAATTTTCAAAACAGGCATATACTGTATTTCCCCACAGCTTCTATTGGGACACCTACACACAATGAAACGCTCACACCCTCACTCCACAAAAAAACAGAATGACTCTCCTAACTTAAAGGGCTCCATATGGGTGACAGGAACCACACAAGAGAGAAGCACAAGAGTCACAAAACACACCAAAGCAGCAAACACACACTGGGCTGTTTGCTAAAGGGTCAGTGCACTTCTGTTCAAGTACAGTATTTCAAAGCACTCTATTTCCGATTATATATGGGATCCTTATATATTTGTCTGCTTTTTCTCAAAAATCACAATTATCACTATAGTTTGTTGAGGACAAACATATTTCCAAACGTGTAAAAGCCTGATAGGATAAAACTCTGTCTTGTCCAGCAGCAGCAGGTCTAATTCCTGTGATGGTGGTGAGCACCACATGGTAAATTGTGTGTTGGATATGTGTGTGCAGTCCTAAATAAGCAGGTAAGTATCGCTTACCACAGAAATTGAGGTTCAGAATCAAAAAGCACATTGGCTATCAAACAGGCAAAGGTCAGGAGCAGTCATGACAAAAAGAAGAGCTGCACTGCATTCAAATTTTACTTAACCTTTTCAAAGTAAAAAAAGACAAGTCAGTCCAGTTCACCTAGTACCTTTCTGTAATCTATCAAAATGCTGCACTAAGCAAGTAAATAATTATAATTATACCCTCTTTTAATTTTAAGCTGAATAAATGAATGCTACATTCATTGTTTTTTTAACAGCAACTAAGTACGCCTTGATTTCTCATATTCAGAAAGGAAAACAAGAAATAAGATCAAATATTTATCTACAATCCGCTGGTGACAGGGTGTGTTGAGTGTCGTATTGATTCATTGAATGCCAGCATCACCTGGACTGCCTTAGGGCACCAATTAATCTTTCAATAGAATACAAACACCTGGACTCCATTTCCCAGAATACACCGCATCTCAGCTCTGCCAGATCTACTCTTGCCCAAAGTACAAATATTTACATCTAAAACACTATTGATTTAGTGATTAGATGATTAGATGATTAATTCATCTGTCTGGCAATGAAAGTAAAGACAGCTGTCGTTCCACACTTTTATTACAATTTCTTTTGTAATCACAATATTAAAAAATAACATAGCAAGTTTTGGGTGGACACATGTGGTGACAATCTGACCTTTAATCACAGCAGCCAAGGGCAAAATTATAAGCATGACTTTAACCTGAAATAGTGAAAAGTGTGCGCAAACACTACTTAACGTATATGAAGATTGACACACAAAACTAGATGCAGGTAACACAGCATTGAATTTAAATCCACACAGAAAATACATGTCATTATTATTTCATGTTACTGTACAGAAAATGCAACGTTGATACACACAAAGTGGGAGTAATAATAAAACAATCAATGGTACCAAACACATTTGTTAATTGTAGGCACACATTGTTAATCATCCACTTACTCAGCATGGCATGCAAACAGGACTGAATGAGGCCGCAGTGCACCCCAAATTCACATAATGTAAATACCCCTCTCCCTAAAAGTTTAGTTGTTACCATGCACAAATATGCATACCAAGTTCTAACACTGCGTTCATATGAGTTTTTGAAGTTTCACTTTCCTACTTCCATGTGTTAATGTAAGTTTTTGGCCTCAGTATTAAAAGAAACATGAGCTTGATGTTGATTTATTAAAGAAAAACTGTATTTTTTCATGAAAATAAAGCACAAACTAAACATATTAAAGGTCACAAAAATGCTATTTGTGACTGAGCAGGTTATAGTTATTTTTTATACAACTAATCTGAGAGAGAAAGGTCAGCATTACATCCCAGCTCATAGAATTCAGGAAGCATTGTTTTCTATGAATTGTCTAACGTAACATTCCTGACACAGAAACTTAGTTTTCCCACCTGTACCCATCATACTATTAAGTACATGCATTCAGCAGAATTTCATCTTGTTGAACTTTACAGCAAGCTCATCCATCCTATTCATCTAGGTAGTCCAAAATAACATTAAGCTAAGATTTGAAGGATCCTAAAGTCCAACTCTCCACCACACTATTTGACAATTTATTTCAACATTTCTGTGAAATCTGCCCTTAACAAGTTTTCAGCAATGTCACCCTGTTCTTGATGAAGAATCTATTTTAAAGTAACTACTCTGATGTACTGTACTGTGTTAATTCCATTTATAATTTTAAAGACTGTACTTATGTCCTCTCTTAAACTCCATTAGTTTAAACTGAAAAGGTTCAACACCTTCAATCCCTCCGCATAGCTCATGCCTCTTAGTTCCAGAATCAGTTTTTGCTGCTCTTCTCTGGACTTTGTCTAATGCTATTCTGTTTTTTTTGTAATATGGAAACCAAAACTGAACACAGTACTCCAAGTGAGGCCTCGTTAGTGCATTATATGACTTAAGCATAACCTCTCTTGTCTTGTACTCCACATATTGTGATATATAACCTAACATTGTGTTAACCTTTTTGATCACTAGACAGCAATGAGTCCATTATAACAGTTTGCTCCATTTTATGAGACGTACTTTCAAGTTTCAAACCTCTCATTCAAACCTAACATTTCTACTTCATTTGTAACACTTTAAATTTACTAACATTAAATTTAATCTGCCACAAAAATGCCCAAACCTGTATGCTATCCAAACCTTTCTGTAACAATTTAGCTAATTCTACATTATCTCTCCTTCCACCTAGTTTGGTATAATTTGCAAACGTAATCAACTTATTGATTATATTCTTATTCAGTTCATTTATGTATATGAAAAAAATGCACCAGTCCCAATACTGATCCCTGAGGGGCATCACTTACAACATTACCTAATTGTGAAAAAGCTCCCCTCACCACAACCCTTTGCCTCCTGTGTACCCACCTAGAGATCACACTATGAATTCCCAGGTTTTAGTTGAATAACTAATCTTTCATGTGGGACCTTATTAAACACCTTCTAATACTCAAGATAAATAATATCACATAAAACTACCTGATCAAATGCTTTTGTTGCTTTCTCCTATAATTCCAGCAACCTTCCCCATCTTAATCCATGCTAAGTATTTACTAATACTACTGTTCTAGACATGTGCCACTTGATCTTTTTCTTAATAATTCCTTCCATTAGTTTACCTGTGATGCAACTTCAGCTTACTGGCCTATAATTACTTGAGTCAACCCAATCACCTGTTTTTATACAAAAAGGTAATATTTGCTTGCTCTGGGTGGTTTGTTGTGTGGTGAGTGCGGCAACACACTGTAATCAGCACATGATTACAGCTCATCAAAAGGCACATGGAGCATGGCCGGGTGAAGATAAAAGGGGCCGCCTCCCTCCATCCGTTAGCTGGAGTCAGGTAGAAGAGGATGAAGCCTGTAGGAGAGGAGAGGAGAGGAGAGGAGAGGAGAGGAGTGGAGACGGTCAGGAAAAGAGAGGCATTGGAAAAGGACTGGACTTGATGGTGATTGGTGCGGGAGCACTGGGTTGTCTGCAGGACATTGTATACAGTATAAGGAAATGTATAATTAAAGTTGTGTTGGTGCCTGAACCTTCGGTGTCTGCCTGTCTGTGTTCGGGCTATCTACCACAAGCTTTACTAAGCGAATAAATCTAGAGAACTTAATAGTACATTTACTGTGACGGTAGTTAGTGAGCATAGTTTGATCAAACATTAAAAGAGAATACAAGGAAAAACGCAAAATGGAGTAACTTTAGTTTGTGTGATTAAATGTTTTAAATGAATGTTTGAATATATCTTGTGTGTGTTTTTAACTTTTATTTCAGCGACCTTTTGCTCTTAACCGGTGATAATAACTCAAATCCACAACCTGTTGCTTCTTTGAAAGTCACGTGATTTTACCGCCACATTATCCAGCCTCCGCTGACGATGAACCCACTTGGTGCATTTTAATTTCCGGTGAGGACTAAATGTAACTATTTTGACTTCTACCTAAATGACTGAAATTAGTATATTGTATATCCCACAAGATTAAATAAATTAAATATGATCAAGCTATGTTCAAATGGGGAACGTAAACAATACATGTAATATCAAGTAAATACATTTTTGTAAATGTAATAACCTGCCATTTCCCTTTTTCTTCAGTGTAGCAGCGCTTTAAACTCCATAAAGCCAGTTGCCTATTTCCCCGGTCTGTTTAAGAAGTTCGCCCCTTTCTTTCTTGACCCTTGTAGAGCATGCCGATGTCAAGAAAGAAATGCCGATGCACTTCATCGAGATTCCAGTCAGCTCATGACCATGATGTTCAATCCCCAAATCAGTTCATGATTAAAAAACACGTCCTTCTTAAGTCACCCGTCTGACATTTATCATGTATTTTTTTTTTCTTAATCACTTTTTACTATTATCTTCTCTTTCTTTTACATTCACCCTCACATCAGAAAACAAATCACCTACACGCCCCCACCCCTCTCGCTCTTTTTCTTTCCAACTTTCGCACATTCTTTTTCTGCCTTACCAACCAACCAATCCCAAGCACAATTGTCTTGAGGATCGGTAATTAGTCTACTAATAAAACTCTGCCCCGTTTTAACAGTAAACAAGTTTTCTTTGAGCTAATGTAAATAATGAAAATTATTTGTCGGTATGGAAAGCAAATAATATTTGAATAAACTATTTTTCATAACAAAAATTCAAATCATTTTCTGGGGTGCTACAGATGTAATAACCTCTAAAGTAAAGATGCACACAATTCACCCTTCCTATTTTGTTCTGCCTTTCATAGACAGTCAAGCTATAAAAATGTTGCACCAAATCCTCCCCAGATTTCCTTTTGATGGGCCAAGCACATTGTACATTGTCTTTATTCCATATCACAGTTTCAACACAGGCAGATAAAGGGACTTGCTTAGGGTCACACCATGTGTTGGAATTGACCCTGTAAGCTTAAAGTTTAAGGTCCTGTGCTTAAGCCATGCCACAGTGCTTCCCTCACTTTTGAAAAACTCAGCAGAACTGTTGATTCAGGAGCTGAGAAAAAGGGGATACAAAGTCTGCAAATTTTGAAGATACTTCTTTAAATTCTGGAATCTTGTCTAAGAAATGAAGTGTTTCCACACATCCTTGAAGTGACTACACTTTGAATATCCAAAAATAAATTGAAAAATGTAAATTTCTTTAATCTGGTTTGATTTTGACATTACTGTGAAATATTATAGAATTTTTTAGGCCACTATCTGGTATGTATTTCCTTATCGGGACGAAAATGTTCTTCTTTGCTCCGATCAACCAAATTTGCTCCATTATGAAATGTCAATTAATACTTAATGGTAATAAGCCCAAGAATCAAAATATGTAAGTCATATAAATAAAGGTAATGAAAGCTAACCATCCCGTGATTGTTTTCCTTTTTTGATGGCTAATTAACAAGGTAGTTTTATTGGGTTTTATTTAACATTAGTAAATGTAACCAAAGGTCACTGTGATCTGTGATGTTTATCTCATTAAACTTAATTTTACTCAAATTAAGAATTATCCACTGGTATAATACGAAACCATGAAAACTATGCAAGCCAGCTGACAGAGAGAAAAACTGATACTGTCATAAAAGCTTAACAAAGAGAGGAAAAAGGACAAATGAAAATTAGTAGGGCAGGCTATTAAAGGAGAGCAGATGTGCCCAGTAGTTGAAACCTTTACGGTTTATATCAACTGGGTCAATTTTGTATTCACACTATTGTTTCCCTGTTTAGTTGTTGCTTGCTCAATTTTTAGTGTGCTATTGCAGTCATGCTCATGGCAAGAAAAAGATTGTTTCCATGTTTGATTGTGACATATACATCTTTTGAGGCCTTTGCACTGGAGCAATTGTATAGAAGGATTGAACAACTGCACTGAACCTCAGAGCTATGAACAGATTGAAGACATCACTCCTGCCCACTCTTAGGACAACATGCCTTTCCACAAACCCTCTCTAAGTTGAACAAGTGCCAACTGCAGAACTCCCAAATGTATCACAATTTAGCATGTAGCTCTCCTTCAAATATTATATTATTATGAGTGTTAAACCGATATTAAACAGAACCTAAGTATAATCTTCCTTTAGAGTTACTGATTCTTTCTTCCTTTATATATATTATATTGTGGACTACCAGGGTGTGCACCAGCTGCCCCAACCCTAACACAGATAGGCATGGGATACAAATGCAAGTGCACGATATTTTTCTCTCATGGGAAACGCCTTCACCCATTTCCCACATGTACAACACAGTTTCAACACAAGCACCAAACACTTGCTTTTCTTTCTCTTTCCTTCTCCATCCACCTCCACTCCTCCTGGCAAGCTTTGTACTCTTCCTGCTGACAATGGCTTGCGGAGTAGTGGCTGCTTTTATAAGGCATCAGGAAGTGCTTTAGATGCTTGTTGACCTATTTCCTGCAGCACTTCTGAGTGTGGCAGTAGTGCTGCATCACAGGTCTTAACATTTCTCCAGGTGCCCCCTGGCGGTGGACACGGGTCCCAGCAGGGTTGAGCTTCCATGCTCCAAACCTGTGGCACTGCTGCAAGCCAGGGGGCTGCCCTCTAGCGCTCTGGTGTAGGTAATGGTCTGGATAGGCTCATTCCCCCAGACCTTGCATTATAGGGGCAAACCAGCCTACCTTCACTATATATACCTTCACTATATATATATATATATATATATATAAATATATATATATATATATATAATATATATATATATATATATATATATATAGTGACAGACGGCTGGGGAGTCTGCACAGCCAGGATGCCTGGAAGCTGGAATGACCGGGAGAGGACCAATACCTCCACCGGGACACTATAGGGCAACCACCCTGGTTCGCAGGTGGGCCACACAATTTGGAGCTGGGAAGCTCCACCCGCTTGGGGCACATGGCCACCATCAGGCTCTGCCCAGACATTCCCAGAGTTATGGACGGCAGCACTTCCGCCACAACAGGGAGTGCTGCTAGGTCAGGAGGCAAATACACCCGGTGTGCTTCTGGGTACTCAGGCAGTACTTCCACCACACCTGCAGGAAGATCATCAAGAAACACCTGGGGCACATCCGGGTACTGCATAAAAGGGGCCACCTTACTCCATTCGAGAAGCCGGAGTTGGGAAGGAGTGAGAGGAATCTTACGAGAGACGAGTGGAGGCGGTAAGAAAATAAGAGAAAAGGAAGGACTGTGAGTTTAGTGCACTGTGTTGATAATTGAAAATAAAACGTGTGTATTTTGAACATAAGCAGTCTTGGTGTCTGTCCCCATCGAGGCTGGTTCTCACAGTGGCATTCCAGATGGGACTTTCTGCCTGCTAAAAGGTAGGGACCTCATAATAAATAATTCTATGGGCAGCCCGATGGGACAGAACCAGACACGTGCATGCTGCTAGATTGCGGCTTACACACACGGAAGACCCTACCTGAGCTAATAAGAAGGAAGAAGTCCAGGCGGATCCTGAGAGCGACTGTTTCCCAGGCTCACACCATTTGGGTAGGCGTGGCTGTGAGAGAGGCCACCCTGCAGGGAGACATTCCAAAGGAAGGGATTGCGGAGGTAAGGCAGAGTTCCAGTGTTGGTCGGCCAGGGCAGATTGCCTTGCTGTCCCCTATTCGTGGTTTTTAGATGGGGACTGTCTAGATCCGTGTCTCTGGCTGAAACACGCTGACCCGTGGAGCGATAGCGAGACGGAGAGGAAGAGAATGGCGAGGAAGAACAACAATCGCCGCTTCTGAGGGGATGGCTGCAGGAGGACAAGCACCTGAACTCTGTTCCCAGCTCGAGTGCCATGACGAAGGAGGGGTCTGGTGAGGATCAGAAAGCCCTCCCCAGAGCAGGCAGGGATTGGACTCTGTGTGTGGTGTTCCTGCTGCTGATTGGTTGCAGGCGTGGCCCACGAATGTCAATTCTAAGCCCCATGAGGTCCTGACTGAGTCTATCCAGAGGCTCTGCGGTTCCCAGCCGGAAGGTAAGGATGATCACTTCACGAGTCCGCCACCGGCTGGTTCACAGAAGTTTATTGCAGCTGTATCTAGGCTGGAGGAGATCCTTCCACCTATGCAGTCGTTTGTACAGGCTTTAGGCACCCTCCGGAAAGTGATTGAGCAGCTGGAGGAGAAGGCAGGTGGAGATACAGGAATGGCTGCAGCGGTGCAACGCTGGATTCTCCAGTCGGAGGGATGCCACAGTGCAGGTGAGTGATGCCTGTTCCATACATGAAAAAGGAAGACTGAGCGAAGGGGTTCCAGCAACGTATTGTTCCGGCAACCGAGTAGGCATGTACAAGACGCTGGCTGGTGAGTGCCGGGTGTCAAAGTGCGCCGCTACATGAGCTAACAACAGCCTCTTGCTGCTCTACATGGATGCAGATGGCACAGGGTCTCCTCTTCTCCTGTAGGGAGATCCAGACAGTCGAAGCGTCCCAGATTAAGAAAAGGAGAAACTGGAAGAAAAAGGTCGGGACTACTGACATTGAAAGATGGGGGCTTGTGTAATCCCTGTACGTTAAATAGCCACTCTCCACAAGAAAAGAGAGATGCCCTGAACCTAGCTGGGGTAATGATAGGACAAAGGTACCCAACCGGTCCGAGAGCATTAACGTGGGTTAGCAGGCGCCGGTGTTATGAGTGCCATGGCTTTGATCATGTGTGGAGACGGTGTCCATATCGTAATCAGGACGAAGCCAGGGAGTGGTGTTGGTACGCCTCCGCACTCTTTACCTAGTTTTCCCGTACAGGACAAGACCGTCATGGACGATGACACACCAGCATCCTGCCAAGGAGGAAGCCAGCCGTAACAGGGTGGGCCGCTTTGCCCTACGTGCCTCAGCTGGAGGAGGGGCAGCGTGACAGACGGCTGGGGCGTCTGCACAGCTGGGATGCCTAGAAGCTGGAAGGACTGGGAGAGGACCATTACCTCCCCCAGGACACGACAAGGCAACTGCCCTGGTTCGCAGGTAGGCCACACATTTGGAGCTGGGAAGCTCCACCCAGTTGGTGCACATGGCCACCACCAGGGTCCACCCAGACTTTCCCAGAGTCATGGACGGCAGCACTTCTGCCACAACAGGGAGTGCTGCTAGGCCAGGGGGAGAATATGCCCGGTGTGCTTCCGGGTGCTCAGGCAGCATTTCTGCCACACCCAGAAGACCTGCAGGAAGGTCATCAAGAAGCACCTGGGGCACATCCGGGTACTGCATAGAAGGGGCCGCCTCACTCCAGTCGAGAGAGGAGTGGAGGCGGCAAGTATAATAAGAGAAAAGGAAGGACTGATTTTAGTGCACTGTGTTGACAATTGAAAATAAAATGTGTGTATTTTGGACATAACCTGTCTTAGTGTCTGTCTACGTGTGTGTATGTGTATTTTTGGTTTAGTAAAGGCTGCAATCTCTTAACAAACATATTCCCAATATTTTAATGAATAAAATACCTCATACAGGAATGTAGCCTAGATTTGAAAATGTTCATGTGTATTGGCAGATTGTTTATATGTTATTAATATTTGGATGAGTGAAAACATTCTGAAGTTAAATTGCAATAAATGTCAAGTTCTCATTTTTGCATTGTATATAGTGCTCAAGAACTGTGTTCACCTACCACTGTCTATTCCCTGTTTTACAACAGTCAACACCGGTGAGGTGAAAATCATTGTTATTAGTTTGGATTTTACTATTTCTTTTGATTCACATGTTAAAATTTTTATTTATTTTTAAAATTTTTGCACTTTTCATTGGAATGTTTAGTCGTGCGTTGAATACTGTACAGTATGTCCAGAATTCAGCAACAAGTGTTCTTACATCAGTAAATCATGGAACCATATAATTCAAATTCCATCTGCTTTGGCCCCCTGTTTAATATCGTATACAGTATAAGGTAATTTTACTGGTATTCAAATCTTCACTGAATACCGTAATTTTCACTGTTCCTATGTTCCATCTCAATCACTATGGTCCTTTCCAGCATAACTGCTTTGTGTACCTTTAACCAGGTTACACTCTGTGGGTGACAGGGCATTCAGTGTAGCAGGTGCTAGACTATGGAATGACCTGCCTCTATCTCTGTGAACTTGCTAAAATAAATTAATAAAAAATCCTATTTTATAAGTATGTTGTTATAAATGGTGGCCATTTATATTTGATTAATTTTATTTATACATTTATTTTTTTTAATTGTTGACTTTTGATTGTACAGTGACTTTGTGGGATTTGAAAAGTACTTAAAATGTATATAAAAGGGATGATAGAGGATGATGATCTGAGATTCATTGATGGAAACTGAGATGCCTGGCACTGACTTGCAGGTCCCAGAAAAATAATTTTACTTTTGGTTTTGAAGAAATTAGGACAACCAAAATGTGTACAGTAGCTTAAGTTGGAGAGTGAGTTAAAGACAATGATGTTGAAGTCACTGAGAATTCATGACATTACCTGTGATGTTTGTGACATGAAAACTTGGTGCCACCATACCAGACTAAGATTTCTCCAAACTAACCATGCACTTACTTAACTAATAATGTGTGTCTCACTTTCACTAATTACTAGAAAAACAAGCAAGTTCGGGCAGATTTCACATCACAAAAAATGTCAGTCAAACATTGCGGTGCTTGGTCCAACTCGATTGTCATTACATCAATGTGAGACCTTCTGATATTGTTACTATGTAACACAATAAAGCCATATCCAGTAGATTTAGACATTAAATTAAGTGAGAGACACATCACCACTTGCTGCTTAGCAAACTCGATTGGTTATGAACTGGTTAAACTGAAACAGCAACACTTCAGGTTTAAATTTTAAAGTCATTAAGGTGAAAAAGGACAAGCCACAATTTCCTGGAAAGAAGGTAATAAACACATTGCACAACTCAAACTGCACACTCCACATCTGGTAGCAGTGCTAGCCACAAACTACCATACCTTAGGTGTTTGCTGGTCAATGCAAGGCCAGCAAACAATTACAAAAATATTTTCTACATACAGTACATACCTCTATTTTCTGCATCAGGATGTTACACCTCTTTGAAACAGGAGCATCATACATCAGGTTTCTTTACCACACAGTGGCAGGAACATGCATAGGCTTTCCTGGATGCTTTTTTAAGTTTATTACGGCCCTTCTCAGTAGTGGGTGAAAAACACAATACTGCATAAATTCTTGTGGGCAATGCACAACTGATATTACAGTAATCTCTTTTCCTTTTTTCAGATTACTGCAGCTACATTTAAGGGAGAACATGGTACTGGAAGTGCAAATGCATAATTATTAAACAAACAAAGAACACACACAACAGGCACTCCTCATTTTAATATGTACTATGACCTTCAAGCTCCTCAGATTAAAGAAAGAATGAAAGAAAGAAAGAAAGAAATCTGATCATCTAGAGGAAAATCAAAAAGTAGGCTGCAGAGAGACAGAATGAGGTTTAAACAAAAGTGAGAGAAGTCTGCGAAAGCTAACTCCAGCAATTGTAGCTAGAGATTCAGTAAAATATCTCTTTTTAAAGAAGTGCTACAATTGAAATTGTACTGGCAAAGAAACCGGTCTGTCCAGCTCAGATAACTAAAATAGTTATCTGACTGAGAATACAAGCCTTACTTAACAATACATTAAGTGGTAAAAATCAGACATTTTAGAGTGTGGATTTATATATAAATATAAATAACATATAAAGATGAATAGCCAAGAAGCAAGGCACTTGAAAACAAGGAAGATCAAAGAAACTAAAGTGCTGAGGTATCTAAAAGTGGCCTTGCCAACGTACTACCCACTTACTCTAAAGTGTTAAGGATTTATGAGAAAAACTTTTAAAGATCCTTAACTGGTCCTAGTGTGTGGTTGGTGCGTTTGTGTGTGTGGGTTCGCCCTGTGATGGACTGGCACCCTGTCCAGAATTTGTTCCTGCCTTGCCCCTATGCCAGCTGGGCTAGGCTCCAGCAGACCCCCACGATCCTGTTTAGGACTAAGTGGGTTAGAAAATGAGTGAGTGACTGACAAAAATGACTTACTTTTAATTTTTTGATATTATAATTTTATCATTGATTATTAAAAGATAAATAAGTGCAGCATAATGGACTGTACAGTGGTTAATGCTGCTGTCTTATAGCTCCAAGGAACTGAGTTCAGTTTCTAGCCTGCACTGTCTGTATGGAGTTTATGTGTCCTCCCAAAGGCCAAAGGTGCTTCTCTTGGTATGCTGCTTAGAAGGACCAAGTGACTAAAGCAGTTGTTATTGAAAAATAACCAGGAAATGAAAGCGCTAGACTGAACCAGGCAAAGTCTTAGTGAGGGGACAGGCTGTAGGTCAAAACACAGAGAGAATGAAAAAAAATTGATTGTTGAAACCTAATACAAAAAACCACAATAGGAAGTTCAAAGAAACAAAGCAGAAAAGTCCTAATACTAAAATGTTCTTGTAAGTGCCTTTTAGATTATTCTACATTAAGAGATGCAGAAAAATTCAATCCAAAGCCAGGATTCTAGAGGCTGTATGCCAACATCTTTTATAGGCAGAACAGATGATGTAATGCATCATGTGACACACAACCAGCATCCTACCATTTGACTGTAGTCATGAAGCTACAAAACAAAACGGAATCACTAGAATAAAAGTGAAATTAATAATATTCAAAAAATGGAAACTAGGCCTCAATTAATAAAGTGTTTTTCATAAGCATCCAAAACTAAGGTTCATTCCAAAATGTTTCTCTTTAGGTGTAGGCTCCAAAAGCACTCATCAATGTTTGAGTGAAGTTTGTGAAACAAGGCTAACAGGTGGAGTATATGAACATCAAACGCTGGTACCCAATTCTGGAATGAGTGGATAAAGCCAATCTGTAAGAAATGGGTCCCACTTATTTTATAATTGAATATTGTGGTGCAAGTTTTCTTGAAAGAACTCTTGGATGATAATTTGTAACACTTGTCTATCCATTTGTACTGCTTGGTTTGGGGTGATGAGAGAATGGGGGGATGATGGTTCAGAGCCTTCTCTAAATCAAAATGGGCTAAGTCAGAGTTGGCAATCAACACAGAATAAATGAAAAAAGACTGAAGAGTTACAGAAAATGTTAAGATGCGCAAGGTGGTCAAAAAGGGAAAGCTGATGTGAATAAACAGCCAAAGGAATAAAGGGGAAAAAAATGGCAGCAAGGTGGTGCAGGGGTTAGTCCTGCTGCCTTTTGGCCCCAATGTCCAAGTGTCTTTGTGGATTATGTCATGCGTGTGTGTGCCCTGCAATGTAGCGACATCCTGTCCAGAGTTCATAGTGGGATCTACAATGTTTCAAATTTTAAAGGACAATGAGCAGTCTGGAGGGTGTAGTACCAGTGTGGAGGTGAATAGTTCCTTCAGATTATGAAACACAACTTACATTTCTGGTAACCACATAAATCCCTATTTGGTTTTCATTGTCAGGTACAAAATGAGAGTAATTATGAAACTAAAATTCTGAATAAATTCCTGACAGTATTTTTTGATATACACAAATTAGAATAGTACATTAGAGATATTAGGAAAGTTGCAATGAGAACAGGCCATTCAGCCCAGTTAGCTTGTCCATCCTCATCATTTAGATTGTCCAAAATAACATCAAGTCGAGATTGAAGGTCCCTAAAATTATTTTATCCTTTATATTATTTATCTTTTAATTTATTCATGTGTATATTGTTCTTTACCTGAAAAAAAACGTTCTAACATTTCTGAAAAATCTGCCCTTAACTGGTTTCCAAATGTATCTCTGTATACTTGTTGCAGAATTTAATTTAAAGCAACAACTCTGTGCTAAATCCTTTCATAATTTTTAACAATTCAATCATGTCCCCCTCTTAATCTCCATTTATCTAATATAAAAATATTAAACTCCTTCAATCTCTCCTCATAGTTCATTCCTCTTAGTCCTGGAATCAGCCTAGTTGCACTCTTCACGTTTTCTTTAGTGCTGCTGTCTTTCTTGTATTATGAATTTTGTATTCAAATCTGACATTTTAACATTCTAAATGTAATACTTTGCATTTAATAAGATTAATTTTAATCTGCCACAAATCTGCCCAAGCCTGTATGCCCTCCAAATTCCTCTAAAACAAATTAGCTGATTGTACATTATCTGCCCTCCCACATAGTTTGGTATTTTCTGCAAATCTAACCAGCTTATTGATTATATTCTTGTCCAGATCATTTGTGTATATTAAAAAGAACAACGTCCCCAACACCGATCCCTGAGAAACATTACTTCTAACTTGACCTAATTCTGAAAAAGTTCCCCTCACCATTCTGTGCATTCTGTGTTTGAGCCAATTTTGGACCCACCTATAGACCGTTACCCAAATTTCCAATTCCTTTAGTTTGATCACTAACCTTTCATTTGGTATCTTATTAAAAGCCTTCCAAATGTCAAGATAAATAACATGATATGCACCTCTCTGATCATATTTTTTGTTGCTTCCTCATAACTTCCTGGTCAATAGCAACTTGTATCAATCCAATCATCAATTTTATAAAGCGGGATCATATTTTCTAGTCTCCTGTCTTTAGGAATTTCCCCAGTCTGCAGAGTGTTTTTGAAAAATATGTGCCAGGGGTTTATATAAACAGTAGAGGATAAAGTTGATCTGGTCCTGGTGATTTGCTAGATTTCAGCCTATTTAATCTAAGCAGCACATCTCCCTTCACAATATCCATGTCATTAAGTACTTCCTTAGTAGTGCCTGTGTCTTTTTCATCATTATCAACTTCTTCACTTGTATAAACATCAATAAAATGTAAGTTTACGTCCCCTTAAGCAAAGTGTCACCTTTATCCAATCAATTCTATTCTGATTATTACTGAACAACTAAATCCAGACAGGTCTTCCTCCTCACACATACTGTGTTAAAAACAATCATGATTACAATTCTGTTTTTGTACTCCACTATTAGTTAGGTTAGCCAAGTTAATAGCTGGGTAATTAAAGTTCTCCATAAGTATAATATATTCTTTTCAATTTACCTTTTTACTATTAATAAAAATATGAAACTTGAAACCATTGTATGCATTGTCTTGATCATTAATACTGCTTAGTCAAATACAGGCAAACTCACTAAGCTCTGGCTGACCATCTAACTGAAAAAACTTTTAAGTTAAATTTTGTTTTACATAAATGGTGGTCTTTTCTAAGTAATGTGTAACCATCTATGTTATACTCCTGCCCATCTCTATTATTTAGCCAAGTTTCTGTTGTTCCTACTGTATCAAAATTTTGTGGAGCAACATATAATTTCAATTTACTTATTTAATTCTTATTATTCCTAGCATTAAGCAGACCAAGCATTTTTAATGTACTATATTACTTAACCCATCGGTGTTCATAATTACCATTGGTGGAGTTGCAGGCATCTTTTTACTCATCTCCTTTCTGTATTTATACCAAATTATATGTACTGGATAGGTCAAGCTTCAGTAGAAATAGTGGAATAAGTTGCATAATATAGTAATAATTATATCAGTATGAGAATATGATTACTTTAGACCCTAATCTTATTGAATTCAATACATGGGCATTAAGAACATTTTTCTTCTCCAATATGAAGAGCCCAACTCCTGTAGGACTATTGAATTGTCTATTAAACTCCCAAGCAAGGTTCCTCTCATCTATCACCTTCATGTGAGGCCTGGACAGTACAGAAATTATGAGGCATCAGACAATATGTCAATGGCACAGTCATAGGGATATTGTGGGGTTCACTCCAGGGATCTCTGTTTGCTTAATAAAATCCACTAGTGAGGCATATTCTTGTGGGAAAATCCCTGTAACAGGGAACTAAGTGTGGAAAAAAATCCATGATAGAAAAATCCTCAGACAGCATGACCCCAAGAAAAAAGTTCTCTAGTTTCTTAATTAAAAGAAAGGAAGTATAACCCCATCGCATATATCTACTTAGTAGTTTTTAATTTTTTATCTCATGTTTTCATGCAAAATGGAGACAAATAAGTTTATTACATAATAGAAGATAATATTAACCAATGCTGTACAATGACAAACAATGTGAAAAACATCCATGGAGAAAAGAGACAAAAATATATAATTTTACTAGTGTCACATAATCCACATGACAGTTATCCAGTTACTGTATATGCTCAAAATGTGCAAAACACATATTTTTTTTACTAATATATTATTAAACAGTTAACTTGCAGAATATTCTAACTTTCTGATCTGAACACAGGGCTCTTGATGAATGAATGAGGATAAGAGCTGGGTCTTTTCAATTCAAAAGTCATTCTTCAAAAATTGGTCACCACTACAAAGTACATGGGGTAATTAACATAATAATAATTAAAAAAAATTTGTACGGATTATTCCTATAATCCCAGATTTGAACAAAGGAATATTTCTTCTGTTAAAGTTTTGACAGCACCTGATTAAATGCCCCAATTCACCATAACAGAAGCATAATTCGTTCCCATTCATCTTTTACATTCACTAGAACTTAAACCTGCATTTTCAGGTATCACAGCGTTTCAATTCTCATTATTAGTGATAATGAATTGTTCCTCTGAGTTTAATGTGAATTTCAGTACTGAGTTGACTGCCTCCTCAAAAATGAGAACAGACTGCTTCCCTATGGATTGCAACTGCTGAGATACCTCAGGCATATATTCCATTTTTTGGTAACTGTTTACTGATTCTAGCTTTTATTGAGGAAGCGATTGAGGGAGGCCTTAAAGAAAATTGAATGCAAGAAAAAATAAATTGGAGCACATAAACTCATAGTCATGGTACAGGCAGAAGTTAAAACACAAAGGCAGCCATAGACTATTTTGTAAGCTTTCTTTTTTAAAATTTTCATCAGCTTTTTTTAGACATTCTGTGTCCTTCACATCAAGAACTGTCAATTTCAATTCCTGGGTCCTTTCTTTTTTAATTCATTGCCAGGCAACACCACTAAAAGTTACTGTACACAAAACAGTATGGCATCAGAGCACTAGGTTTATTGTATTGGGACTGTTTAAGATCATATCCTAGGTTTAATGTATTTGAAGTGTACTTTAAGATATCTTAATTTTAACCTTTTCTACACCATTCATGGAGGGTTTGTTTTGCTCTGGGTATGCTCTATCTTTTGGCATGTCAGAGGACTGGAACTTCCTGAAGTTTGGTCTGTCTCACTCAGGGAGGCAATATAGGGGGTGTTGGGGGTGAGATAAAGAGAGCATTGCTTTTTCTTATTTATCCTTTCTACCCCTATAATGTAAGTGCCAACATAACAATAGGTTTCATAGCCGTAATATCTGGCAATAATATGAAATCTTGGTCAACGCTATCATATGTAATAATGCACCACCTTAACCTAAGACAACAAAGGTTCAGAAGCAATGATTTTATGCCCTAATAGTGAATTTTGTGAGCTGGAATGTGAAAGGCTTCAATCATGAATTAAAGAGAATTAAAGAATTAATGAGAAAGAAAGTATTCTCTTTAGCAGGTTTAAATGAAAAAATAGTATTTTTACAGGAGACTCACTTAATAAGTAAAGACCAGTTTCAGCTGAAAAGGGAGTGGATTGGCCATATTTTTCACTCCAGCTATACAAAGAAAACTAGGGGTGTGGGAATCTTAATACACAAAACTATTCAATTTTTAGTGTTAGACGTAATATCTGATCCATAAAGGGTGATATGTCATGGTGATGGGCAGTTTATTTAATATTAAAGTGATTCTGATAAAAATCTATACAACCTAACGTGAATGATAGAAATTTCATTCAAAATGTTTTCACATCTATTCCTAATGTGAACACTCATAAAATTAAAATGGATGGTGAACATATCATTCTTTTCACAGGTTCAACTTTGTTACTCAAGAACTTATTGTTTCTTCAGAGACAATAATGTTTTGTCCATTGTCAAATCTTGTAAGATCAGTGCTATTGTTATCTCCGACAACGCTCCTCTGACCATGGAGCTTAAATCACTATGTCCTACACACTCATCTTGTTAGCTGGCATCTTAACCCTCTATCATTAGCAGATGAGAACTGTATAGAATTCATATCAAGGCAAATTGATTTCTTTTTGGAGACAAATGCATCCTCAGAGGTCCTAGTGGGAATACTCTGGAAAACTCTGAAGGCATTTTTAAGAGGACAGATTATTTCATATATTTCTCACAAAAATACAGTAAATTGGAAACCAAGAAGACATCTGAGTTAATCAGCGAAATTTCCAGAATAGATTTAGGATACGCCAGGTGTCCAAATGAGGTACTTTATAGGAAAAGAATTTAACCGTTTGACTAATAAACAAAGGAATAGCTTTTCTTTATATTGTAACATCATTATTATGAACACAGAGAGAAGGCCAAGATTTTAGCCCAGAAAATCCTCAAGCAGAAAGTCCAATTGCAATAACAGCAATTACCTAAACAGTTGGAAATAAAATCTTTGACCATAAAAATATAACCCACACATTTAGGGAGTACTATTAGTCCTTATATTATATTCAGTTTAAAGAAGATAAGACACAATCTAATTAATTTTTTTTTATTCATTACAGATATCACAGCTAGCTACTCTTAATGCATAAGAAATGGATAAACCTCTGACAGTCTCAAAACTACTAGACACCATAAACTCACTTCAAAGTGGGAAAGTAGCTGGCCCAGATGGCTACCCAGTGGAATTTTATACAAAAGTTTCAAATAAGTTAGCTCTACTATTATTGCAATGTTTACAGAAACTGAAGACAACAAAATTCTACCTCAAACTTTTTTTCAAACATTAATTACAATCATTCCAAAGAAAAATAAGGGCTTACTGTGCTGTGCATTATACAGACTAATCTCACTCCTCAAAAATGACATTAAGATACTCTCCAAAATTCTAGGTAGAAGGATTGAGAAAGTGCTTCCTTCTGTAATATCACAAGACCAAACCGGATTTATTTGAGGCAGACACTTAACTTCTAGTCTTCGACGTTTGCTTTATAATATATTCACCCATTAAATATAACACCCCAGAGATCTTACTATCTTTGGATGCAGAAATAGCATTTCATGTGGTTGAACGGGACTACCTATTCACCACATTGCACAAATTTGGGTTCAGCCCAAACATATGTACATAGATCAATCTACTCTATACTAGTCCAGAAGCTTCAGTTTGTTATAACAACATTATTTCAGACTACTTCACACTAGAATGTGGTACTCGACAAGGATGCTCCCTATTACCAATACTCTTTGCAGTTGCCATTGAGCCATTGGCTGTTTACTTTCGAAATGCATTAGAGATAAAGGGGATTTTCAGAGAATTACTTGAAAATAAAATATCACTACATGCAGATGATATGGTACTCTATATCTCTGACCCAGAAAATTTCATGCCAGCAGTCCTAAAAGCACTACCAGATTTTCAAAAGATATCTGGACTCAAAATCAATTTGAATAAAAGTGTGCTTTTTACAATGAACTCTCTAGCACACAATATTAGACTGGACACCTTCCTATTTATCTTAGCAGATCAGTTTAAATGTCTAGGGGTAAATATCACAAGTAAATATAAATCTCTTTTTCAAGACATAAACAGATGGTCCAACCTCCAACCTCCACTTCACATTAGCAGAGAGAATCAACACTGTTAAGATGAAAATGCTTCTCATGCTTTTTTTTTAATCTATTTCAAAGCATCCCCATATACATTAACAAATCTTCCATCCATCCATTTACCAACCCGCTGAATCTGAACACAGGGTCACGGGGGTCTGCTGGAGCCATTCCCAGCCAACACAGGGCGCAAGGCAGAATTATCAAATTTAAAAAAAAAAAATTAGATTCAATCATAACCTCATTTAGATGGAAATCAAAACAACCATGCATCCAAAGGGTTTTCAGTTTTATTACTGGGCAACAAATATACAGGCCAAAAAGACCATCAGTACAAACTGATGAACATACACAAGCCTGGTCTGCAATAGAATTAAAATCTTGCAGTACTTCTTCATATTCCTTGCTCTGTGCTCCAGTAAATACAAACTATCATCAATACACTAATAATCCAATTGCCCTCCATTCACTCAGAATATGGACTCAATATAGGAAGCACTTTAAGACAGAGAAGCTCTTATCTGCTGCTTCTCTACATGACAACCACTTTTTTCCACTCTCTCAAAAAATCACAGTATTTAGTTTTGGAAAATGTCTGAGATTTAAACATTTACAGACTTGTACATAGTTAATGTCTTTGCGTCCTAGGAGCAATTCAATTTCAAATTTAATTTCTCATTGACACAATTGTTCAACTACTTTCAAGAGAAAAATTTTGCTAATGGAACCTGTACAATTTCCCTCACCTTCCACCAATTTCTATTCTAGAAGAAATATTGATCAGTCTTAAAGACTCAGATATCATCTCTGCAATTTATAAAAACATTTTAAACTCCCTTCCTTTCAAATATCCAAGGGAACAATGGCAAAAGGATCTTTAAATATATAAAAAAAGCCATGTGCAGAATATACTTTAGCTCAGTATGTGCAAAACACTTAATCATTTAACTTACTGTAAAATCTTCTATCAAGCAAATTAATTTTGTTTAAAATTATGCAAAATTTTTAAAGGGCAATTTTCAAATTGTTAATGTTGCAATCTAGTGCCAGCCTAATCTGGGCCACATGATTTGGGTGTGCGCCAAATTAGGATCATTTTGGACAAAAATCTTTGAATACCTGTCAGGCAGCATTGGTATTACAAACACTCCTAATCCATTAACATCTACGTTTGGTGTACAGTACTCTGAGATGGGCTTAAGGTGGAAAAGGATAAACAAACTGTAATTTCCTTTGTTTCACTACTAGCACATAGACTTATCTTGCTCAACTAGAAGAATCCCACCCCACCTCTTTTAAGTCAGTGAGTAACTGAGGTCCTACACTATTTAAAATTTGAAAAAATCTAATTCTCCAGAGGATCTGTTCAATTTTTTTTTAAATATTGCAGGATCTGATCAATAACATTTTAGAATAAGCTTCTATATCAGGGAAAAGGATACGCCTCCTTCCTTGATGTCTTTAAAAATTTGCTTTGTTGGTTGGCTCACCGCTCTTTCTTTTTGGTGGGGCATTCGTAATAAGCATATACATTGTAAAAACAAGACAAGAGAAAGAAAAAGGTTTGGGGACCCACCCCTTGCATTGTCTGGCAAACTTAAACAATAAAGTGAGTAATCACAAAAGGCTGAGTCCCAATAAACTAACTGGGGAAGTGAGAAGTGGGCTTTTACAGTTGCTATGCAGGAAGAGGTGGGTCCATGAGGGGAGTGGCTGAAGTCAGGTCAGTAGGAGGGTGTGGTCTGGACAGGAAGGTGGAAGTTGGTACCACTATAACTGGGTTTCCCTTCTGTTGATCTGTAGAAGAGGGAGAAGAGAGGTTAGTGCACTTTATCAACCCTTGAGCTGACTTCTTACTCTCAGTTATGCCCTTTGACTGCTTCCTATGCGTTCATGTGTGACAACATAAACAATTGCAACCCTTTGTTATAATTCAACCTGGACTCCATCCCTGGCTTTAGTTTCTTTTCTCTTCATATCTTAAATTCTTTGTGTTTTATACTATTGAATGTGTTTTTCTTTTCTTGTATAATTATTTTATTTATATCACATTGATCATTAACTGCTTCATACTTTACTAGGTGTGCCACCCTTCTAACACACACATGTCCCAGTACACAATCCAATGGGGAAGATCAAGAACCAGAGCAAAGGTTCAAAAATCCAGAAAAATCACAAAAAAGCACAAGGTACTGCAAAATACACAATAGGTCATTCACTCCAGAGCACATTAACCATGAACTGTCTAGAACTATGGGAGACCTTTCAGATTTATAGGGCAGAGGCAGGTCCTGGTAATGATTGGCATGTGGCCAAGCCTCTTGGGGACCACTCACAAAACACATGGAACATAACCAAGGTATATTACACAGTGTAGAAAAACATTAACATAAATAAATCATCCAAAAATTAAGAAAAAGGACATAAAACTAGGATTTGAACCACAGTCAGGGAAGAAACCCTGGCTTAAATAGAACAGTAATTCATGTAGTAATAAAATGCATTGCATTTGTCATTCCAACAGATAGCACATTACAAATATTAGCACTGCTTTTATAAATCCCATACCAAATGTAATATAACACAGACATAGCAAATGAAACAGCCACATAAAGGCAGAAACACACACAGACAGTTGTCCTTTTTATTATGGTGGATGTTCGGTAGTAATTTTGTTTGTGATGTTCAATGTCTTAATTGTTGAGCCCAAGGGGATCAGGACCATGTAACACTGCTGCTGTGAGGACCACCCTTGACTTATACTAAGTACAAACCCTGAAGATGTTGAAAGTTATCTTACATGTGGTGATTTTTCAGATAGTGTGTCAATATTTGGGATTGTTCATTATTTTTGGTCCATTTTGACCATTATTTAGGATTGTGTATGTTCATTGTCATTGTGGGCACCCATTATTAGGGCATACATAGTTTTCATGGACATGTCCTTGAAGGTCATGAAGCTGATTTTACCTGTGACAACACATGCAGTCTCCTCAGGCAATCTTTCTCTGTCTGTCTGAGCTGTGGATAAAACCTTTGTTGAATCATGCTTCAGAAAAATCTTTTTGTGTTAAATTTCTTGGGTACCAAACTTTGCTATTGCTTATTGACTCTGAGTTTGTCTTTTGTTTTGGCTTGTCACATGGCTTTCTTTAATTATTTTCCAGTTTTAACCCCTTGCCTATTTTGTATGTTTTTCTCCTAGTCATTCTCAAATAATATCTGCTTTTTGGTCATAAGAGAGGAGTCCTTCTTCTGTCCATCTCTACAAAACTTTCTCAGGGGTTGAGTGGAGCTCAGGGCAAGACTAGTGGCCTGGGGAGTTTTGTCCTAGATCAAGTGTTGATGGATTCTGCAGCAAAGAGGTAATGGCAGGGTGTAGCATTGAGGAAATTAAGTAGCCTCCTAACTAGCCAGAACAGTTCTAGATAATATTACTGGTACAGTCACTTGTCTCACAAGCAACCTCAATGTCACCCATGCCCCTCTCTTCTAAGCTCCTGGCATAATAGCAAACCTTTCAAAGACCCTCCCTCTTTCTGCTTCCTAGTTCTTGACTTGTACCTAATGTACTCTTTGACCTTATCTCTCCTTGCACTTGTTTTTTTTCCCACCACAAACTTATTTTCCTTTCAAACAAGCTTACAGTAGTTAGACCACATTCCACAACAACATTTAGCTTGCAGCTGATGACCTGTAATGTGCTTTCTATTTTGAATAATGTGCATGCCTTTTCAGTAACTTTAGATTTCATTGAGTGAAAACAATAGTTTTGTATGTTTCTTTACTAAAACACTAGACATGTATGAATGTATTTTTACAGTATGTACAGTATATGTGAAAAGGGATTGTGCATTTGGGAGTGTTGGGTTCACTAGTGCAAGTCCCCCCAAAAAGCATAGGGGTTTGGGTGGCCTACACCTTCACTCCCATTTTGAGATGGCTCTGCTTCTTCACTATGCCATCCTGAGCTCAAATCCTGCTTGAGTATTGACTTTATGTGTTCTCCCTGTTGTTGTTTTTCTCCCCAGATTCCAAGGACATGCAGGTTGAGTTGTAAACATATAAACCTCTGTATGTATGTGTGTGTGACTTTGCCTTGTAATGGACTGGCTCCGTCCTAAATTATTTCTAAGTCTGTGATATGCACAAAAACACAAACCCCACACTCAACATATACCATTCTAATGGGGTAGATGCCCACCCTAAACAGATTATGGAAGCTGCCATATCTATGTATGGTTGATATGCCTAATCAACCTTTCCATATGATATGGTCCTGCACCTCTTCCCAAGTCAAACCATTTTTCTTTAAATTTTATTTTATTTTATCCATCCACCTCCACTATAGCCTCCCTCATTTTCTCTGCCCTGTACTTCTATTTCCATTGGTCACTTGCTCAGATATTCATTGTCTCTCCTCATCACATATCCATACCACTTCAACGGACTTTCTTGTACTTTTCTTAGATGTTTATCTCATCATTTTTGTAACTCCAAACATCCATCTCAGTCAGTCATTGTCCAACCTGCTATATCCTAACTACAGGGTCAGGGGTCTGCTGGAGCCAATCCCAGCCAGCACAGGGTGCAAGGCAGGAATAAATCCTGGGCAGGGCACCAGCCTACCGCAGAACACCCATCTCAACATTATTATTTCTGCCACATCCAACTTCATCTCCTGCACTCCCTCATGCTCATGACTCAGCTCCATGCATCATTGCAGTCTTACCATGGTCTTATAAATCTTACCAAAGGGGGCCAAACAAGTAAGTACATCTTGGTGCCATTACCAATCCCAGAAAAATAGAAAAGGTTATAGTCAAGAAGGGCATCCAGCTGTAAACTTTAGCCAAAACCTTAATGATGGAATCAATTTAACTTTGGAAAACTGCCGTATATATTTCTGTACTTAAAAGAAAGAATTGTGACATTAAACCATTGTTCATGATGTGTACACACCTGAGACTCTGATATGATGGCTAAACAGGTCATTGTAGCCATAATCCTCTTAATTACTGTCTACACTTGACCCTAGCCAAAAGTAAAGCTCCTTGCGGAACCTGTGAACAAAACATATAACTTGAGTCAGTAGATTTTATTGTAATTGCTTTGTTGTCTGAATTTAATTTCTACACAGAGTTTCGGATTAACAGATTAAACATGGGAGCGTGGCAGAGCAGGAGCATCTCAAACTGAAGTAAAATAGTGTTCCTGTAGTGAGTTTTCTCAGAACATGACTCCAGCAGACCTGATGTGCTGGACATTGTTGGACAGAGAAACTGAGGACATTGGGCAGGTGGCCAAGTTCGCCTGTCTTTACAGACTGACAAATAACGGGGGACAGCGAGCCTCACGAGGTGACTCACAATTAATGAATGGGTGACAAGACTCAGTGGGTGCGGAGAAAGTTCACATACTGGACCTGTTGGCAGAGGCAACCTTAGGGGCTTAGGACTGACCAACCCCACGCTGAGCCGGTTACGTCAAACGCTGTTACCGGTATGTGTGGACTGCATAAACTTGCACGCGAATTTAATAAAAATAATATTAACATGCACCGGATTTCCTCATTACAGCATTTAGCTACATCTTTGCAAGATATCAAAATATAACGATATAATTTATTTAAAAAGTGCAATTCATAATTCATGAGAATACCAGGACAAGGCGAAATGCGATGCGGTGTCATGCGGAAATTAGCAGGGCCTCCTCTAGAAAAGTACCCAAACTGCAAGTATACTCTGAGTCTCGATATGTAGGATGTCATGACTCACGTTGATGTAATTTCAGCCGGTTATCATTAGCGATAGTGTACATGTTTTTGTGCATTAATATTTGGACTAGGGAATGTTTTCAAAGACGTACATGCACGGAATTTGACCTTGAAGAGAGATTTTAAAAGCGTTCCTATTAGAAGCATCTGATATATATGTATATATATATATATATATATATATATATATATATATATATACAGTGGTGTGAAAAACTATTTGCCCCTTCCTGATTTCTTATTCTTTTGCATGTTTGTCACACAAAATGTTTCTGATCATCAAACACATTTAACCATTAGTCAAATATAACACAAGTAAACACAAAATGCAGTTTTTAAATGATGGTTTTATTATTTAGGGAGAAACAAAATCCAAACCTACATGGCCCTGTGTGAAAAGTAATTGCCCCTTGTTAAAAATAACCTAACTGTGGTGTATCACACCTGAGTTCAATTTCCGTAGCCACCCCTAGGCCTGATTACTGCCACACCTGTTTCAATCAAGAAATCACTTAAATAGGAGCTGCCTGACACAGAGAAGTAGACCAAAAGCACCTCAAAAGCTAAACATCATGCCAAGATTCAAAAAAATTCAGGAACAAATGAGAACAGACTTAAGTAATTGAGATCTATCAGTCTGGTAAAGGTTATAAAGCCATTTCTAAAGCTTTGGGACTCCAGTGAACCACAGTGAGAGCCATTATCCACAAATGGCAAAAACATGGAACAGTAGTGAACCTTCCCAGGAGTGGCCGGGCGACCAAAATTACCCCAAGAGTGCAGAGACGACTCATCCGAGAGGTCACAAAAGACTGCTAAAGAACTACAGGCCTCACTTGCCTCAATTAAGGTCAGTGTTCACAACTCCACCATAAGAAAGAGACTGGGCAAAAATGGCCTGCATGGCAGATTTCCAAGACGCAAACCACTGTTAAGCAAAAAGAACATTAGGGCTCGTCTCAATTTTGCTAAGAAACATCTCAATGATTGCCAAGACTTTTGGGAAAATACCTTGTGCACTGATGAGACAAAAGTTGAACTTTTTGGAAGGCAAATGTCCCGTTACATCTGGCGTAAAAGGAACATAGCATTTCAGAAAAAGAACATCATACCATCAGTAAAATATGGTGGTGGTAGTGTGATGGTCTGGGGTTGTTTTGCTGCTTCAGGACCTGGAAGGCTTGCTGTGATAGATGGAACCATGAATTCTACTGTCTACCAAAAAATCCTGAAGAAGAATGTCCGGCCATCTGTCCGTCAACTCAAGCTGAAGCGATCTTGGGTGCTGCAACAGGACAATGACCCAAAACACACCAGCAAATCCACCTCTGAATGACTGAAGAAAAACAAAATGAAGACTTTGGAGTGGCCTAGTCAAAGTCCGACCTGAATCCAATTGAGATGCTATGGCATGACCTTAGAAAGGCGGTTCATGCTAGAAAACCATCAAATAAAGCTGAATTACAACAATTCTTCAAAGATGAGTGGGCCAAAATTCCTCCAGAGCGAGGTAAAAGACTCATTGCAAGTTATCGCAAACGCTTGATTGCAGTTATTGCTGCTAAGGGTGGCCCAACCAGTTATTAGGTTCAGGGGGCAATTACTTTTTCACACAGGGCCATGTAGGTTTGGATTTTTTCTCCCTAAATAATAAAACCATCATTTAAAAACTGCATTTTGTGTTTACTTGTGTTATATTTGACTAATAGTTAAATGTGTTTGATGATCAGAAACATTTTGCGTGACAAACATGCAAAAGAATAAGAAATCAGGAGGGGGGCAAATAGTTTTTCACACCACTATATATATATATATATATATATATATATATATATATATATATATATATATATATATATATATATATATATATATATAATATATTGGAGATTATAATTTGGCAAATCCGCTCGAACGGCACACACATACTTCAAAAGCGATCGTCCCACTTGCCACCCCCAAACGCCGCTCTTGTGACACGGAGAGGTCCCTATGGCGGCCGTGTTACGGCAGCGGAGCCCTAGAAAGTAGAGAAGGGTGTACTAGCAGGTGCCTTTCATCTACTCCTCCCTGGAGCTCCGCCCAAAGGTAGGATGCGCTGCCAAAATTCCTGGAGTTTGAGAGGGAGGAGAGCCACAGGTAAACTCCTGGTGTGCTGACTTTGTGCAGTCCGGCGTGCGGTATCTCCGAGTGATGGGAGGTGAAGCGATTTACATCGACGAACACTGCCAGCTGATCAACCATAGAGAGGAGAATGAGATGGTGAGTTCCGTAATATGGGAGATCTCCGGAAATTTGTTTTATTTGGTTTTGCGTTGGGGCTGAAACTTCAAAAATTGTTAGTAAATTTTAAGCATATGTGAAAGTATCGCAAGAGCCCAAGAACTGAATGACGTGTCTATCCAGGGTGTTAGAAACAGCAACACCTTTCAGTATTGATGTATTTTGCTATTAACGTTGTAACTGTATTCACTGTATCTGCCCAATTCACACTGAACACTCTAGCCATTCACACGAAATATTGCAGTGACTGACTGGAATTCCCAAAGTATACAGAACAGTGATTAGTTCTTTGGATTCTCATTGAATGATTCTCAGTTTGTCCAATCTGTATTCAGAATTCACGTAGCATTCTGAGAGCTGCTTTCAGGGTGTCACATTCTGTCCTTATGAACAATTTAACTGTATTGCTAACGCTGAGATTTGGCATGCATAGGTCGTCTTCATTACCGATTGAACACGTTCTGCAAGTGAAAGCGATTCATGGTGCCGTCTCCACTGTGTGTCTTAACTTTGTCTTGGGTCATTCCCCAGTACGCGGCCCCAGCACAAACAGACCTTCCCAAATACCAATCCATTGTGCCTTTACTGGTTTAGCATATGCGGTTCATTTGTCATGCAAACTATCCAAGCGCAGCAATTCATTATATGTAAAAGTATGCATACTGAAATTGCCCTGAAGTTTTGTCTTACAGATCATCGAGGTGTACTTGACAATATAGTTAATGTGCTAAAAAATCTGAAAAATGTTTTTTCAGCGGTTTCGTGCACACAGCAATGACAACACACACAGGACCAATTTCAACCTAGCACGCAATTCTTTAGTGATGTATGGCATAGTGACCAGATGAGCTAACCACTGCGTCACGGTGTGTCACCCAATCTACTTTTAGTTCAGCTTGTTTTAAAAAATAAGTGTCAGTGTAGGGACGTCCGCTGGAAAATCATTGAACGGAGCGGCAAAATCATGAACATCCATCTGTAACCTTTGTGATCGAGGAGACTCACTTAGAGATTTCTGTCTTTCTGGATGTGGCTTAGTTCGAGGTATAGAAATGTACGGATATCTAATTGGGGGTAGGTAAGAGAAAACTCGAAGAATAATAAAAGGGACGGGGCTGTGTCTTGTTTCAGGAAGTTTAGGCGATTAAGGATGTTGTTCATCTTCAAAGGCTTTAAAAGTAAGTACGCGGTATATATCACTTACTGACTTTAATAATTGCCTTGCTCAATTCACAAAATATTTGCCGATTAATTGCCAAACATTCAATATCCAAAATATAATAAAAATAAATGGAATTATGGGAATATGCCTATCGAGCATCTGAAAAGGTTTTGGACCAGGTAAATCATTGCAGGGAGAGAGAGGAGACGTTTTAAAAATTAAAAGAAGAAAACCCTTTGGCATACAGATAAGATTTATCGACTTTCTAAACTCGGATCTCTCCACCAGAAACTCACAAAGCTAATAGCAGGCAGACACTGCATAGAAGATCACTGGCATAACACAGCCCGCACTCTAAAACTTGGTGCATTGCTACGAGTGATTAGTGACAGATGCAAATAGACTGAGCCAAAAAAAGTTAAAGAACTTGAAAATGTGAACAACTGACTGATTATTATTATTATTATTATTTTTTTTTTGCATATAAGGTGCAGAGTCTGCTTTAGCAATCTTTTGTTTGAATGTATAAATGATCATCCATCTATCCATTAACCAACCCGCTATATTCTAACTACAGGGTCACGGGGATCTCCTGGAGCCAATCCCAGCCAACACAGGGCACAAGGCAGGAAACAAACCCCGGGCAGGGCGCCAATCCACCGCAGTATAAATAATCAGTACCGCATAATATGTAATTTGCACATCACTTTTGTCGCCGTTCTCACTCGTACTATCAAATGCATATCGTGATCTTCCTCACTGAAGTCAGTCACTTCCAGCAGCCTGCAAAACTCTGAAATGTGGGTACAAATGACCGCAGTGTGAGATCGGCATTAAGGTAGAATTAATATGGATTTAAACTCATAAATAATAAGGATATTAGGTAATGGGCAGAGATAGTCGGGCTGGAAAGAACTATCTGGAGCGATCGTCGGCCAGAACCTTGATCTCTCGTAATCACCGGCAGTACGACTATACGGCAGTAAAAGAAACTTGCCCAACAGGATTTGCAGCTTCGCAGTTTGCCCGAGAGCCTGCGAGTCGTGATTAGTATCCATTCCGCTGAAGTGATTCAGTTCGTTGGGTGTAATACAAGCCTGTCATTAACCTGTCAGCGTAATAAAACTGAAAAAGTTATGTGATATCAGTGCTGAATGTTACAGATGCTTTACTTATTTTTTAAAAACAACTCAGGATTACAATGTTAGGTGAATTATCACCCATCACTTTTCAAATCCGCGCATATTAATTTCAGGGGCATTGACGTAAAGCAGGAACTCTTCCCAGAAGAAATATTGGAAGAGTGTTGGAGGCACACAGATAATTGGCCAAATTTTAGTCGCGAGAATGGCAACTATAATTGTGCTGACTCCCATATCAAGTGCACCATTCATACGATAATGTCACCTGTCAACGGTACATCACTGTCCCGACGAGAATGGGCACTGACATGGGCACATGGTGGCGCAGGTAACCTAAACATTATATGACACAAAAACTTGGAACTCGCGCCACGGGTGAGCCCTGCTTGGAGTTTCTATGTTCTCCTGGTGTGCACGTGGATGTCCTCTTGTGTGGGCAAGCTTCTTTCCACAGTCCAAAGACGTGCAGGTTAGATGGCGTTGTTGAATATACTGAGTGTGTGTGCGTGTGTTTTAACCCTGTGATTTACTGTTGCCTGGTACTGGTGTTGCGCCCGAAGATTTCTGGGATAGACTCCAGATTTCTGCTCTGGACAAAGAGAGAAAACAGGTTAGGAGCACACACTGATACAGCGCATTGCCAAACCCACCACACGACAAACCATCTCAGGATTCCAGATTAGGACCCGAATTCAGCCATGCAACAGGTGACACCTCAGATGGGTCCGATGGAGTGGAACCAGTGTGAGTGTTTTTTTTATGGTGGCTGGAGTGCCAATTCTGCCACCAACCCCCAAGTTTTTCCCTTCAGGTTGGAGGGCCTACATGCAGGGCTGGATGCAGATTAATGTCAAACCCAGGATTAAGTAATTGCAGGTTAAGGGACTTGCTCAAGGGCCCAACAGAGTTGAGTCCCTTTTGGCATATACAGGATTTGAACCAGCAACCTTCTGATTACTAGTGCAGATCCCTAGCCTCAGAGCCACCACTGCACCAAAAAATGAGCTGGACAAAGAGGTTTAGAAAATGTAAGGGTGAATTAAATGATAGCCTGAGCTGGCAGGGCTTAATCG
This sequence comes from Polypterus senegalus, assembly GCF_016835505.1. Classification (NCBI taxonomy): domain Eukaryota; kingdom Metazoa; phylum Chordata; class Cladistia; order Polypteriformes; family Polypteridae; genus Polypterus; species Polypterus senegalus. The sequence goes on from NC_053154.1 coordinate 187,465,824, forward strand.
GTAAGACAATGTGTGCAGCCACTGTAAAACTGGATGTGGGAACAAGCGCCCTTAACACTTTAGAATATACTATTCAAAGATTTCAATTTGTTATTTACAGCTGTGTAACACAAGCAAATCCATTTCTAAAGCCTTGTTACATAGCAGTGGGTTACTGATGGTTGAAAAATTTCCGAATCTTACAACGCCACAGACAGAAAACTTTAAGTTGTATACGTTATTGTTACATAGCAATGCCTGACTAAATAGATGCAGCTACAGAGCCACTATTTATAAAATGATGCCCAATTGACTACCTTGTCGCCAGAAAACTTGAAGCGACATCTGTGTCTCCTATGAAATCGCTGAGATACGGCACATCCCGTCCGTTCAGTCTTTCTGTATTTTGGGAAGGGTTATTTGTATTTATCTTATTAACGAAAATTCAATGACATTCCAGACAGGATTTCCAGCATTTGGAGCAAGGGTTTCAGATGATCTGTACAGGAATCTTGTGATATTCTGTCCCTCCATTAAGATTCCAACAGAGTGAATTGCATTTCTGTAAACTGTGCAAACTTCTAATTGTTTTTTAAATCAAAAGATACTCACCGCTCTTTGAATTGTGAATTATTTCTGGTGAACAGACAGAGGTTTGAATGACAGATGCTAATATTTTATTATTTACATCGAAGACCATTCATCAGAAATGTACAGTTTTATAGAAACCTCCTAGGGAGAAATGGTCTGACTCCACCATAAAAGGTTTCAACAGAGGAGAGGGCACCATACTACTGTTAAATTCTTGTATCAAAAACTATAATGATGCAAAACAGGGATTCCAAAAAAAGTAATCTGCATTGGCATCTAGTTTTTAGCACCACTTCACTAAGGAGACTGGGTTGCTACAATTACACTCACTTGTATGAGGCTAATATTAGCTATTAGGCTTTCGTAACCTATAAACTGTAACTGGCTTGTATTTTCTTCTCAGCTCACTTGTGATGATCAGTTTTGTAACCTTGCCCTTTGAAACCTGTTCCCAGACAGTCGCCAGGCTAATGTTTAGTCAACTATGTTAACCTCTTTTGTAAGTCACTTTGGATAAGTGTCTACTAGGCAAATAAATGTACATTTAAGTTTTGATTTTTCCTCTGGAATAGGGACCGGAACTCAAAAGTAAGTAGGGGTCCAGATTAAATGGAACTTTGAGATTTGTGTTTTGTTTATTTTAGGCCTCTATGTAGTTAACTGACTTATGGACAGGCAGTTATTTTAGAATCACGTGTAGTGTCAGTTTCATTGCTTGTCAGCCCTCTTATTCAACTGTGGTCACCTTTTATGGTGCAGCAATCCCTTGGTTTTGAATTTTTGTTTCCTGGGTGCTGTGTTTGTCTTGTTTAATGGTGACAGTTTAGCTATATAGAAGCGGTTTTTGTATGGTTCTACTTCACTTGTCTGAGACAACTGAACACACTTCATAGTAACTTTCTTTTTGTTCTAACAATCATCCAGTGCCATTAGAGCTGCAAGGCCTGTTTGTTTAAATACAAAATGTCAGCAGCAACCAGCTTCATTGTCTTGTCTGCATGACCAGCTAAAATCCAGTGACGACAATATTATCCTTTCTTCTATTTTTCTACATAACTGACTAACTTCCACCTAAGCCTACATGGTTACTGTTGTCCTCTGAGCCTGCTTGACTCAATGGTTTCACCTATGTGTTTAAGTATGCTGTCGACTCATTCTAGATGGGCTGTCATATTTTTGTTAAAGTTTACCTGGTTTTGTTCACTTTTGTCTCTTAACATTCTATTTTTCCTATGTTTTGAGGCATATTCTTGGTTTACTTAATTAAGTCCTGTACACAATTATGATCAACAAAGCTTGGGCCATTATTAAATTTGTTAGTTGTGTACAATCAACATTAATAAAATGGAGTAGATAGAACCTTGAATAAGTAGGGGCAAGAATCAAATGCTAACAACACAATAGGATAGTATAGGATAAGAAAGATAATAAAAATCAGGGTGCCTCAAACCAAAAGCAAAATAGGCTAATAAGATTATAGAAGTACTGTAATCTAAACCAGGTACATTTTTAACAAACTTAAGAGTCTAGCATGAACAACTCAACAGCAGTAACATGCACAGACCTTTTAGTGGGCAGTGGTTTGCAAAAGCGGGGAAGGACACTTACTGTAATAGGACAGAGATTGTGACATTTTTATTCCCAGGCACCAATTAGTGTTTACTTTTATTTCTATGTTTTCATTGAAAATTAGGATGTAACATCAGGGGCTTTATAATGTTCACAGCCTTGGCAAACAAATATACTTTCATGATTGCTGATTACGAAAGATTACAAGAAAATAATCTACTCTTCCTCTACTGCACATATACAGTATTTTCCTAATATAATGCATCTTAATAAGGTGAACTGACAAAAAAGGAATCCCCATCTAATTAAACAAAATACTAAATGGACTTTAACAGCAAGAGTTAACATCACTAGAACTTAAATTATATGCATAAACACTTGTCTTACATTGCATGATTTGTAACTTTAAGGCAGAATGAACATGATATTATGGAACACCATCACTGGGTGACTGTTAAGTTGACAGGAGGTAAAATGAAAAGGTTCAGTGTTCAAATATTAAAGATTTAATCTAACAATAGAAAGCAACAACACAATACAATGCAATTTATTTTTGTATAGCCCAAAATCACACAAGAAGGGCCACAATGGGCTTTAACAGGTCCTGCCTTTTGACAGCCCATCAGCCTTGACTCTTTAAGAAGACAAGGAAAAATGTAAAAAAAACATAGTAGGGAAAAAACTGGAAGAAACCTTGGGAAAGGCAGTTCAAAGAGAGACCCAAGTTTCCAGGTAGGTTGGGTGTGCAGTGGGTGTCAAACAAAAAACAGTAAATACAATACAGAGAACAAAATACAAGTAATCTTCAATACAATAGTGCAATAGAAATATTACAAGTACAGAGCAGAATTCAACAGTAGATGATAACATAACAGTAGATCACATAATAGGACTCAGATTTGTTAAGAGTCCTGGAGACCTCGGCCATCAAGCTGTCTTCCCCTATTGGCCATTCCACAGCTGAGTCAGTGCTGGTTCAGCCAATCTGATGAAAGGATGCATCTACCCAACGATTCCTGCGATCCTCCATCAGAGATAACTTTACATTAGGCAGGCAAAAGAACTTGGCAGTATGGCAGTGGCACCAAGTACTACATTTGAGTATCGAGAAGAGAAACAGAATAGATAAGGGTTAGTAACAAATTATAACCATCATATTACTTATGTTTTAGTGCTAATGACTAACAACAGAGATGCAGTCTGTACAGTTAATCAGCAGCTCTAGTCAGGATATGCTAAACTGAAGTAGTGAGTTTTCAGCTGGGATTTGAAAGTCGAGACCGAAGGGGCACCTCATAGTAGCAGGTAGACCATTACACAGTTTATGGGCCCTGTAACTAGAAGCTCGACCTCCCACAATTATTTTATTAATCCTTGGAATGTGCGTTCTGGTTTGTAAGCCATAAGTTCAGATAAGTAAGCTGGATCTTGGCCATTTAAGACTTTATAAGACAACAGGAAGCAGCCAGTAATACAACACTTCATGTTTCCATTTCTTTTTTCTTATTTTCCTTCTTCCCTCACCTTTTCTGTCCTCACCTAGTGACACAAGTACAGAACACAACATATTCCCCCTTTACATAAGAATAGTACTTAAATTACAAAAAGTTAAACATCACTAACATTGTAAGGAACACTGAATTACATCAGCATGCATATTTATGTTACATAGTCCTCAAGCCAGGGTGATAAAGGATAAAGATGGAAATGTACTCACAAGCGATGAGAGTATGTTGAGCAGGTGGAAAGAGCACTTTGAGAGGCTGAGGAATGAAGAGAATGAGAGAGAGAAGAAGTTGGATGTGTGGAGATATTGAATGAGGAAGTACAACGGATTAGCAAGGAGGAAGTAAGGACAGCTATGAAGAGGATGAAAAATGGAAAGGCCGTTGGTCCAGATGACATACCTATGGAAGCATGGAGGTGTTTAGGAGAGATGGCAGTGGAAGTTTTAACCAGATTGTTTAATGGAATCTTGGAAAGGGAGAGGATGCCTGAGGAGTGGAGAAGAAGTGTACTGGTGGTGATATTTAAGAATAAGGGAGATGTGCAGGACTGTAGTAACTACAGTGGAATACAATTGATGAGCCACAGCATGAAGTTATGGGAAAGAGTAGTGGAAGCTAGGTTAAGAAGTGAGGTGATAATTAGTGAGCAGCAGTATGGTTTCATGCCAAGAAAGAGCACCACAGATGCAATGTTTGCTCTGAGGATGTTGATGGAGAGGTTTAGAGAAGGCCAGAAGGAGTTGCATTGCGTCTTTGTGGACCTGGAGAAAGCATATGACAGTTTGCCTCGAGAGGAGCTATGGTATTGTATGAGGAAGTCGGGAGTGGCAGAGAAGTATGTAAGAGTTGTACAGGATATGTACGAGGGAAGTGTGACAGTGGTGAGGTCTGCGGTAGGAGCGACGGATGCATTCAACGTGGAGGTGGGATTACATCAGGGATCAGCTCTGAGCCCTTTTTTATTTGCAATGGTGATGGACAGGTTGACAGACAAGATTAGACAGGAGTCCCCGTGGACTATGATGTTTGCTGATGACATTGTGATCTTTAGCGATAGTAGGGAGAAGGTTGAGGAGACCCTGGAGAGGTGGCGATATGCTCTAGAGAGGAGAGGAATGAAGGTCAGTAGGAACAAGAGAGAATACATGTGTGTAAATGAGAGGGAGGTAAGTGGAATGGTGAGGATGCAGGGAGTACAGTTGGCAAAGGTGGATGAGTTTAAATACTGTACTTGGGATCAACAGTACAGAGGAATGGGGATTGTGGAAGAGAGGTGAAGAAGAGAGTGCAGGCAGGGTGGAATGGGTGGAGAAGAGTGTCAGGAGTAATTTGTGACAGACAGGTATCAGCAAGAGTAAAAAGGAAGGTCTACAGGACGGTAGTGAGACCAGTTATGTTATATGGGTTGGAGACAGTGGCACCTGACCAGAAAGCAGGAGACAGAGCTGGAGGTGGCAGAGTTAAAGATGCCAAGATTTGCATTGGGTGTGACAAGGATGGATGGATTAGAAATGAGTACATTAATGGGTCAGCTCAAGTTGGATGGTTGGGAGACAAAGTCAGAGAGGCAAGATTGCGTTGGTTTGGACATGTGCAGAGGAGAGATGCTGGGTATATTGGGAGAAGTATGCTAAGGATAGAGCAGCCAGGGAAAAGGAAAAGAGGAAGGCCTACGTGAAGGTTTATGGATGTGGTGAGAGAGGACATGCAGGCGATGGGTGTAACAGAACAAGATGCAGAGAACAGAAAGATATAGAAGAAGATGATCCGCTGTGGCAACCCCTAACGGGAGCAGCCGATAGAAGAAGAAGAAGTCTTCAAACCAACGACTATGGCTTCTAACATGAGCTGTTGGAATGTGAGAATTTTCAGGCATTGATGTTAATGTAGACTGGAACGGTAATTCCAGTGTAGCATCCCTTGAAACATCCCTTGTTTACGGGTGCATTTGACTTGGATAAGAGTGAAGAATGCCATTGTTTCCTCATCTGCCAACAGGTAAGTACATGGACCAATTTCTTTTTGAATTTCCACAGGTTGTAAAAATTGTGGATGTGCATTTGGAACATGTATTGGATTCTGAATATGCACCTTGTCCCCATTTTGAAAATGAGGGATCTGTACTCCACATTTAGTAGCAGCTGTTCAAATGAACCCCCACTACATCTATGGCAAGCTTTTGCCAGAGTTTGGATAGAAATGGGACAGATCGTAAAGATCTATCTGAAGGATTGGCTGTCTTATCTGAAGACTGGTACAGTTGACAGTTTTTAACTTGAGCTATAGTCATATCATCTATACCCGGGCACCAGTATTGCTCACCCAGGCGCTGTTTGGTTCTCACAATGCCTTGGTGACCTTCATGAGCAAGCGCTACCAAGGTGTGGCACAGACAAACAGGACCACTGAACACAAACTCACCTTTTTCACTGAATTCATATCATAATTGGAAATATGGACACATATCTGTGTCAACTGCATTAAGAGAAGAAGGCCAACCATGGGTAATCAGTTAAAACAGGAGACAAAATAACCGCAAACTCATGATCAGTTTCAGAAATGTCTTCAGCGGCAACAGACAATTGTAAGCAAGAGAGACAATCATCAATGTAATTCAGAACAATATGCAACAGTATATTTGAAACACAGCAGTCGTGCTACCCAGTGTGCAAATTGGAAACCTGCATGAGTAGACCCTTTTGAGAACTGTAGAGTGGTCAATGCTTGATGATCAGTGTGCAGAATAAATTTATGACCCCACAAGTAAGTCCTCCATTTTTTAACAGTCCACACACACATCCAAAGGCCTCTTTTTTGATTTTAGAATATTTCGTTTCAGCAGTACTAAGAGTCCTAGACGCATAGGCAACAGTCTACTTTGTATGGTCAGGGTGGACTTGAACAAGGACATCTCTGGGTGCATAATCAGATGCATTAGTAGAAACTACAGTAGGTAAACCAGGGCCAAATAAAACCAAGGATAGACTGTCAATGATGAACTGTTTCATGGACAAAGCTGTGCTGAGCTTTCTCAGGCCAGGAGAACTGCATATTTTAGCAGAGACAGGCGCATAATGGTTCTACAATGTTGGCAAAATTTGGGATAAACGTATTATACCAAGATGCAAGACCAAGGAATGAACACAACTTGGAAACATCATTTGGAGCATGCAGAACAGTGGGAAAATGCTCCTGATCAGGCTGCATCCTTTGTGCTGTAACAGTATAAACCAGAAAATGTAGACTGGCCTGACTGAAATAACATTTTGATTAATTTCACTGTAATCCTGCATCATTTATGTGTTTAAGAACTGCCTGAAGTGTCCAGTCATGGTCAGCTTGTGTTTATCCCCACACTATCATATCATCTAAGTAGTTTGCAATATTTGGAAACCCCTGCAAGATTGTGAGAAGTGAGCATTTTTTGAAAAGCAGATAGAGTGGATGTTAACCCATATGGGACCTGGCAGAATCTTTCAACATTTATTTATTTCAAAATTTATTTATATAGCACATTTTCATACAAAAAAAATGTAGCTCAAAGTGATTTACAAAATGAAGAATAGAAAAATAGAAGACATAATAAAAAATAAACATAAGTCAACATTAATTAACATAGAATAAGTAAGGTCCGATGGCCAGGGTGGACAGAAAAAAACAAAAAAAAAAAACTCCAAAAGCTGGAGAAAAAAAAATAAAATCTGTAGGGATTCCAGACCAAGAGACCGCCCAGTCCCCTCTGGGCTAAACAATCCTTCATGAGTAATAATGACAATCAGATCATGACTGTCTTCATGAGGCAAAAGCTGAAAGTATGCACTTTCTAAATCAATAGTAGAACACTGTCGGTCCTACCAGCAAGGATGCATTTCATCAATGCGTGGAAAAGAAAAGCTGCCTGAAATGATAGCTTTATTAGGCTTTCATAAGACAACACTCATACAAATGCCATCAGTCCTCTTTTGGACCACCACAATGGGAGAGACCCAGGGAGGGGCATCAGTGCTTTCAATAATCCCTGCTTGAATAAGTCGATTTAACTCTGCACTGAAGTCATGCCAAACTGACAGAGATAAAGTTTTTTTTTGTCATACTGGAGAAATGGAGTCCAATATTTAACTGTGGGTGTGAAGCTATTTGCTTAGCCTAGGTTAAGAGAAGGTGATAGAGCTACAGAGAGACACATTTGTGGTAGCACATGGTAAGACAGTAGTGCCATTAAACCACAAATGTAGATCCTTTATTAATTCCAAGCCAAGCAAAGCAGTCCCAGGCTCCACTATGAATCCTGATGTAGAGCATGTAACATCATCTTTAGACACAATACAGGTAAGCAGCCAAGCACAGGGAGTGGAGGATGTGAATAATTCACCAACTTAACTGGAGGTGGCAGTAAATGTTCTCCATGAAAGTTTTTATCGTATATACAGTACATTTAAAAAAAATGGATACTGATGAACCATAATCTACAGTTAGATCCAAAAGTACAGTAGCAGTTGAAGTTTTCATTGTGACACTGCAGTTGACTCTATCATACGCTGAATGGTCATTTAAGTAACGGATCTGAAGTTCAGGTAAGGCAACTTCCTGTATAGAGCACGTTTGCGGAGAACGGCAAATCGGTGCAAAATGACCAGTCTTTTGGCAGTTGTTACATTTAGCAAAAACAGCAGGACAGATTTTATCACTTGCAATGTTGCTCAGATCAGCAGCGACAACAAGCAGTAACAGAGGCTGCGAGAGACGGAGCATCTTAGGCTGTGAAACGGGCGGCGACAAGCAGCAGTCGCAGGTTTAGTATGTACCGGGACTTGTCCACCTACCGAAATAAACTTTCCTGCTCACCAGCAGCTTCAATTTGCTTAGCAGTCGTAATAGATTTATTGAAATTCAAGTCGGCTTCTAAAGGTAATCGTTCACGTATGCGATGATTAGCCACATGTTCCACCAACTGATCTCTCAACATTACATCCAATTTAGTATCAAACTCACATTTAACTGTTAAGTCTCGTAGTGCGGCAACATAATGTGAAATTGTTTCATTAGCAGCCTGAGCGCGTTTTTTAGAAGTATGCCGCTTAGTGACTTTTGTCAGTGAAGCAAAGTGAGCTTGTAAAGCCGTAATGAAGTTCACCATTAACAAAAATTTATTCGGAAACGTGTAAAACAGCCTGACCTTACTTTTCCCAGACAATGTAGGAGAAGTGACTCTGCCCGATTCTGACCATTCATCGCACCAATAACCAGCAGTTATTGAACATTTTCAGCCACATTTCGAACGTCATAGCGGGTTCACCCGGACATGGAAGAAATGGTTGAGGAAAATAAGTAGTAGCAACAGCCATTGTAGACCAGCAGAAACAAGTAAGCAACTCGTCACCAATTTGTTAAGTTGACAGGAGATAAAATGAAAAGACTTCGTGTCCAAAGATTAAAGACTTAATCAAAACAACGGAAGCAACTATTAATACAACAGTTCTTGTTTCTGAATTAAAAAAATAAAATAAAAAATCCCTCTTACAGGAATTGTTTGTAGTTCTCCCGCTTACGAAGCGACAAGCCAGGACGCCGTTTCTCAATACAGTGTGCTAGACACTAATGTGTTTAGGGTTTATATCAGTGCTTCCCAGCCTCGGTCCTGGGGAGCCCCTGGGTTGCAGGTTTTTATTCCAACCAGGTTCCTGCAGTGACAACACTAATCTCATTTAATTAGCTGGTATTATTTTTTTATTCTACATTCAGAAAAGCGCAGCAGCATGATTTTTACATTTATAAGACATTTAGAAATATTTCTGCTTTTGCTATAGAATTAAATGCTTAACTCTCTTTTGTTGATTTCATAATATTTTGCCCCTTCTCTGTGCAGTTTTCCCCCTTCGTTGTATCTTATTATTGACAATTAAAAATGAGCAGAGCAGACACGCAGGCAAACACTGAATAATAAAAGAATGCAACTACTTTAGCATCAGACCCACTAATTAGCAAATAATGGATTAATTAAACAATTACAACACCTAGAAAAATAGAATAAAAATCCAGATGAAAATATTGTTAAAAAGAAAAAAATATCTTATTCCCATATAACTGCTTGGCACATTTTAAACTATATAATTATGGGGTGCCAAACGGGCAATTACAATGATTTTCGGAATATATAAAGTCAGCGTCGGAATATATAAAGTAATTCTTGAATATATAAAGTCAAAGCCTGATTATATAAAGTCAGCATCGGAATATATAATCTCATTCCTGAATATATAAATTTAAAGTCAGATTATATTGATATTAATTGAAACGACTCAATGAGTTCCTAATAGGCTACAACGTAATGAAATAAGTTAAGAAAAACATCTTTAGAAAAATATATATATAAAATAAAAAAACACAGTTCAGTTAATTCATTCAAAATGATGCATGTGCCCGACGTTTTGAACACTATATTTATTTATTCTTTTTGTATTTTGCGCATTTTTAGACGAACCTCAACAGGCCCGATTGACTGTGAGTGGCTTCTGTGTCGGAGTTTACCGTTCACTAGTACGAGTAACATGACAAGCACGGAAATTTTATATATTTGGGAATGATTTTATATATTCCAACGCTGAATTTCTATATTAAAAAATGACTTTATATATACCGACGCTGACTTTATATAATCAGGCTTTGACGTTATACTGTATTTAATCGGGAATGATTTTATATATTCTGAAGCTGACTTTATATATGAAGGAATGACTTTATATATTTAGGAATGACTTTATATATTCCGACAATGACTTTATATATTCAGGAGTGACTTTATATATTCCGCCGTTGACTTTATATAATCAGGTTTTGGTGTTATATATTCAGAACACTGACTGTATATATTCCGAAAGTCATTATATTTGCCTGTTTGGTACCCCATATATATATATATATATATATATATATATATATATATATATATATATATATATATATATATATATATATATACACACCAAACTTAGTTTTCTAATTTCTATATTGTTCCCAAAACACACAACCTGGGAAATAACACATCACTTAATTAGCCCAGGAGTCCAATTAAAAACAGAAGCTGGTTGTAACAAAAAGATACAGCCACAGGGGACCGAGGTTAACACTGGTTTATATCCTTTGCAGCCTGCTTAAATATGAAGTGTTTTTTTTTTCTTCAAGTCATAAGTGGATGTCATTATTTGGGTTTGGCATTAGTGTTGCATTTTATGTTTAACGTTAATTTTGTTGCATAAAGACCCGTTACATGTTAAAGCTGCATGTACGTTTATGGGAAGACAGCGTCACACTGGTTACTGTTTAAAAGCAACTAGTTAATGATTTTTAAGTGTGCCATATGCGACCTCTGCTAATAATATTATTTCATTTGGAGTAAATTTTTTTAGCTACGTTAATGTGAGGTCAATTGTTAAGTTCCACATCCACGTTTTAATAGTTTAAATATTGTACTCATATATTTAAAGTTGCCATTTCTTCAAGTAATAATAGTACAGTACACTATTGATCTGTTGCTGCCAATTACAATTTAAGTAATGCTATTAGTTTAGTGCTATTTCATGTGCATGATGATTTATAAAGGTTCATTTCCTGTCTTTCAGAGAAAACCACACACATACTAACGTAACATGAATGTAAAGATGTGAGATTCATTTGCCAGTTTCGTATAGTGTGGTCAAGGTAGTAAACAAATAAACTAGTTATCCTGAAAGACTTCTCTTGTCTCTGACCGAACACCTGCAGTAGGTCCAACTTCCTGATTCAGCTTCACATGATTGTGAAGGTTGCTACTGAGCAATACCTTCATTGCACCCGCCTTCTCTATCCGCACCTAGTGGCACATGTACAGAACACATCAGTGACTGAGTTGTCACAATGGTCCAAACTTCATACTGTAATTTCAGAAGTGCATTATTTAATAGCATTATACAATTATGTGACTGTTACTATTTAAACTTTAGCAATTAGATCTACTAGTTTGTGTGGCTATCAGTAATATAAAAAGAAACATAATTAGCTACACCAAAACTCACTGTATACTTCTTAAGCTGGAAAAATACTTTTACGATCTTGTTCCCTTCCTATGGTTTACTGATCAGTTTTTGCTTCTCACACATCATGGAAACACTCTTGAATTAAGCCAGCAATATCTATGTAGCTCATTATAAATGGAGAGCTGCACTTAATATATATACTGTCTCATCTACAGTGCTTAGAAAAAAACACATTTTGACATCATAATCGGTCTCCTAAAGCAGCTACCATAAACTTGTGAAGACTGTGACATACCAGATTTCCAGAACACAGATAATGAAAAAAGTTCAAAATATAAGCAGACTTTTCAAACATTTTCCTGTACACTTTCTAAAGCTGTTTGTTGATAGAATCCCAGCTCTCATCATGCCTCCTGGTCACTGATTTCTGCCAGCAAAGCAGCCAAAATTGCATCTAAGGGTACCTGGGAATAGTCCCTTTCTTTCTCCCCATTTCACTGGGCTTTGCCACTTGACGTTTAGCAATTTTGATATGTGCCTGTGAGGGCACTTAAAGCAGGAGTTTTGACCCTTATAAAAATGTAACCTTTTGTTTTAGAATTTGTTGCAGTCAGCCTCCGCAAAAAAGTGATCACTCCAAAAAAAAAAAAAGTCCTCTTTTGCTGTCGATTTAATATGTGATTTCTTGGTTGCAAATATTTACAGAAGCAAGATACTTGTGACCACAATGTAACCCCCAAGGTAAAAATCTCTGACTTAAATGCTCCTTTGAGTTTTGCCATTTCTTACATGTCCTGTCAAACTTCTCAAGCGTGCTAAACCAGCCTTTGACCTCACAAAGCTGCCCCTACCTCCCGGCTTCATCAGCAGTCATGTTACTTACAGGTTGTCACAGCATTAGCGCCAGCGAGCCTATCAATATTTTACTATACCACAATTCAAGGACACGTCATTGGCCCTCTTTCCTGTTACATTTTCAAAACTGGATGAAAAGTGTTTCCCACTAAACCACAAGTACTATTCAAGTGGTTCCAGCTAAACTGCTGCAATAGATAAAATGAGATTATTTACAAATTTTATAATCTATTTTATAAATTACAAACTGAAGCACTCTGTAAAGCTTGCCAGAACCTTATCAACAACTATCTTCTTTGCACAAGGTAAATCCACTAGTTCCTAGGGGTTCAAACAGCAAAAACAAAGCAGATCATTGAATAATTTGTGATAAATAGCCAATCAGGCACTGTACATTTAGTGTGATCAACTTTTGGTAATTTTCTTCTGGATGCTGTTAAAAATGACATATCTGAAGGCTTGTTGAGCATGTGAACATTTACAATTTTCTCACATTACTTTAAACATGGATGATTTTTTCCCCCATGGAAATCTTTTGAAGATAGGGGTCTCCGCACTTCAATGGGTGAATCTGATTACTACCGATAAACAAGTTGCAGCTTCACTTTTTTCACTGTGCTGTGTTTGTTAAAAGCCCCAGTGTAGTGACACCCCTGTTAAAGACTATACACTTTATTTTCGTGGATAGTATAAAGCTTTATCTAGCTTTAACAAGTATTATTTATTGTTGGATTTTCTCCATTTCTTACAATGAAAAACAGATAAACATTCCCAACGGGTAAAAGGGGCACTTAGGCCAATACAGGCAAAGGAACAGGGGCTTGGGCAACTGCATCCACCCTTTTGTGCATGTCTCTGATCAACATTGTAGCTGTCTTCTTCTTCTTTTGGCTGCTCCCGTTAGGGGTTGCCACAGTGGATCATCTTCTTCCATATATTTCTTTCCTCTGCATTTTGTTCTGTTACACCCATCACCTGCATGTCCTCTCTCACCACATCCATAAACCTTCTGTTAGGCCTTCCTCTTTTTCTCTTGCTTGGCGGCTCTATCCTTAGCATCCTTCTCCCAATATACCCAGCATCTCTCCTCTGCACTTGTCCAAACCAACGCAATCTCGCCTCTCTGACTTTGTCTCCCAACTGTCCAACTTGTGCTGACCCTCTAATGTACTCCTTTCTAATCCTGTCCATCCTCGTCACACCCAATGCAAATCTTAGCATCTTTAACTCTGCCACCTCCAACTCTTTCTCCTGCTTTCTGGTCAGTGCCACCGTCTCCAACCCATGTAACATAGCTGGTCTCACTACTGTCCTGTAGATCTTCCGTTTCACTCTTGCTGATATCCATCTGTCACAAATCACTCCAGACACTCTTCTCCACCCTGCCTGCACTCTCTTTTTCGTCTCTCTTCCACAATCCCCATTACTCTGTACTGTTGATTCCAAGTATTTAAACTCATCCACCTTTGCCAACTCTACTCCTTGCATCCTCACCATTCCACTGACCTCCTTCTTATTTACACACATGTATTCTGTCTTGTTCCTATTGACCTTCACTCCTCTCCTCTCTAGAGCATATTTCCACCTCTCCAGGGTCACCACAACCTGCTCCCTACTATCGCTACAGATCACAATGTCATTAGCAAACATCATAGTCCATGGGGACTCCAGTCTAGTCTCGTCTGTCAACCTGTCCATCACCATTGCAAAAAAGAAAGGGCTCAGAGCCGATCCCTGATGTAATCCCACCTCCACCTTGAATGCATCTGTCACTCCTACCACAGACCTCACCGCGGTCACACTTCCCTCGTACTTATCCTGTACAACTCTTACATACTTCTCTGCCACTCCCAACTTCCTCATACAATACCACAGCTCCTCGAGTCACCCTGTCATATGCTTTCTCCAGGATCTCAAAGACACAATGCAACTCCTTCTGGCCTTCTCTATACTTCTCCATCAATACCCTCAGAGCAAACATCGTATCTGTGGTGCTCTTTCTTGGCTTGAAACCATACTGTGCTCACTAATCATCACCTCACTTCTTAACCTAGTTTCCACTACTCTTTTCCATAACTTCATGCTGTGGCTCATCAATTTTATCTGCCTGTAGTTACTACAGTCCTGCATGTCCCACTTACCCATAAATATCGGCACCAGTATACTTCGTCTCCACTCCTCCGGCATCCTCTCACTTTCCAAGATTCCATTAAACAATCTGGTTAAAAACTCCACTGCCATCTCTTCTAAACACCTCCATGCTTCCACAGGTATGTCATCTGGACCAACGGCTTTTCCATTCCTCATCCTCTTCATAGCTGTCCTTACTTCCTCCTTGCTAATCCGTTGCACTTCCTGATTCACTATCTCCACATCATCCAACCTTTTCTCTCGTTCTCTTCATTCATAAACCTCTCAAAGTACTCTTTCCATCTGCTTAACATACCCTCCTCGCTTGTGAGTACATTTCCATCTTTATCCTTTATCACCCTAACCTGCTGCACATCTTTCCCAGCTTGGTCCCTACCTCTACCTGTGTGCATCTTCATCCACTCTTGTACGTCACCCTATGTTCTTCCCTCTTCTTAAAATACGTATTCACCACAGCCATGTCCATCCTTTTGGCAAAATCCACTATCCTCTGACCTTCTTCATTCCTCTCCTTGACACCATACCTACCCATCACCTCCTCGTCTCCTCTGTTCCCTTCACCAACATGTCCATTGAAATCTGCTCCAATCACCACTTTCTGTCCCTTGGGCACACTGTTCACCACTTCATCCAACTCACTCCAAAAATCTTCTTTCTCATCCATTGCACACCCAACTTGCAGGACATATGCACTAACAACATTCATCATCACACCTACAATTTCCAGCTTCATAATCATTACTCTGTCTGATACTCTTTTCACCTCCAGAACACTCTTGACATACTGTTCCTTTAGAATAACCCCTACTCCATTCTCCTCCTATTCACACCATGATAGAACAATTTGAATCCACCTCCGATCCACCTGACCTTACTCTCCTTCCATTTAGTCTCTTGCACAATATATCAGCCTTCCTCCTCTCCATCATATCGGCTAACTCTCTCCCCTTACCAGTCATACTGCCAACATTCAAAGTTCCTAGCCGCAGTTCCACTCTCTTTACCTTCCTCCTCTCCTCCTGCCTCCAGACACATCTCCACCCTCTTCTTCGACCAACAGAAGCCCAATTTTCGCCAGCACCCTGTTGACTAACAGTACTGTTGGCGGTCGTTGTTAACCAGGGGCTCGACCGATCTAGTATGGAAATTTGTATCGTTGTCCGCATATTGATTTGGCAAAATTTTACACTGGATGCCCTTCCTGACGTAACCCTCCCCATTTATCTGGGCTGGAACCGGCCCGAAGAAACACACTGGTTTGTGCATCCTGTGGGCTAGGTAATCAACACTGTAACTGTGATCTTGAAAAATAAAAATAATGTGTCTGGATCAGGCTAGACGAATAAACAAGATTGGAAACCTCCTTCAATTCCTTAAATATCCATACCTGGACAAAGTTGATTCACTGTTCTACATCTTGAACAGCATCTGCATTGCACCCTCTGAATAAAGGGAACCCTAACAAAATGCACTTTTTATCATTTTTGACAAGATCCTTCCTATCCCTGCAGCCTTTGCTTACATGGAGTCTTAACTCAGGCCTACTAGAGACTTCCAGTACTGCCTATTCAGACTATGGTGTATCAATCAGATTAAGGGGTTATTTATTATGCTTCTTTAAAGAAAGTCCAAAAGTATCGTTTATTAATGTTAACTTTCCTCATCTTTGCAGAGAACATTGCTGGCTATGACCATACCCACCTTGTTGGGCTTGTTGTTCAACACCCTATAGGGTATAGATGAGGTGGCATCAGTGCAAACATCCAGTTCAAAACTTCCTGAAGAGTGAATCATGTGAAACATGGCACGAAGTACAAAGTTTCTTAAGTCAGTGCACGCTAGTAGTTTATGGCCAGATGGCGTTCAAGGTGCCTCAAAGCACTAATAAAGCACAAAGTATTTTGTAATCAAATTCACTGATGTTTATTGCAGGAAAAATCCTATCTCAGTATTTGTTGGTTGGATAAAGAACAAAAATTCGCAAGAGAAAAGAAAGGTGTCATGAAGACGTGAACAATCCATAGAATATGGAAGCGTATTAGGGCCACAGAGAAGAAAAAAAAAAGTGTATGTTAAGAATAAAGTTGACATCTCGACATTTCCACTTGATTCTCGCCTTTTTTGTCGAGATTAAAGTTGACATTTCCACTTTAAACTTTTATTTTTTCACTCTCTAGTTTAACTTTGCCATGTCTTAAACTTAATTTTAAAATCATTGTTTAATTTACTAGATTTTCTCAAACCCCATCATAACTAATGTAGCACATTAAATACTTTGTATTATATGTTCCCTGACCCAGTTGTAATTCACTACGTGCTTCTTAAACTGACTTCCTCTTGCACTAAGAAAGAGGCGCAAGCAGCAATTGACACACAGAATACATTCACTTTATGATATTTCTGCTATCTGAACATTTGGAATGCTAATATAAATATCATATTCGTGATGAATTGCATTGAAGCATGTATTAAACATGTGGTGGTATGAGGTTGGCACAGTGGCGGGCCTGTAGTGTTGCTCCCCCTCAGTAATGGGTCCAAAGGATACGTTCAGTGTAGAGAACTTTTATGGTAGGTGTTACGAGGCTCTAAAAAGCTGGATGTATGAATGGATATTGGACTGGTTTAACTGAAATATTGTGTAAATGTTGGGTTTGTGAGCTGGTGGTCAGAGACACAAACACAGAATTCAATGGATGTTCTGAGTGGGCTTTCTTTACTGCAGGAGCGCTGTCTACGTCAAATGTACCAAACCCAGTGTGATACCCATTCATATATCCAAACCAAACATACATCTAGGACACCCTTGTTGTGAGGCAGTAGCGCAACCTCCATGTCACCGTACCCCCACATGTTTAATACATTCTTTAATGCGTTTCAACATGAAAATGCTATCAAGTATTTATCTTAGCATTCTACAGTAAATGTCCAGAGAGGAGGAATATCATGAAGTTAGAGGTGATCGCTGCCTGCGCCTTCTCTCAGTGCAGGAGGAAGTCAGTTTAAGAAGCATATACTGATTAACATGGTTCGGGGAACACTTAACACAAAGCATTTAATGTGCTAAATTACTTATGACGGGATTTGAGAAAATCTAGTACATAAATTAAACATTGATTTTAAGTTTATGACGTTCTACTTTAATGATAAAATAAACTACGAGAATAGTCAACATGTTCACTTTAGTCTCGACATAAGTGTCGAGATTAAAGTGGAAATATCTAGAATAAAGTCAGCATGTTGACTTAATTCTTAACATACACTTTTTTTCTTCTTCATGACCTTAATATGCTTCCGTAATTAAAAAAAAAAGTCTTATCCAACAAACAGTACAAATTTGATAGATTATTGAAAACATTCATGCAGAGTAGTTACAGGCAAGAGCTCATAAAATGTACACAGTCCAAAGCTGCCAAAAAAATGGTAGAAAGAAAAAGGCTGAACAATTGTTCCAAGGGCTCTGCAGCAGCCAAAACCTATCTCTCACCTCTGTGCAGAAGCTCTCCCAAACTCCAGGAGACACCCTGATTTGAAAAGATTGAAAAATACCTTTAAGAAAGCTTACTGTGGGGGGTTGGGATGGGGAGGTATGGGGTTAGGGAAAGAAACTTTGCATACAAACAACAGCAACACCTATCCTCCTCACTTACCTTTACAACTAAAGGCACGGAGGCCTTTTAAACATTTCATAACTACTCACCTAAGGCAATGGGCACATACCATTCTGATGGTCCATCCCCTTATCCTCACCTTGTTTCTACATGTAAATTATCTTCCCTACATTTCACACATCCCTGGGATTATTTCTAAACTTTCACACAACAACAAAGCATAAACTCCACAAATGAGTAAGGTAAAACTACTACCATTCCTGCACTGGGACTGCTTTCCCCCTTTCCTGTATTGTTACTTTTGACTGTTGCTAATCCAGTTGCTTTCCGGCTTTTAGGAGCTTAAAGGGAATATGCAGATATGTGCGTGCCAAATGAAAACTGCCCGTCAACTGACTACTAACGCGGCTAGTCCTATAAAGAGGAGGACTCGGCCAAGCCGGTAAGTGAAGGCATTGTATAAAATCAAAAAATTTGATTGCTACTGGAAGGACGCCCAAAACAATAAGCGTATTGGGGGTATTCATTTAACATTCAGCACTGCACCTGTTGACTCTAGACTATGTTATATTTGGCTAAACACTGGTGGCAACTGGTTCTTCCAGCTTACTGTAGCCGGCAAAGGACCTAACAGTTCTACTACCATCACATACGGACAAAAAAAGGAGTTAAACAGAGACAATCCAGCTACGTGGTCATCTCTGTTCAGGTTTGTCATAAGAATTTAAATTGTCACCAGCTGTAATTCCTCATCCAAGTTCAGACTAAATAACACATCTTTCACTTTACAGTGTCATATGAAAGTGTGATACCCTTAGAAGCTGTTTGAAATGCTTCATAAAAAGGTTGTTCGTGCTACTGCCCCACAGTTCTGGATTCCTGGGTTTGAATCTCAGCCTGGACAGTCACTATGAACAGTTTTCTTATTCTTCCAAATATCTGCATGGATTTTTGTGTAAGAATTTCTTCCCACTTCCCAAAGTCATGTATGTTAAGTTAATTGGTATGCATTGGCACTCACTTCTGGGATGAACTTATACCCCATCCAGCATTGATTTTTGCCTTTCTCCCATGCTATCACAAAAACTTCCTCTCCTTGCCTAAGACCTGTCAGTGGTTTATGGAAGTTGAATGATTAATTTTGCAAAAGTCTCCAAAAACAGCAGAACTTTATTACAAGCTCACTGATTTTATTCTCCCTCCTATAGCTGATGAACAGTAACCATTTGTGGCTTGGGTTGCATTACTGATAGATATTTTTAGGCTATCAGAAAAACGACCATTAACACTTACTGTGTGCTCCATTTGTTAACAAGTCCAGCATGCAAGCCACCAAGTTAGGGTATAAACAGAATTAATAACTCAGTATATGCACTCTCTTCTGTATTCCATGTCAGCCAGCTGCTTCACTTCCGGCACCAATATCAAAATAGACTAGTTATGACATTTTTCACCCTGTCGCCTCAGACTTATGGTAAACTACGCAAGTCACATTATTTGAGCATTGTGCCAAACATCAGGAGCTAAAAAGAAGAAGGCTTCAAACTATATATTTCAAACTACATCCACAATTACAAAGGTAACAGCCAGATGTATTAAAAACTTCTGTCTACTATGAACTTACATGGGACAAATGTGATTACATTAGACTTTTTTATAAAGTCTGAGGGACATGTTTTCAGCAAGCACTAGGTTGACAATTGCTGAATCCAGAGCTGAAGTGCAATCGTGATCCTTGAGGATTTTATCATCCTCCTCCTCACCCAGTGTGTCATACTCCGTCAATCACTTTCTCCTCTCCCAAACCCCCGGTCTTGAAAGTGGAACGGAGAAATTGTCCCACTCAAGCAATGCAGGAACCCTTCGCTTCTTCAGTAGTTGTCACCCTGTCTTAGACCCTGGCTCAAGAAAACCCTCTTTTTTTTACATGCCAGGTTTAAACACGGGTAAAGCTATCTCTGTGGATAGAAACGATCTATTTACATCAGGTTTCTGCATTGGAGGGAAATGTATGAAAATTAAATACCTTGTTTTATTTACTAGAAAGGTACATAAAGGAACACAACAATCTTCAACTGTAGAGTAAAACCAGAAAATTCATCGGTTGCCTTCCTAAGCCAGTTCTGCAGACTTTATGCCAAATGTTTGGGGTTCTTTATAAGGAAGTGGTTTATGAGAAATGTCAAACATCTTCAATGCCATTGACATGCTCAGCTCGTCAACATAAATTTAGCGATTTCTGAAATATTGAGACAGATTTTATTTCAGCTAGGGGAAAGAATAATGTGATTGCCTGAAAATTTGGCTCTGGTTATGAATATACATCTGCTGATGCCTCAGTCTGGACATTTCATCAGTGATGTTTTCTGGGATCATCGAATATTTTTAGTCTTTCAACATCATACACGCTCCTCCAGGTGACCCCACCAGGGCTGATCAGAGCCCAGCCTGAGTCCAGACAGCTAACCACACTGACCTCAAGCTCTCTCTGCTGCTTTGATGGTACTGGCTCTCCTCTTCCTCTCTCCTTTGATGCCCAAACTGCTAAAGGCTGTGCCCAAAGAAAGGGTCGCAAATCTCCTGTACCCAACTTCCACTGGGGAACACCTAGCTCCATCCTCGACTGCTGACACATGCTGACCAGTTCCTCATACTTAAAGCATCCTTTTGAAGGCTTTGTCCAAACAATCTTCCCAATAAGCTGTTAGCTCTTGAAGAATGACTTGCTTGGTTTAATTCAGCCATCAGGACTATGTCTGGTTGCAGGGTGGTGGCTGCAATGTGACTGGGGAACTTAGCTGCCTTCTGATGTCTATCAATTACTGCCAGTCACTTGCTGATGCCTGCAGATAATGATCTCTTGGTGGGATTTGGCTGCTCTCTGGCTCTTACAAAGGTGAAGGTCTTCTTGGAGGGTTGGCACCACTTCACCCACTCAAGTCCTGTGCTGATTTGCTTGCAGGGATGGTCTTCAGGACCTCATTGTGCCTCCATCGATCCCTTCCCTCTCCAAGTGTCCTTGTACAGCTGCTGAGGATGTGTGCTAAGATTCCTTGCTTAGAACACAGTGGGCATGCTTGTGATTCTGATATGCCCTATGTGTGCAGATTTAACAGGCTTGGTAGCACATCATATTCTGCTTGGATGAGAAAAAGAATGCAGTGAGGCTCAGCTTTTCAGAATTCAGGACCAAGTCATTTTCCTCTCAACTGTATTTTCCCATCTCATCCAAGCACCCTGCTGCTTCATTTCTACAGCCTTGTAGGATCTCTTCCCCTCAACTGCTACTGTCACCTCCTCCTGCACTAGGTGGTACCCATCCTTCTGTCTGGTGGTATTTGATTGGAGAGTTGGAAAGGATCCTCATTTGGCTCTGCCTTGAGCAACCACTCCGACCAGCCTCCTATGATGCAGCCTTGCCTCTACTTCCTGCCAGTCCTCACTTGGATCCTTGTGTTGGCCACAATCAGATCACTTGAGTCTTTAAACTTTTCTGGCTCTTGATACCTTAAATTCTTTCTCCAAGGATTTGAAGGGCAGTTTTTTTGTTGCTGTAGAATACGATGCTGCTCAGGCTCTTTGGCAGCCTCAGCCATCTCCTGAGGTGGCCCTCTCTCTCCAAGGTCTCAATAGTTGAGAGCAGGACTTCGTAGACAAGGAGGGACCACAGGATTCTGGGTAAAATGCCATGCTGGGAGATCCAGGCTTTGAACTTCCCTGGTAGGCC
The DNA here is from genome assembly GCF_016835505.1 of Polypterus senegalus. Lineage (NCBI taxonomy): Eukaryota > Metazoa > Chordata > Cladistia > Polypteriformes > Polypteridae > Polypterus > Polypterus senegalus. The sequence goes on from NC_053154.1 coordinate 187,487,827, forward strand.
AGACTTGTCCACAACTTTCAGCCAGCCATCCAATTCAGTACGAGTTCACTGGATAGATGCTGTGTCCCTCAATTAGCTGTCAAAAACTTTGCCCAAGCTCTTAACTGGTTTCTCTGTGATGATTGGGATGGCTTTGTCTGCAATGGTAAACTGGAACTTGTCCTCCACTCTGCCCTTTCTCAGAACTATGGATCTTGATTAGACTGGTTTGAAACACATCCTGGCCCACTCCACCAGCTTTTCCAGCCCCTTCAGAATCCACCAGCAGCCTGGGGCGGATTCCTTGATGATTGTTAGGTCATCCATGAAGGCCCTAATGGGTGGTTAACTTTAAGTGAGTTTCATTCTGGGCCCTCTGCACTCTAGTTCAGTGGACTTGGTGATCATATTCATGGCTAAGGAAAATCGCCTTACGGAAAATTTATACCCTGTAATAATGCCAATCTCTACTTTGTGCCAGCTTGATGTTATTGCTCCTTAAGAGACTCTCATCAAGAAATTGTTGTAATAATCAGCAATGAATTCTCGAATCCTACTGGGGACAGTTTTTTCAAAATAAGCGGCACAAGCTTGTGTGGAATGGTGCCATAAGCATTCAAAAAGTCAAGCCTTAACACAGTCAGGTTACGTCTGATCTTTCTGGCTTCTCTGATAAGTTGTGTCATCACTCCTGTGTGTTCCAGAATGCCAGGCATCCCTAAAATGTCACCATTCAGGACTGGTGTATTGATGTAGGTCTTCTTTGTCAGGTGGGTGCATAATCTCTTGGAAACAGTGCTGAAGAAGATCTTTGCTTCGATACACAGAAGGGTGATGATCCAGAACTAATTTATGTGGATGGAATTTGCCTCCTTTGGCATCCACACCCCTTCAGCTACTTTCCATTGATTTGGGATCTTTCCTGTTCTTCAGAGTTTTCCACAAATGTAACAGGAGTTTGGGGCAATTCTTGTACACTTTACATAAAGTACCGTTTGGTCCTGGACCAGAGTTTTTCCTTGCTTTGTTGACAACTTCTCTCACTTCATTCAGCTGCAGCCCTGACAAGTCAAATTGCACTTCCAGTTCAGACGGGTCTATTAAGATGTTGCACTCTCCCAACTCCTGCTCTTTTTCTAGGTTGCTGTATGTCTGTCTTAGATGTTCATCTATTTCTTCCTGTGAACAGACCAGCTTCCTACTGCACTTTTCAGCTCCTTGGTGAACTTGAAATGGTTGGTATCTTCATCTCCTGCTTGATGTTGTGGATGCTCACTGCTCTGATTTTTTTTTATGTAGGATGTTCAGAAGCTTTTCTTCACCTCCTTCTCTCCAAACCGCTCCATGACTATGGTGACAGTAATGGTGGTCATGGATTGTAGCTTCCCATCGGCCTTTCCCTTCACCGTTGCCGCTAGAATTTTGTTGACATTTGTTCACAAACTGTTCCCACAGTGTCATCATTCTTGCTGCAGGTCATTTGATCTGCCTCCTGTTAGACTTGATGCTAGAGGGGTTGGTTTGCAGCACTTGGAGGTTCAGGGCACCATGGGGTGACTCCATGCCTGGCTCCTCCTGCATCTCACTAGGCTGGACACCTGTGCATTGTGTTGCTCCTGCTCCCACCAGACATTTCATCTTCACTTGGTGGATTTTTAAGCCATGATTGTTCTTGCTGATAACACAGGTTGCAAGCTGTGAATATACATCTGCTGATGCCTTAGTCTGGACATTTCATCAGTGATGAAATGTATTTTTGTGGACGCTTCTACCCGTGGCTGCTGAAAGCATAGGCTAAGTAAATGCATGTGCAGACTACACAAATCCTCAACAGTGTAATAAGTCTTTATTTAGGCACACTTAAAATGCCCCAAAAGGGTAAAACTGCCTCTGCAGGTATTTATTGCTAGATATTTCAGCACTCATCGTTTAACTCAGGGGTGCCCACACTTTTTGGGCTTGCAAGCTACTTTTAAAATGACCAAGTTGAAAATGATCTACTTACATTAAAAATGCTATATATATATATACTCAGCAAAAAAAGAAACATCCTCTGACTTTCAACTGTTTTTACTTTCAGTAAACTTAATGTGTAAATATTTGTATGAACAGTAAAAGAGTCAACACCATAAGACATAAACTAAAAATGTTTCACAATGTGTCCCTGAATGAAGGGAGGCTCAAAATCAAAAGTACCAGTCAGTATCTGGTGTGGCCACCAGCTGCTTGAAGTACTGCAGTGCATCTCCTCCTCATGGACTGGACCAGATTTGTCAGTTCTTGCTGTGAGATGTTACCCCACTCTTACACCAAGGCACCTACAAGTTTCTGGACATTTCTGGGGGGAATGGCCCTATCCATCGATCCCACTCCAGGGTACAGGCTTCGGTGTAACGCTCATTCCTTCGACGATAAACACAAATCCGTCCATCACCCCTAGTGAGACAAAACCGTGACTCATCAGTGAAGAGCACTTTTTGCCACTCCTGTCTGGTCCAGCGAAGGTGGGTTTGTGCCCATAGGCGGCGTTGTTGCTGGTGATGTCTGGTAAGGACCTGCCTTACAACAGGCCTACAAGCCCTCAGTCCAGCCTCTCTCAGCCTATTGCGGACAGTCTGAGCACTGATGGAGGGATTGTGTGTTCCTGGTGTGACTCGGGCAGTTGTTGTGGCCATCCTGTACCTGTCACGCAGGTGTGATATTCGCATGTACCGATCCTGTGCAGGTGTTGTTACACGTGGTCTTCCACTGCGAGGATGATCAGCTGTCCTTCCTGTCTCCCTGTAGCGCTGTCTTAGGCGTCTCAAAGTGCGGACATGGCAATTTATTGCCCAAGCCACATCAGCATGCCTAATGCACGTTCACGCAGATGAGCAGGGACCCTGGGCATCTTTCTTTGGGTGTTTTTCACAGTCGGTAGACAAGTCTCTTTAGTGTCCTGCGTTTTTAGAACTGTGACCTTAAATGCCTGCTTTCTGTTAGCTGTTAAGGTCTTAACGACCATTCCGCAGGTGCATGTTAATTAATTGATTATGGTTAATTGAACATGCATGGAAAACATTGTTTAAACCCTTTACAATGAAGATCTGTTAAGTTATTTGGATTTTTAAAACATTATTGTTGAAATACACAGTCCTGAAAAAGGGACGTTTCTTTTTTTGCTGAGTACAGTATATATCATTCGAAGTCTGAATCACAATCTGATTGTATGGGCGGTTACCTACCAGGTGACGCGTGTGGTTGGTCTGCAAGTCGGCAGACAGGCGCCACGGGTGCCCCCTCAGTTGCGAGAAGCAGATCATAGAAAGTTGCATAGTTAACTGTCAAATAAGGCAAAGAGTATGCGACACGTGTTTCGCCCTATTTTGGGCTCATCAGGCGTACACACTCCACTGCACCCCTCATTGGGGCTCGAACCTCGGACGTCAGACAAACGCACTTCGAATGTGACATTGTGAGAAAAAAAATCCTCTTCCAATTCCACATCCAGCCCATACCCTCCCTAAAGAATTTTTTTTAACTCCTTCTTTAGTCAAAATAAATTGGAAGGCTAACTAGATCATATCCGGAGTTTTGCAGTAGCTCGTGTGTTTGATTGTGCGTGCGGGATGATCAGTGTGTGAGAAGAAAAGAGATCTCAGTCTGGCCGCCCTGTATGTCAATCAAGTGGCAAATGCCATAGCGAGGATATATGATAGACTAACGTTTAAAAAGGTTTCTTTTGGATGCAACGCGATCTACCTCCACTACCTTTGCGATCTACCGGTCGATGGCGATTTACGCATTGGGCACTCCTGGTTTAACTAAGACCACATCACTCAACTAGTCTGTGCAATTTACAAGTCATAATATTAACACCCATATAAAATGAATAAGACATTTAACAACCCATGCAGAAAGAGGGTGGGGGACAAAAATTGCACTAATTTCCCCAGCTGAACAGAAAATAAAATCCCAAGTTAATTTTAAAACAACCCAAATAAAAGAAAGCTATGAAATGAACTTGGTTCTTTGTACTTCAAAAGGGAAGCCAAAGAGGGCACTTTTCTTAACCACCTGTTCAGGAGTCATACAAGCCATCAAAAAAGAGTCAGTTTTCCCAGCCCCCGCATGCCATTGTGTCTAGCTGCTGCCTACAGGCTCAATCTAGTGGCTATTAAGGCACTAATAAAACCGCTAGCCCCAATTTAGTCCTCACCATATACAGTCCAAACCAAAGGCTCTTCAGGCATGATTGAAACCGTAAGCCCAAAAGCAGTCCTTATTACATGCACTCTGAACTAGCAGCTCTTCGGGTATGGTTCAAACTGTAATCCCTGACTCAGTTTTTGCCACATAAAATCTGCCCCACCAGTCCACTACCCTTTAGAAGCACTCCACGTACAGAGTCGTTCTCCACTATTTTTCCTCGGATCCAACTTTTTCCATCTCAATTCTGGAACTCCTCCTGTATCTAATTCAGCACCTGCATTAATCAGTCCCAGGCACACATTTGGGGAGACTCCCCTCTCTTTTGCAGACAATTGCAGTAAACACTGTGCTCTAACTGCTTCTGCAGTTGCCTCTACTGCCTGCTAATTGCTGTTTGATAAACACTGCTCATTACATTAGTAAGCCAAATATGATTACATAATCATATTATTCATGGACAGAGCTACCTCTGTTAAGCAGGTTTCTCAGAGGCCAATCATCTAATTAATCTAATTGGAATAAGGGCTTACATGGCTTTTTAAAAATCAAGTTTCTTTGAATTATCTGGTTATCAAAGTGCACGTAAATGCTCTAAATCAGTTTGTCAATTAAAATGTAGGTTTGGATTGTATTAGAAGATGACAAGAAGTTTATAAACAGCACTCTTGCGTGGTTTTTTGACAGTTCCAAATGCTCACACAGTAAATTCAGTGTTGCTGTGGCATCCTCCATCATTTCTTTGCATTGTATGCACAATGTTAAGGATCCAGATACACCTCAGTTTTGTTAAGTAGTTACTTCTTATTTAACTTTTTAAAGGGTTTCATGACGTGAGAGTTTAATGACACTAATCTGAAGTCATTTAATGCTTTGGGGTGTAGTTTTGCTAATGAAATAACATTTGTCATTTTCCATAAGTTGGGTACATCCTGTAAATCCAAACGCATCTCAGATTTGGAAAATTGGAGACAGCAGCTCTTTACAGAAGTGACGCAGATGTCCACTTATTCAGCTAGGACCTGAAATTTTTTGATTTTATTTTGTTTAAGGACCTTTCTGACAACATTCAGGTCAGACCTCCAACTTTTCTTTTGCTGATGAATTTCCAAAAACAAAACCTGTGTCGCCGACCATGAATAGAACTTGTCACTACCTGATCTGCGTGCCTACTCGATATGCGCACACATATGTTTGGAAGGCATACATGCTGCAAATTGTTCATGCATGTGTAAAACAGATCGGGCAGTTTATGGCATGTCATGTACGAGCCGATTTGACACATCCCACATGCGCTTAATTAAAAAAACAAAACAAAAAAAAAAAAAAACAACAAACTAAACAGTACTCTTGTTTACACAGCCTATACACAACTGGCAGTATTTTGTTCCAGAACCACATTAGTTGACAATAACAAGAACATTATTAAAATTTTTGTTGTTCTGCAGATATTCATTGTACGTTTTGTCTTCAGGGTTGGTTTAAGAATGTTATACTTCTCCCTTTAAACGTTAATCGTTTATCACTGAAATAGCTTTGTTTTGTTTATATAGCTCTTCTTTTTTTCAATTTCCATTATCCAAAGAAGAATTTTACCATTACATATTATATTATAGTCTACATATACGAAAAGTAAAAAAATAAATAAATGAGGGGTATATGGGTATATTACAAAGAAAGTGTATTGAAGTATTCAAATATATATTTATTTATATATTTATATTTATGATAGATATTATTAATGAATTCACATTTGTCTTAAGGCATCATGTTTACAAAAATTTATGGAGTCTACTAGTATTACAGAAATAAAAGGTCTATTTCAAGAAGAAGAAAGAGAGAAAAGTCAAGCAAAATGACACCTTTTATTGGCTAACTAAAAAGATTACAATATGCTAGCTTTCGAGGCAACTCAGGCCCCTTCTTCAGGCAAGATGTAATTAAGAAGAAGAAAAAAAATCTTCCATTTCTGTGTGCCTATTTCTTGTCTTGTGCTTGAATTTGAAATAGTTTTTATTTACAGTTGGACACAGTTATGATCTAATGAATCCCGTGGCGGACCTGCTGTCAATTCATAAGCGTCTTTGATGTTCCATAGCACTGATCAAGTACCGTTGTGACATGTTAGGCAAGTGACATACTAGTAAAAATGGTTAAAGTCACTCAAAATAAAATTCTGAGAGTTGGCAGACAGCGATTTAACCTGTGTATCACTCTTGAGATGGTGTCAAATGCTTCACTCTCCACCACGTGTGACATGCATGATCCTGATGAAACTTTCTGGAAACTCTCTGGGCATATAGACAGGTTACAGCCAGAGGATCCACATCTTTTGCGCACACCTTTTCTCGAACCATCACGGTTTTATACCATTGTTTATTAATTAAAGGTAGAAACCTTCACCATGTTTCTCGCTGGTGGTGGCTTAGTCTCTGTCCAAACAAATTTGTACACCAAATCCATGAATCACCAAGTGGTCATCCAAATTATTTCCATTCAGTTTGGTTTCTCTAATAGCTATAACACAAGTGTCTCTGTGATTGGTTTGAAAGTGTGTACATGCTTAATGTTCATCCAATGTATTTTGCAGAGACTGAACATTACTTATTATTGGTAATTAGTGTTTTTAATCTTTCTCAAATACCTTCTCTTTTCCCCTTCTTCATTTTTTCTTGGTTGCGCAACTATTATCATAAGTTACTGTGTTACTAATAGTGCTAAGATTTGCTGAGAAATATTGTGGTAGATACTGTACACGTGTTCAGGTGAGATCTACTGGAACAGGTACTCTCTGTGATAGGTAATCTGTGCAGGCTGATTAGGATGGGAAGCATGGAGTCCCCAGGTCAGATGAAAGTAAATAAAGATGATAACAATAAGAATAAACATTCTGTATTTTTAAAATTTGTTTCAACACGATTAACTATCAGAAAAGAATAGGACATACTCTTGAAGAATATTCCACAAAATACCATAGGGTTCAGGATTATAAGTGCGTGCAGCCAGAACTGACAAATTTATGTGACTCCTTCAAGTATCTGTGCAAAGATACAATCCACACTGTTCCCCTTTGAGTCTGTTCATAATAAATAATAATAATTAATTACATTTATGTAGCGCTATTCTCACTACTTAGAGCATTTAGATAAAGAGTAACCAATTCAACCACAACAAATGCATAGCACCCATCTGGATGATGCGACAGCAGCCATTATTGCGCCAGTACCCAGATTAGCTATTATGTGGTGAAGGGATGAGAGAGATAGCCAATTAGAAACAGAGGGTGATTGGGGGCCGGAATGGATGAGGCCATGATGAGCAATGTAGCTTAGACATTGGGATATACACCCTGCTCTTTATGAAGGATGCCCAGGGATCTTCACGACCAAAGAGAGTGAGGACCTCAGTTTTATGTCTCATCCAAATGATGGCACCATTTCTACAGCATAGTGTCACCATCACTGCACTGGAGAACTGGGTTCTCCATTCAGACCACAGGGTAAGCGTCCCTTGTTGGTCTCCCAAACACCTCTTCCATCAGCAACCCAAGCTTTTCCTAGATGGTCTTCTATCCAGATAGTGGCTAGGCCTAAACATGAACCTTCATTTATTTCAATCTGTAACAGGCTCCATATAAAAATTAATCATGAACAGATGGCAACAGATTTGTGAAATACCAGTGGGTCATGAGTTTAAAAGGACTCTTGCTGCATAAAATAACACTCAATAAACTCAAGTTCAAGTTTTCTTAATCTGTTAGTATCTTACTAGGCATCTTACCATATGTTAAAAATTTCTCTTTCTTTTCTACATATTAAGAAGTTTTTTAAAGCACATAGAACCAATTTCATATACAAAGAACCATTCCTAGAATGGAATGGTGCTTTTTCAAGCAGTGGCTCTGTGAGGAACCACACAACCCAGTAAAGAACCATAAAATGTCATTAAAGTACCGGTATTTTTAAGAGTGGAGGGTGACACTAAGTCACAGGTCTACGAACCTGATGATCTGGGTTGGTGTTACAACAGTGTTAAATGCTGAGCTGTAGACAGTTAACACTACTCTGGCATATCAGGTTTTATTATTTGGGTGTGCCTGGTGTTCCATATTTTTTAAATATGGTATCATTTGGAAACCAGTAGCATTGATATGCAAACTGTAGGTGGCTCTAATGCATCATTTAATGTGACCCAGCACCGGTCTGTCAACACATTTCATCTAAATGGGAGTGAATGTCACCAGTCTGTATTCAAAGAGATTGTGCACATTTTCTCTTTTGAATTGGGGATAATTATTGTCATTTTTTTAAGCAGACCATGATCATAGGTTTTCTCAGTGATATTAAAGATGTAATTGAAAACACCAGCCAATCGGTTACATCTGGTTTTTACATTGTGTCCTGAATTTAAAGTCCCATCCAAATTGAATAATTGATATACACTGAATTATTCAAAAATCTGCCTTATGTCATCCACAGAAACAAAGAAAAATAATTCTAATGGCTCTGCGTGCACTCATGTGGCAAAGATGGTGTTACTGTGATCAAAGGGGACACAGACAGTATTAAAAGAGAAAATGTGAATTAGGTTTTAGCTCATAATCTGTTACATCTCTACTCTTGCTAAAAATTATTTAGATCACAAGTACTTGTGTATTCAGTCCCCAACTTATTTCAGTATTGATTTTTAGTCACTCTAATAACCTCTCTGAGATTATACTTGTTTACTTGTTACTTCTTGTACATCTCCATATCACATAAAATAGTTTCAGGATTACTGAGTTGTGGTTGAACTTTCCAAGGTGAAGTTTTTGGTAGTGGACAGTGAGCATCTTTTATTAGATTATAATGGCGATTCAAAGTATTAGGTAACTTTCTGATGCTATTTAAGGCAAATATTTTTAAATCTACTTTGTTGAATTCCCTATCAACAGCAAAACATTCACACAGGATGTAAAAGTTTGTATTTTGTTACAATCTATACTAATAAAAGGCAAAGCCCTTTACTTCGGAAACAAAGCACGATGTAAACCTACACTTTAAATTAAGTTCATAGACAGGCTGCCGCTGGCGTTTGTAATTTAGTGCCTGCCCATATAAGGCCATCCGTCAGCGGCAATCCAATAGCAAACTGCCACGGGTAAATATTCACGGGTGAAGGACTGTGCTTATGGAGAGGAAGATGAGATGGTCAGGGTGGTGTTTGACACAAACTCAGCGAAACTGCCAGAGAAAGTTTTAAGTGCCAGGACTAAGGTAACATTAAATAAAGCTATGGACATAGCACGAGATGGCACCAGCACAGCTGGGAACCTTCGATGCAAGTACACCGAGTGGCTCACGTGAACTGATGCAGTGCACAGATAAAAAGCAACAGTTCCAAAGAGCGCTGAACAAAAACCGAATTACACAATTGAAAAGGCAGCAAAAAATATGAAGCGTCTGATAAGCATATTCATAAATGCAGCTACTGTGGAAACAAAGCACACGGTGGAAAAAGTCAATGTCCCGCTAAAGGAAGACAGCGTAAAAAAAAAAAACCCGTGCATGCAGTTTGTCACATCACAGATAAAAAGGAAGACGAGCTGTTTATTGATGCAGTAAGGAACTAATCGATGAATGAAACCTCTTATCTTTACAACGATTGACAAACACGGAATGTAACTTGAACACATCGTACAAATACGAGCCTGATTGAAAGAAATAATGATAATCAAATCCTTGATGACAGCAACATTCAATAACACTCACAAAACAATTACTGTATATTGACAATCATGTTACGTTATTTTTAAAATGTTCCCTTTTCTTTTTCATAACTTCTACTTCTCCACTGCGATACACGGGTATATATATAAATGTATATCTATAGCCCGATCTACAATACATACTTTAGCATAGACAAGCGGTGGCGCAATTGTAGAGTCTTCGCCTCTAACGCCGACATTCGAGGTTGATTCCCGAGAGGGATGTACTGACTATGTACGCGCTACCCGATTCATTTTACCTTCCCATCTCCTTGGTTTGGGACGTATGAAAAAATATTAGGTTAACGCAGAATCATGTTACGTTATTTTTAAAATTTTCCCTTTCTTAGCACAAGCACAGTTGAGAAGCTTCGATGCATGTACTCCATAACGCGTTAAAAAATAACGCATTTAATCACACTTTCAATTCCAAGCAAACGGGAACTTTTGTCAATGCATGATTTCCTGGTACATCCATTACACTGATGCACACATCACAGCTACAAAAATGTTAGAGTCGGAATAAAGCGCGTTCCTACGACTGATCATTTCGACTACCCGAGCGAAGCCTTGATAAAAGCATGGTTTTGTGCACACTGAAAAGCAAGCAAAATTAGATGCATTACAGAAAGCGGACTTTGTGGCTCTTACTGGGGATCATTGGACTTCCGTGACCGTTAGTAATTCTAAATACATCTAATTACAAAATGTTCAATGATCACACTGTTTTAGCCTAATGTACAAAATAATTTTGGCTAATGTTACTCAGAGTTTAAAGAGTAAGCTGGTCAAATTACCTTTTATGTTTCTGACTTATTTTTTTAAGAAGAAAACTGCACTTTATGGTGAAATTTTGGTTATTATTATTTAAAGACAATACTATTCTGAAAATGTACTTAAAGTACTTAAACTACCACTTTATTTTTAAGTCTGCCCAATTTTAACCAGGGATGATATTTTTGTTTCTGTTTTGAATTCAAATGCAGTTTAAAAGCTTTTTTCAGAAATTAAAACAGCTTCAGTTTACAATATTCATGTCCATGTCTATTATTTGATTCTGTCGCCCACTAAAACCGCTTTTAAATAAAAAAAAAACATTTGCGATTTGGGGCAAATTTACGTGTGCGATTACATACGATTAATCAAGATTAATTCTTACACAGCCTCTAATTAATTGGATTAATTTTTTTAATCGAGTCCCACCCCTAATATATATATGTAGATATATATATGTAGATTTGTATATATATGTGTATATACAGTATATATGTAGATATGTATATGTTGTATATACAGTATGTATATATGTGTGTGTGTATATATACAGTATGTGTATATATATGTATATGTATATATATGTATGTGTGTATATGTATATATATAACTGTATATATATATGTGTATAGATGTGTATATATATATATATATATATACCAGCAACACTCATGACAATTACAAAACAATTACATTGTCAATCATGTTACGTTATTATTAAAATGTTTCCTTTTCTTTTTACTTCTCTAATCGCAGCTATTTTGCTATATATATATATATATATATATATATATATATATAAATAGATAGATATGACAACAACACTCATATCAATGACAAAACAATTACATTAACAATCATCTTACGTTATTTTTAAAATGTTTGCTTTTCTTTTTCATAACTTCTTTAACACACTACTTCTCCGCTGCGAAGCGCGGGTATTCTGCTAGTGCTATATAGTTGCTCAGTGCATTGCTGGTGTTGGCTTACAGTGGGATTTAGACAGCAAGCAAAAAGACCTCTGAAGGTCTTTGCAAGGAGGTAAAATGCACTTGAGCATTATATTCACCAAGTTAGGTGAGCCGTTATTTGAGACAATTTTAATATTAATGCACCATACATTGTTTACCATAAAACACGCATCACCGCTGTGTTACCATGCTGCCCTCAGGATAAAGTGGATTCAGAAAATGGATGGATGGATGGGGTGCTTACAAAATTAGTTGTATTAGTGTAAGACTCCTTCTGAATTTAGACCAGCCATGAATAGTTTTGGAAAAACATCTCTTAACTTTGTACAGTGGAATGGCGCACTTCCTGCCAGTTCTTCGTAACACATTCATGTTGTTTGCGGAGTGTTCCACTGTTATCAGTGGAACTGTTGTCTTTAAATCTGTTGTGTGATGGATGGCCGGCAGCATGGGACATGGAGTCCGGTTCTTCAGCCCTGTTTGGTGCCGTGGGTGCCGCCAGGAGGAGCTCACCAAGAACCAGGGGGATATTACGATGACGTTAACCCGGAAGTACTTAGGAGTCAGGAGGACGGAAACCCGCAGTACTTCTGGGGAATCTGAAGAAGGTGTTTGACCTTTAAAAAGGGACTTTAAAAAGGACTATGGGAAACCCAGCAGATCGAGCCAGAGTTGGGTGGTAGTGGACGGAGCTGCTGGGAGTGGAGGATTGTGTTTATTATTATTATTATTGATTATTGTATTGATTTATTACTGGGGAATTGTGGAGAGTGCTGTGTTTTGGGCACTTTATTGAAGAAAATATTAAAAGAATCTTCTTGTGCTTTTACAAGTGTGTCTGGGAGATCTGTCTGGTGGGTCCAACGAGGCAACATCGACCCCTAGCATCCACAGCTGTATTCAGATCTGAGTGTCTTAAGGGTATTCAATTTTGTTTCTTTTCCAACCAGTTTACCCCGTTCAGTAGAGCAGAATTGGAGGGAAACTATGCATTTTTCCACAGTATTAGTTGCAAGGTAGAACTTGGACAGGATGGCATTCCATCCTGGGGCACGAGCAGTTACATATTTATACTTGCTCCTCTGGGGTCAATTTAGAGTTTTTAATGTACCCTAGCTCTTACATTATATCTTTGTCTGAGTACTGCAGTTTATCTCCCAAATCCCAAATATGGATATGAAATTCTTTTAATTTTCCCAGACCTTCCCATATCAGAAGGTGCTCCTAAAATTGATGATGTTTTGCTGTAGGGATATTGCTAGTTGAGCGATGTTTCGTTTACCACATGCACATCATACTGTATTCCACTGAATGAAAAAAATCCAATTTGGTGTTATCAGACTTCCTCTGCAAGTGTGCTCTGTCCTCTCAGATCTTTGGGAGATCTGTAAGGCACCATCACAAGCCATTTACTCAGTAGTGGCTTCATTCCTACCACATTTGCACATTGGCTGTGTTTTGTGGGAAACTTTAATGTGTTAAGTAGTCCACAATGTTCCTAAGTCTCATTCTGAGATCTCTGACATTCTTTACTTCAAAAGAACCCCTAATGATTTCTCTTAGGCAGCATCTGACTGTGGAGAGACAACCTGAACAATGGCTATCTTGATAATACCTAAAAGATTTCTCAGGACAGAAACTTATCCTTCCATTGCTTCTCTGTCTGTTTCATTACTTGTTCCTGGGAGTTCTTTCAGTGTTCTTTGTTTTTAAAATGTGACCTTGTATCATCTTGAAGGTATAATCTGATTGGACTATATTAACTAATCCTGTGTTTCATTAAGGTTATTAGAGGCACATTGACTTAATATCTGTTAAACTATGCACTTGACACTTATTCTGTTCTTGCACATTAAATGTGTTGAGTATGTTGTATAGATCAATAAAATGAAGTTTTCATGTACTACTAGCCGTCTAAGTTGGGTTGAAATGTAAGTAATCAATGTAGACCTCAGAGTCAATGTTTGCTGTGCACCATGCATTTGGTATGGGATTTGTAAAAGCAATGTTAATGTTTGTGAGAATTTAGAATGCCAAATGCCATGCATTTTATTGCTACAATTGCCTGTGAAGTGCCACTTTTTGGAATGACAGGAACATAGCAACCAGACAGACACATAGGCAGTCACACAAAAACATTTCCTTGTATTAAGGTGGATGGTGTTTACCATAACAGTGAAGTTTTTCCTCCATGTAATATCTACTAGACTTAAGGGCATTTGTCCAAGAATACCTGTTCACTATAAGCATCTTCAAGAACAGCAGAGCAGCATAAACATTCAGAAAAGCTAGCCTATTTTTTATTTTGAGGACTCTTATGTGAGTATTGATTTCTTTTTATTACAGATCTCCACACTGAGCTAAGGACAGTGTGACACTCACATTAGTTAAACACGCATATAATGGGAATCAAGTTTTTGGAACATCACCAAGTTGCAGTCACTTTCAGTCTAGTATTATTCCTCTGTGGCATGCAGCCTGTATTGTCAGGAATGGACTAACAAAGATGATAGTCTGGGGAGATATGCCTTGTGGGTATGGCACAGTCCAGGGAAACATAGGAGGGTCACTTTAGCACATGGGATGTAGCTGAAATGGAATGATATCAGTCAATTTATGTATCATCTATAAGATCAATTTTTAGGCAGTCAAAATGGATTTGATTCTAGGGGGTTCATTGTCTCAGATTTTTCTCTTAATCTCTAACCTCAGCAAATGTTTGCATACAAAAGCCAGCAATGTCGGCAGGCCCTGTGCATTGTAGGAGGTATCTTCACCTGCGGTTTCCTCTACCTTCTCTTTTACTGGAAGCCAGAATGGAATGTGTGGGCCAACTGCACCCCCTGCAGCTTGGAGGAGGCTGACGTTGTGCTGCTTAGAACCACGGTAAGCTAGTAATGACTACATGGATATAAAGATCCAGCAGCCTGCTGCCTTAACTTTAATCTCGCCAACTTTGCCCTTCTTTCCAGGACGACTTTAAGAGTTACTCCCGCAAAGTGGTTCGGTGGGTATACCTCAGTCCTGGAAGTGACAGGGAGAGGCCTTTATTTCAGGATCAGGGTTCTGTTCTCTATAAAGTCACCGTGCATCCAGACCTGAAGGTAAGTGATTGTCAGTCGTTAGGTAGCAAGAGTGCACACGTTTTGGCGTCTACAAATACATGTGTGCTGGTGCATGTTTATGGACTTGCATGTGTATATGAATGAGTGTGTTAACTTGTGTTACCATCACGGAATGCCCACTGGAAAAGGCATGGTGGAGTAGGATGGTGCACAAGAGGAGAGAATTCAAATTGGGGACTAGAAAATTGATCCAAAAGCCAGTTTTGGTGAAGAGGGGCCACTGGAGCTCTATTTGATGCCCATGGAGGGGATTCTTTATGTTCTCCAGATTAGGAAAGGTGCCATCTGAGTACTCTCCCAGTCCCAGCTCTGTACTAAGTTTGGAAAGATGATATCCCATGGTGTAAGTCCACCCAAACCTTCAGTTTGCTTTGTTCATAAAAAACACTCCATATATTTTGGACTCATTAGGCCAGGTTATGGTGTTAGTAGCTTGCTTTTGTGCTGCATGCAGTACATACCACAGTGGAGTTTAGGGGCACAGTAGACTTTTTTGTACATAATGTCCTGCAAATACAATAGACTGGGATAACACTACAAGAAAGAGAGAGAGTGTTGAGCTACAAGGAGATATGCTTTATTCTGACAATGCTAGAGGGTGGGTGACCCAGCAGATTCCAGAGATGACTGACCATCAACTTTAAAGGAGAAACAATCCTGGAAGGCTAGGCAATGTGCAACTAGGACTTTGGCCAAAGAGGTGTCAGAACTGGGTCTCTAGCTGAGGAGGACTCACAGGACACTTTTCTGCCTCTTAAACATTGGTGCACACAGTTGTCCTTTTCCAGAAATGAGTGCTAAAAAGCTACCTTGGGAATATGACTCCTTTTAAAGTCACTTCACTTGGAGTGGGCATGAGGTTTCACTAAGAAACACTTCCCATTGACACTGGAAGTGACCCTGGCAGGGGAATTCAAACTGTCTCCTGTCAGAATCAGACCTGCATCTGGAGATAGGAGGCAAGTTTGTGTCTAGGATACACTGACAGGTGGAAGACGCTGAATGACATATGGAGGGTGCTTTATTGCTCTTCCACTTAATACAGAGGGGCAGCTTCATGCTCTGGAAAGCTCAGAATGGCAGGTATTTGTATCAGCTTTGTATACCTTTCTCCTTTGTGTTTGTGGTGAAAAATCAAACATATTAAAATGAGAAACTTGTCCTCTAACAAGACAAGTCTGATAACCTTTAGTGAGTAATCAGGCAGGAGAAAAGCTTGTCCATCTGCGTTATTTATTTTCACCTGCAGCACCAAGCTGATTGAGGAGCATCGCTTACAATAGTCTGTTACAGCATTAATGCAATGCATACATGTACCCTGGTTGGTTCAGTGATTTACACCCAGATGATTTATATAAAATAAAATCAAATTTTATTGTTGTTCTTATTATTCTTATACCATATGGGTAGAGCTAACCCCCCTGAAATTTCTGTGTATATAGCAACTGTCAAATCCTTTTTTAATACAGGTCATCTGATCTCTTAGTCATCTTACAGTATATTGTGTGTATTACATTTTGTCTCTGTTGTTCACATGACCTTTATCTGGTTTCCTGATTTGTCTTAACAGGTTTCTGACATGTATTAACCCTTTATGCTATTTATTTAAGATGAATGCTGTTACCTTAAAGTTATTCTTCCATATGTTCTACCTATTGATCCATTTGTTTGTTTAATTGTTATAATAAATACTTTTTTTTAACTTTTAGGATTATTTGATAGTAATTTAGTTGTGATTATGTATAATAAATGCACCTTCTTCTCTTACAGTGTATGTAAGGGCATATAAGTGCAGAAGTATGTATATGTGTGTTTGTTAGTGTCCCTGTAGATCTACTGTAAATGCCTGTGTTCCCAAATATCTATGCATGTTTACTGATGAAGTGAATGTTACAAAATGTGCCTGTAGGTACACTGAATGTACATATGGCATGTGTATACATTTCTGTTTTTGTTAAGCCCTGCTAGGTACTTCATGCTGACTTTTCTTTCACTTTCAGGTGCGTTATTTTGAGGCTCAGAAGTTACGCTATGCCTGGGATCGTATGGAATCCATGTTTGTCAAACTGGGGTGTGTATCTCAAAGTTCAACTCACCAACAGTAACTACTAACTAAAAAGTGCCAAATCTCTCTAATCCTTACATTAATGCTACATCCCTTAGGGGCCTGGATGACAGCCTGTCCTGCAAAGACATCCACCGGAAATACGGGAAGGGGCTTAGTGAAGATGAGGAGAATGTCAGGTAGTTGGGGGACCCTGGTTCAGTTAGGTTCCTTTGTGACACGCGCACACTCATTACAATTTTCATCTTGTAGGAGACTTATTGTGGGACCAAATAGCATTGAGATTCAGATCTCTCCCATCTGGAAGCTGCTGTTTAAAGAGGTAAGTGAGGCATCTGTGCACTTGTGAACATGCAAGAAGAGTGAGCCGAGTGTGTATAGGTAGATATGTAGTTGTGTCCTCATTTGTGCCTATGCTTGTAAAATAGTGTTAGGTGGAATTATGCACATTTACATGTTTGAGATTTTTTGCTTGAGTGTCTGTGGGATCTTGCACTTATGTGCATGTACATTTTAGCATGTGGGTGAGTAGGAATTCATTTTTAGTGCTTGTATGAGACTACGCAAATATATTAATGTGCTTATGTATACATGATTATGTACTTATAAAAGTGGGTATGTCTGTGTACTTGCCTTATGTCAAGTCAAGTCAAGTCAAGTTGGGGAGCATGCACTGATACGATGCGTTGCCGCACCCACTGCACGACGAAACAACTCGGGATCCCGGTTTGCAAACCCACAGGCAGACACGCGGTCCCACCGTCCGGAAATGACCCTCTATCTGCCGCAGCCAGGTGTTACGCGGGTGACCTCTTGGCCTGATCCAGCCACTCGAGTCCCCAACAATGAGGATCTTACGAGCTGGATCACCCTCAGGGAAACATGCCACATGGCTGTAGTGCCGTAACTGTGCAAATCTGTGAACAAGTGCAATTTTGTTTTTGTTTGTGAAAGTGTGTATTTATGTGTGTATATGAGTACATTGGTGTATCTGATGATATCCATTTGTGTGCCTGTAAGTGCCTGTGTGTATAATTGCGAATGTAATGTGAGCCAATGCATGTCTGCAGGAATTAACAAATTTATGGGTGGATGTATAAGTAAGTATACTTAAATCTGGGTGTCTGTGTGTAGATGTATACATGAATATGTGTGTGCACTTTTTGTGTGTATATGTGACTCTATTTGTAAGAGATAGGTGCCTGTAGGAGGTGTGTGTAAGTACATATGTGTTTGTCACTTCTGCCTGGACTGCTCACTGCAGTCTTCACTATTCTCTGTCCACCAGATCTTGAATCCCTTCTACGTCTTCCAAGTGTTCAGCGTATGCTTGTGGTTTGCAGAAGACTACATGACGTATGCCATTTCCATCATCATCATGTCAGTCATCTCCATCAGCCTTTCTGTCTATGATGTCCGGCAGGTTAGGATCCTGCTTTGCACTCTTATTACTCAAGTGCACTGGCCTTTGCCCTGTTAAACCCCTATTGTTTGCTTTATTTCCTTCAGCAATCTGTGAAACTGCATAAGCTGGTGGCAGAGCACAACACCATGAATGTCAAAGTCTCCCGCATGGGCACAGGTTGCTTTTCTTGTTTCCTACTGCTTCTGGTTGAAGGTCCTGACATTGTTCTTTGGCTGACCTATCTATGTGTGTCTTGACAGTTTGGGAGGAAATCCCATCAAGCCAAATGGTTCCAGGCGATGTCTTCCAGATTACTGGAAATAAACAGATTCTCTCTTGTGACGCCATACTGCTGTCAGGCAGTTGCATTGTTAATGAGAGCATGTTGACTGGTAAGGATCTTGACAGGAAAGACTTTGAACTGGCTGACATGGCTTACTCAACAGGATACTTTTCTTACAGGTGAAAGCATCCCAGTGACTAAGTCAGCTCTTCCTCAGGAGAGTTCATCAGGCCCATGGAAGACCAGCAGTCCTGAAGATTACAAGCGTCACGTGCTGTACTGTGGAACTCAAGTCATTCAGATCAAGGCAGCTAGTGGCACTGCTGTCCAAGCAATGGTGCTGCAAACAGGTCAGTAGGGCCTCAAACATTTGGCTTCCCAAACTACAAGCTTCTAGTCAATACTTGCTGAGGACTAAATATGGCAGGACATTGGTTTGATTGAGCACTGCTCACCTTTCAGGATTCACAACAGCAAAGGGAGAACTGGTCCGTTCCATCCTTTACCCCAAGCCCACTGATTTCAAGATATACAGAGATGCTACCCGCTTCTTAATGTGCCTCATTGCAGTTGCCCTGATTGGAATGATCTACTCAGTAATCATCTTTACCATCAATAAGGTACATTCATTGTGGGGGTGCAGGTGTTCAGAAAGCGGGTCAACTAGAGAGGCTTAATAAGGTGAGAAGGTGAGGGACAGTGAGAGTAATGAAGTGTGCGAGTGACTTAAATTGTGCAAGTGTTAGTAACTGTTGGAGTCTGAGTGAGTAACGAAGGACTTCATTGAGAGTGGATGTGTGTTAGTGAGCACAATGGAGAGTAAATATGGCAATGCCATCCTTTAGGGGTTGACACGGGGTCTGTTAATGTCACGCAGACTCTCAATTACTAACAGAACTGATGGTGACAAGGTGAAAATTGTGAGCATGTTGATATGTGTGTAAAAGTATCAGAAAGTGTTTGAACCAGAGTAGTGAGAGAGGAAGATGGAAAATGAGTGAATATGCCAGTTAGGATTTTAAGTGAAGACATCTGTTAAAGTGGTATTGGGATTGAATTGAGTGTGAGTTTTAATTAAGAGCCCAAGACTGAGTCTTGATGATTCATTTTAACAGATATACTGTATCTAGCTACATGAGAATAAGTGTTTGTAGCTCAGTTTGAGGGTGCCACAAAATTAATATGAGAGTGAGCTTTACTGAGTGAGTGTGTGTTCCTCCGATTACCTGTCTAAGTTAGGAGAGTCGACAATGAAAATAAAAGAACTGAGCAGCATGTCTCTGCACTTCAGGTATATGCAGGGGACATTGTAATTGATGCCTTGGATGTGATCACCATTGCTGTTCCCCCTGCTCTTCCTGCTGCAATGACTGTTGGCATCATCTATGCCCAGGGGCGTCTGAAAAAACGTGGCGTGTTCTGCATCAGTCCCCAGAGGATAAATGTCTGTGGTCAAATGAACCTGGTATGTTTTGACAAGGTGAGTGTTTTAAATGCATATCCACACACTCAAAGGTAGAATTTTTTGTTTTATATTGGCTGACTCAGTTTTCCACATTCAGACAGGGACACTGACTGAGGATGGACTGGACCTCTGGGCACTAAGTGAGGCAAAGGATCATGGGTAAGAAAGGGATTTGGAGTATGCAGACTGACCTATACTGTGCTCCAAATGTAAATTTGTTTAGGGCCAAGATCCTTTCAGGAAAGTGATGCTCCTTTTGTACACAGAGTAAAGCCAATAAAGATGGTGCAGGTGTCAGCTCTAGGCCTCAGTAATGATATTCCACCCATTGACCCTCTTGCATACTCTAACCATCAAGACATGAGTCTGCTTTGCCTGATGGAACTGCCAAAGTCAAAAATGCTTTTAGAAAGTCTCCAAATGGACATTCTCTTTAGGCGCCTGAATATCTTTATGTCATCTGTGAAGGGTGGCAACTCTGTGAAATTATGACAACAGACAAAGATACCATCTTCCAAACTCATTTAATCTCATAGTGTGTTGCACCAAACAGGTGACTGACAAATCCCTCCATAACTTATCATAATGGAACTGTAAATTTACTAAGCCTTTAATACTGCTATTGCTTACAATTGCTTCTCAACTTGGCTGACCACCTGCCTCACAGGAGAATTACTGAGGTCATCAGGTGTGTCTTACATGCACCCTCCTCCTTTCCTGGTGAGAGAGGCACAGCCAATTTTATATATCTCCTTTACAACAACAACATTTATTTGCATAGCACATTTTCATACAAACAGTGTTGCTCAACGTGCTTTACACGATGAAATAAAAAGGAAGTTAATATAAAACATAAACAAGATTATACGCAATGATATTATACAGTATGTAACAAAGAAAAAAGTATGGTCAGATGGGCAGGAGGACAGAAAAAACAAACAAAAAAAACTCCAGTTAGGCTGGAGAAAAAAAAAAACAAATCTGCAGGGGTTCCAAGGCCAAAAGACTGCCCAGCCCCCACTGGGCATTCTAAGTAAATATATGTTCTAAATCAGTCCTCATGGTTTATAGGTGTCAATTTGATGATGATGGACATGTGGACAATTGGGACACATGCCATTCAATCCAGCATTGTGAACACAGCACAGCAGATCACGGGCACACAGCTCCCTGTGATCCATGACATCCACACTACATGCTGTCTCAGGAGAGTGAACCGTATCAAGCGGTACCCCAACCACCCTGCACTGTGACTTTTCACCCTCCTTCCATCTGGAAGCGACTAAAGTCCATTTGGACACGCACCTCCAGGTTCAGGAACAGTTTCTACCCAACTGCAATCAGACTCATGAACAATCAGTAACCTTGTGTCACCTCCACTGCTACCTGCACATATACTTCTGCCACTGTCTCTATTTATTCTTAGCATTCAGGTTTTATTTATTTACTTATTTATATTAATTTATTTATGGTGTGTAGGTTTTTTTTGTCTATGTTCACTGTCTGCAGGGGCTCATGCAAGCAAGCATTTCATTTTACATGGTACGTGGACACATGACAATAAAGAATCGAAAATTGAAATTGAAATTATCAGATGGTAGTGGTGCAGATCACCACCATATAAGAACTGTAAATGCCAGCAAAGAACAGCACAGATTAGTGTGGAATTGCAGAATCCAGAGGAAAATGATAATTCAGTGCCCATAAAGGCTAATAGGGATACAACTAAAAGGTGGCTATAATAAAGCCATTTTAAAATAATGGGTTTTTAGTATTTTTTTTATTGTTCTGCAGTATTAGCCTGGTGAATTTCTTTTGGGGAAGTATTCCAAATTTTAGGTGCATAACAGCAAATAAACAGCCACAGGAGATGCACAAACCAGTATGTTTCTTCACACCGGTCCCAAGCCCGAAATAAATGGGGAGAGTTACATCAGGAAGAGCATCCAATGTTAAATGTTGCCAGATCAGTATGTGGATAACAATACAGATTTCCATACCAGATCGGTAGAGGCTCAGGTTAACAACACCTACCACCAGTACTGTTAACCAACAGGGTGCTGGCAGAAATTGGGATACTGTTGGCTGAAGAAGGAGAAGAAGAGAGGAAAGGCATGTTCGGGGCCAGAGGGAGATCAGGAAGGTAAAGAGAGTGGAAGTAAGGGCAGGGACTTTGAGTGTTGGAAGTATGACTGGTAAGGGGAGAGAGTTAGCTGATATGACAGAAATAAGGGTTGATATATTGCACATGCAAGGGACCAGATTGAAGAGGAGTAAGGCCAGTTGCATCAGAGACGGGCTCAAATTGTTCTGCCATGGTGTGGAAGGAAGAAAAAATGGGGTAGGGATTATCCTGAAGCAACAGTATGTCAAGAGTATTTTGGAGGTGAAAAGAGTGTCAGGCAGAGTAATGATTATGAAGCTGGAAATTGAAAGTATGATAATGAATGTTATTAGTGCATATGCCCCACAGATTGGGTGTGCAATGGATGAGAAAGAAGATTTCTGGAGTGAGTTGTATGAAGTGGTGGAAAGTGCATCCAAGGAAGAGAAAGTAGTGATTGGACAGGATTTCAATGGACATGGTGAAGGGAACAGAGGGGATAAGGAGAGGAATGAAGAAGGTCAAATGGTAGTAGATTTTGTGAAAAGAATGGATATGGCTGCGGTGAATATGTATTTTAATATGAAGGAGGAGCACTGGGTGACAACAAGAGTGGAGGATGATGCAGACAAGTGGATTATATCCTATGCAAGAGGGTCAATATGAAGGAGGCTGGACACTACAAAGTGGTGGCAGGGGAAAGCATACTTAGGCACCATAGGATGGTTGTCTGTAGGATGGCATTGGAGAGCAAGAAGAGAGGGAAAGAGAGGGCAGAGCCAAGGATCAAATGGTGGAAGCTGAAAAAGGAAGACTGTGAAGATGGAGTTCAGGGAGGAGGTAAGACAGGTACTAGAAGGCAGAGAAGAGTTACCAGATAGCTGGGCAACTACAGCAGAAGTGGTATAGGAGACAGCTAGAATGGTTCTTGATGTGACATCTGGAGAGAGGAAGGAGGACAAAGAAACCTGGTAGTGGAATGGGGAAATACAGAAGACTATACAGAGGAAGAGGTTGTTGAAGAAGAAGTGGGATAGTCAGAGAGATATATAAAGTAGATGGGGTAAAAGATGATAAGGCATAAGGTGAAGAGAGAGATGGCAAAGACTAAAGAAAAGGCATATGATGAGTTGTACGAGAGGTTGAGAGGGAGAAGAGGTACTGTACTGAATGGCCTGACAAAGGGACCAAGCTGGCAAAGATATACAGCAGACTGAGGTGATAAAGGATAAAGATGAAAATGTACTCACAAGCGAGGAGGGTGTTGAACAGATGGAAATAGTACTTTGAGAGACTGATGAATGAAGTGATTAAGAGAGAGAAGGTTGGATGATGGGGAGATAGTAAATCAGGAAGTGCAATGGATTAGCAAGGACGAAGTAATACGGAAGTGTATTAGGGAGAAGAAAAAAAATATGGGCACAGTGAAGAAAAAAAACTATATGGCAAGAATAATGTCAATATGTTGACTTTATTCTCGACATTTCCACTTTAATCTCAAAATTTATGTTGAGGTTAAAGTTGACATGTTGACTTTATTCTCGATATTTCCACTTTGATGTTTATGACGTGAATAAAGTCAATATGTTGACTTTATTCTTGTAGTTTGCCAATACAATAGAACATCGTAAACTAAACTTCATTTTAAAATGAATATTTAATTTACTAGATTTTCTCAAACCCCGTCATAAGTTATGTAGCACATTAAATACTTTGTGTTAAGTTTTCCCTGACCCATGTTAATCAGTACGTGCTTCTTAAACTGATTTCCTCTTGCACTAAGAGGAGGCGCAGGCAGTGATCACCACAAAGAATACATTAATTTAATGATATTCCTGCTCCCTGAACATTTAGAATGCTAAGATAAATACTTGATATAATTTTCATGATGAAATGCATTAAAGCACGTATTAAACACGTGGGGGCACAGTGGAGTGGAGGTTGCACTGCTGCCTCAAAGCAAGGGGTTCCCAGGTGTTTCCTGCCTTAAGTTTACATGTTTTTCTGGTGGGTTTGCTCAATGTGCTTCAGTTTTTGTTCAAAGTCATGTAGGATGTGCGGTTTTGTTATGCTATATTGACCCTAGTGTATGTATTGCTCGTATTCACCCTGCGTTGTGCTGGTGCCCCATTCAGGATTTGCTCCTGCCTCGCACACGATGCTTGCTGGGATGGGCGCAACCCTGAATGGATGGTTACATCACAAACCCAACATTTGCACAATATTTCAGTTAAACCAGTGCAATACCCATTCATACATCCAGTTTTTTGGAGCCTCATCACACCTGCCGTAAAGTTTTCTACAAGGAACGCAGACCTGGGGAGCCCTTACTGCGAGGGAGCAGCACTACAGCCACACCATCGTGCATGTTTAATACATGCTTTAATGCATTTCATCATGCAAATGATATCCAATATTCATCTTCGCATTCTAAATGTTCAGAGAACAGGATAATCATGAAGTTTTCTGTGCGGCGATTGCTACCGGCGCCTCCTCAGGGCAAAATGAAGTCAGTTTAAAAAGTGCGTAGTGAACAACTGAGTCGGGGTACATATAATACAAAGCATTTAATGTGCTACATTAACTTGTGATGGGGTTTGAGAAACTCAGACTTAAAGGGCAAGATTAAAGTGGAAATGTCGAGAATAAAGTCAACATGTCGACTTTATTAATGTCATAAGCATTGAGATTAAAGTGGAAATGTCGAGAATAAAGTCAACATGTTGATTTTATTCTCGGCATACTTTTTTTTTTCCTTCACTGTCTCAGTTTTTTTTTTTTCTCCGTGGCCCTAATATGCTTCTGTAAAGTAAGGACAGCTATGAAGAGGATGAAAAATGGGAAGTCTGGTAGAGTCCCCATTGACTATGATATTTGCAGATGACATATTAATTTTAGCGAGAGTAGGGAGCAGGTTGAGGAGACCCTGGAGAAGTGGAGATATGCTCTAGAGAGGAGAAGAATGAAGGTCAGTAGGAAGAACACAAAATACATGAGCGTAAATGAGAGGGAGATCAGAAGAATAGTGATAATGCAGGGAGTAGAGTTGTCAAAGGTGGAGAAGTTTAAATACTTGAGATCAACAGTACAGAGTAACGGGGAGTGTGGAAGAGAACTGAAGAAGATAGTGCAGGCAGGGTGGAGTGGGTAGAGAAGAGTGTCAGGAGTGATTTGTGACAAACTGGTACCAGCAAGAGTGAAAGGGAAGGACCTCAAGATAGTAGTGAGGCCAGATATGTTATATGGATTAGAGACGATGCCACTGACCAAAAACAGGAGACAGAGCTGGAGGTGGCAAAGTTATAGATGTTAAGATTTGCATTGGGTGTGACAATAATAGACAAGATTAGAAATGAGTGCATTAGAGGCTCAGCTCAGGTTGGATGCTTGGAAAACAAAGTCAGAGAGGTGAGATTGTGTTGGCTTGGACATGTGTAGAGGAGATGTGCTGGATATATTGGAAAAAGGATGTTAAGGATGGAGCTGCCAGTTAAGAGGAAAAGAGGAAGGTCTATGAGAAGGTTTATGGATGTGGTGAGAGAGAACATGAAGGTGGTGGGTGTAACGGAGCAAGATGCAGAGTACATGAAGATATGGAAAATGATGATCCACTGTAGCAACCACTAATGGTAGCAGCCAAAAGAAGAAGAAAGTGCATAACAGCAAAAAGATTACCTTAGTTTTACTAAAATAATCTAAAAACCATATTACATTATAATGAAATAATAAAACCAATAAATAAACCCATCCCACTTTTTCCCATGCAAACCTGTTCTTCCGACCTCAGAAGTTGAACATACCTTTAATTAAAAAACATCTTTTCTCCACTCTGTATTATGCCACCTTAGCCATATCCAGTGACTTGCTTCTTCAACTACATTACTTAGTTTCTTAGTCTCTTTCTTAAGCTGCCTTGATGAAAAGCCTAATTCTCTCATTAGCAATGTCACTGATTTTACTATGAAATTTCAGTGGTTTACCTCAACTGCTTGCATGTGCACAATCCAACCTTTCAATTTGGCTTCAGTTGCCAAATGTGCATACTTCAATTTCTTTCTTTCATGCACTTCTTCTAAAGACCCTTCCCATGGGACCATAAGGTTTGGAGCATGCGCTGATAGAGCATTGCAGCACCCACCACACACCAAACTACCTAGATTGGGACCCAAGTGCACTGGGTGAGACCTCAGCACCACACTGGAACAGTGTGTGTTTTTTATTTTTTTTACAGTGGCTGGAGTATCACTCCTGCCATCAACCCCCAAGTCCTGACAAAATACTGTATGCTGTAATGCACACTTTGGGTCTGCTCTGGTCCATACCATCATGTTTTTTGGGGATGGAAGTACATCATAAATTGCTCCAATGAGGAACTGCACTCTACTCGACTCTGTCTACCACAGATACCTCCAACTCAACCTTATTTTCTCTAGGCTTTCTCAGTGGAGCCATTTACCCTGCTGCCATGGCACATCTACCTACCTCCTCCTGATACTATTGATCTCTTCCACCACCAATTGATGGCACTCTCCATCCCCTTACTCCAAAAGGTTTCTTAAATTTATAGCCTAGTTCTGCCCTGCTGTGCTGCCATAAAGGCCTCTAACTCTACCTACTTCTTCATCCTCTAAAGTAATTTCTTTTAGAGTACCATTTAATCATGTACTCAGTACTACTTCCTATTGGCTATTATGCCACATTGGTGTTGGGAAGACTCCTCAGTCATCAGTGTGGACTTTTCTTCTAAAATACAGACCCAGTTGGTTCGATCCTTCTGCCTGATGTAATTTCTGCCCCAGTAACCCAGGAGACCTGTCAGCTGACACCATCTCACCCAGCCATCTTTAGCTGTTCACTCTGCTTTGAATAATCTTCCCAGAGTCGTCACTAAGTTTCTCTGTTATTATAGTGAACTCTAAAGAAGAAAAAGACTTCTCCTGCCCCAGGCTGAATGAATGACCCCACTGGAATGAATTCTTTTTCAGCTGGACTGTACAGTTGTGAGTGAGCTGTGTTGTCGTTTGGCCACAGTCTTCCTTAAGTGTATCTGTCTTTGTTTTCAGCTTTGCCCCATTGTTAGAATTCCGTTCGGATGCTTTTCTTCCTTGGGGTCCAAGTTATGCTGCCATGGCAACCTGCCATTCACTTATTACAATTGATGGTATCATTCAGGGAGACCCACTTGACATCAAAATGTTTGAAGCTACAGGTTGGGTAAGGTTTGTTGCTATTCCAGGGGGTTACAAAAATACTAAAGGGATTTTAAGAGTACTGTATATCAATGCTCTCAATTTACCTACTGTATTCCTTGCCCAGGTTCTGGATGAAAACACGGAAAAATTTCAAAGCACACAGAAAGATCCTCTCAGCCTCCTAGTGAAGCCCGGTACAAGCTTAAGGGTGAGATAGAAAGAAAGAAAGTGGTTGCTTTGGAGCATGTCATCCCCGGTTATGCCAACTTTCTAAAATTCAAGAGTTCCATGAGACTTATAAGTACAGCTCTTTACCATGTCTCATTTGGTATTGACCTCTTGTTTGAGAAGTGAAGTTATAGAGTGCAAGTGTCCATTAAGTGTCCTGCAGTGCCTTTCCAAACAGACTTAAATACCAAATGACTTGAAGACAAAGTGATGCAGGACTGGAACTAGGTAGTCGAGCAGAGAGGAGCCTGATCCAGAAATTAGAGTAACAATGGCAATTCAGGAATTTAAGATAGGCTGGGGGAAAGGACACAAGAAAGGCATGAGATAAAGGGATTGCAGCAGAATATGACAGAAAGACAATATGGTTTCAGGTCAGGTAAGATTGGGAACATACATTGGTATAATGCATTGCCGCATCTACCACATGAAGAAACAGCTTAGGATCCTGATTGGCAACCCCCCAGGCAGACACACGGTCCAGTTCTACTCCTCAGAAATGACCATCTATCTGCCACAGCCAGGTGTTTCATGGGTGTCCTTTTTGCCTGTTCCAGTGGCTCGGGTCCTCAACAGGATCTTGTGAGCCAGATCACCCTCGCAGAATTGTCCCACATGGCTGTAGCGCCATAACTGACACTCCCTCACAGTGCAGGTAATGTGCCTCATTTGGGACACAAAGCCAAACTCAAGGATTCTCTGAAGAGACACAGTACTGAAGGAATCCAGTCTTTGTCTTGGGTCACTGGATAGCGTTCATGTCTCACAAACATGTAGCAAGACAGGAAGCACCAGGACTCTAAAAACTTGAATTTTTGTCCTTTTGCGAAGATGTCGGGAGCGCCACACACCCCTTTCCAGCGACCCCCATGCTCTCCCAATCCGTCTACTTACTTCATAGGAAGAGTCACCAGAAACAAGTAAGTAAACCTCTCGACAAGGTTGACATTCCCTGCACAGACAGACACACTACTGATGGCTATGTCCAAGAGATCATTAAAGGCATGGATGTTGGTTTTTATCCAGGACACCTGCAAGCGCAGACACTCAGACTCCTCACTCAGCCTCTCAAGAAACTTGTTCAGAGCCCCCATTGACTCTGTGAAGACCACAGCATTGTGGGCAAACTCTAGGTCAGTGAATCTTTCTTCACCAACAGATGCCCCAAAGCTCCAAAGCTGCTGGACACCACAACCCTGCCCAACACCCAGTCCATGCAAACACTGAACCGAGTAGGAGCAAGAACATCCCTCTGATGAACCCCGGAATCAACTGGGAAAAATGCAGAGGTTCTGCCTCCACTCTGCACAGCATTCATAGTACCAGTGTACAGGCTGGCCATGGTGGAATGACAATTAAACAGACTTGACATGGCTCTGTCTATTGAACAGTATCCAGCTACCTTGTGTTTACTGCCATTATTGTGAAACTTCTGGCCAGTGCCCTACCATCTGTATTGACTGTCATCATTCATTTTGTATTTTGCTTATGGGCCTGCATGCAATTCTATAGTTTATCTTTTAAAACACGCCTTGTTCTATATTGTATTTATTGGCAGTGTCCAGCATTCAAAAATATACGGTGGTCTGTCTACAGTTTACACTTCCATTTCGTCCCTACTTTTTTGGAGTCAACTTCCCTATCAGTTTCCAGTTAAATAATGATTGGTGTTTTATCCTCCTAATGTTCCATATGATCATGTCATCAGCATCCACTTTTGTATTTTTAGTGCTTTGTAGTGTCCTGTGATTAGTATAGACAGTGCTTTTATCTTTTATCACTTAGTGTTTCAGTTGTGTGTGCTTCTCTTGTCTGTCTTATGTTCAGTGTTAAAAAACAAGACCTCTGCCTGTCAGAATCCTGTACAGTAATGATACTCCTGATATTGGTGAACTGGTCTACAGAGTCACTGTCCAGTATACCTAGTACAATTCCTTTTCATTGCAGGCACCGGTAGATGGTATTATAGTTCTCCAGCAGTTTCCATTTTCATCTAGCCTGCAGCGGATGTCCGTGGTGACCCACATGCTGGACAGTGATGAGCTGATCCTGTACATGAAAGGTGCACCAGAGAAGGTGGCCAGTCTGTGCCAACCAGAGACAGGTACAATCAGTCGACTATTCTGAAAAAAGCAGCACTTTTAAGGATTTTTCTCTAAAGCCAATATCTTAAATGTGACTTTCCCTCTCCCAGTCCCCCTGTCCTTCTCAACCCACCTTGCTGTCTATACTCAGCAGGGTTTCCGGGTTATTGCTTTGGCATACAGATCACTTGGTTCATCTGAGGACATCAGCCTCCGCAAAATCTCCAGGTAGGTAATAGGCGAGGTCTCTGCTGATTATTTGAATTAATCAGTTAATATCAGACACTGCTTGACCTGGTTGTCTCCATAGGGAGTCAGCCGAAATGAACCTCACCTTCCTAGGACTTCTAATCCTGGAGAATCGTCTGAAAGTTGAAACTGAGCCAGTACTGGGAGAATTAAGGAATGCGTGCATTCGCTCAGTGATGGTCACAGGTACGTGTACCATTTGTTTTCCTGCAGAACACCATTCCTCTTCTTACTTTCTACTCTCTGTTAGGTGATAACCTTCAAACAGCTGTGACTGTTGCCAAAAATTCTGGTATGGTGCCCAAATCCAGTAAGGTCATCCTGGTGGAAGCTGCTCCTGCTACAGCATCAACACAAGCCTATGTGTCCTGGAGTTTGGTGGAGGAGCCCAGACAAAACTATGGAGCCATGGTGAGTGGCCTTCCACTGTAGACTAGCCATTGCCAGTGCCACACTGTCCCCTGACACTTCCCTGTTTAATATTATGTTCCAGGAAAGCCACATCATTATGGAACCTATAACTGATTACCATTTTGCCATGACAGGGAAAAGCTATGAGGTGCTGCTGCAACATTTTTACCACCTGGTGCCCAAGGTATGTTAATCTTCAGATTCTGCATCATGGCCAATAGGGAGAGTTTGTTATTTATTTCCTTTTTTGTATGTTTCAGCTGCTGCTTAATGGTACAGTCTTTGCCCGTATGGCTCCTGGACAGAAGGCGAGTCTTGTAGAGGAGTTCCAAAAGCTTGAGTAAGATAAAATCTTCCAAAATACAACAATAGTGTATTTTAAATTTTTGTGCAATATAGTACTAGGGTGTTGTACTGTGTTAGCCATTATGAATGTAGTGAAAAGTCAAGCAAAATGACACCTTTTATTGGCTAACTAAAAAGAATACATCTTGCCTGAAGAAGGGACCTGAGTTGCCTCGAACGCTTGCATGTTGTAATCTTTTAGTTAGCCAATAAAAGATGTCATTTTGCAATACAGGAATTACAAGGGTGCTCTTAGAAAAGTATCAGTCTCAAACTGAAAAGTAGGAGAGCTATACAAAGTGGCATCTTAACAGTGACAATAAAAAGAGGATCCATCTGGCTTTATGCAAGGGAGCATTCACTCAAAAAGCAACCCTGTCTTCCTGGCCAAGCATGTGTCCATCCTAGAGCAGTGCCTGTTCAGGTGACTGCTACTTTGTCTTCCTGCAGGTATGTGGTGGGAATGTGCGGAGACGGAGCCAACGACTGTGGGGTAAGTGTGTAATATGGCATAATAGATCCTACTCTGTTTAGTTTGGTCATTAGTAACTGACAGGCTACAACATCTTCCAGCACTTTGTGCCTGCTGAGTTTCTCTGACATCTCATTATGATATAATAGTCCAATGAACTACTCTTGCAGGCTCTGAAGATGGCACATGCAGGCATTTCACTATCAGAGCATGAGGCATCTGTGGCCTCCCCGTTTACTTCAAACATACCCAATATTGAATGCGTCCCACTGCTTATCCGGTACGTGAGGGGTGAGGAGGGTGGAAACCATATTACTCTGACTACATCTATCCCATGATATGTTGGTGACACCACTCACTGTTTTCTTCTTATATTGCAGGGAGGGCCGTGCTGCCTTGGTCACTTCTTTCTGTGTATTCAAGTATATGGCACTATACAGCATGATCCAGTACATGGGGGTGTTGCTTCTCTATTGGGTGTGTGTCTGTATATGATATCTTTTCTGACCATCCCATCATTGGACAATTGTGTGCTTCAAGTTGCTTTTTATCATGACCCTCTCTTGTAATGGTTTACTATTCCAACACGACTTGCACCTAATTTTTTCTGTGACCCCCTAAGACGGAACATTTTCAGGTCACTTTTTTCCCTATTTACATCTCTCTCTCATCTCGCCTGTTTGTTTTATTGTCATTTTCTCCTGCATTACTGTCCATCCTCACTTGCTCATCCTTCTTCCGAGTAATCTTCTCCTGCCACCTCTTCTACTCCCTTTCCTTTTATCTCTTTGTCTTCATTAACAACACTACCATGTCTGTTTCCTTATATCTCCACATCATTTCCTGAGAACCTCTCTCTTTCCTTTTAGATTTCTTTATCATCACATAAGGCCTCTATCTCAGTCTCCACTATGTTATATCCTGTCATACTTTATCTTAAACTTGCTCCTTTTTTGCCAGTGCCACTGATTTTTTCCACCATCACTTGTAATGTTTCCTTCAAGTTGGCCTCCATCTGCTTTTGTTGGTATTGCCCAGTGACATCCCCTTTGATGCAGTCACTTGTGGTCACTTCTTTTGGCTAAGCCTTACCTTCTTTCCATAATTTCCTTGTGCTACCTGTGGCTCCTTTTATTTTTTCCTAGGCACTTCCTCTCTTTGAGGTTTTACACTTGGTGGTGGTGTTATTTTTAGCGCTTTTAGTGTTTTATTTACTTTATTGACTGTAATAAAACATGTTTTTATAGGGAATCTCCATGCATGGTTTAGCTTCCCTGTCACTACAAAAAAGCAGGGGACAGCAGCACAATTTTGTTTTTCCTAACTGCTGAATCCTGACACTTTTCCTATCATTTTAGTTCCATTTTTGATTATTATTTTTTTTATTTCAATACTATTTACCCCAGTCAATTTATTTTCAGTTTAATTTTATGAAACTTTTATTATATTTATTTTAGTGTCTACTGTATTAATGGTGACTTACTTGAAGAAGATTTTATTTCAAGAAATTGTTTAGTTTTTAGTTTAACTTAAACAGTGGATATCAGATGAGGATTTAAAAAATGCATGCTGTGCTGTCATAACATAAAGATTGCAGAAATAACCAGAGAGCCCTTAACTGATACAGCAAGTCTCATTTTGCTCCAGCCATTGTGGACAGACAGACATCTTAATTTCACCACACACTGTTTATTTACACTAATATTTACAATACTGATGTTAGTCACGTGCACTCCCCAGTGCCTCTTGCACCGTTTCCCCAAACGTCCAGGCCACACAGTCACAATGCCTCTCTCCTGGCCCCTTAAATAGGAACCCGGATGGGCTCCAGCTGCTTCCCGGCACTCCTCCTTAGCCACGCCCCACTGTGGCGGAAGTGCCGGTTGCGCACCGGGAAACCGTCCGGGTGCCCCCTGTCGTCTTCCCCCCAGCACTTCCTGGTGTGGCTCCAGGGATATTCAGGCACTGGGGCGCCGCCTGGCGGTGGCCACGGGTCCCTACAGGGCTGGGCTTCTAAGCCCTGTACCCGTGGCCCCCAACATAACCAGGGCAGATGCCCCCTCGCGGTCTGGGGAAGGCACAAGCCCTCACCATCTATACAGAGTTATCTTCTGAACATATTGTATGTGTGCCTCACTCGTTTTACAGCAGTGTCCATCTGTGTAAGGAGCAGGCAGTTTTTTTTTAGATGTCAGACTGAGTATTTCACAGTACCGGTAATTCACACCAGCTGCTAAACATTTAATAAACAGAAAGGTGATCGCACTGTTTTTGAGTTTGATCAAAAAAAGTATAGCAGTAATTTTACCTTTTTTGGTGTGTGTTTTTTTCTTCTTTTTTTTGTTGTAACAAGGGGGAATACCAACATCCCAAACCACAGACAGAAGTACACATACAGAATCCCAGCTTCAAATCCAGCACTTTTATTTTTAATAACATGCACCTTTTACAGGCTTCCTTCCTTCAGTGTCGTAGCCGCTCCTACATAACACAGTACTGCCTGGTAATATTGTCAGTCACTCCCTTTACTTCTTCCATTTTCCTCCACCTCTCCCAGTGGAGTGTTGTCGTCTCCTATCCTGTCTCCAAGTCCAACTCCCTGAGTTGAGTGGAGGACTTCCTTTTAACTCTGGACCTGGAAGTACTTACAGTGCTTAATTTATTGCCACCAGAGAGCAATTCTGGTTCATGCAGGATCAAAACAGTTGTTGTATTGTTACTATTCAAGAACGTCCTCTGATGGCCCCCACAGAACCTGATAGGGCATGCCTATGGGACCTCAACTTCCATGCTCCCATGCAGGAGTCTGTAATTTGGCTTTCCAGATGAGATGCTGTCACCCAGTTTACATGAGTGATGCTCTGCCCATAGCAGGCAGTCAGCCACTCTGGTGTCCAGCCCAGTTCCCAAGTCCGTCTCAACTGTTGCTTAGAGACTTTTAGGACTACAGCCCCACTGCAGCCGCTGTAATGTCCTTCCACATCCAGGTTCTGGCACAGAAATGAGATATTGTCAATCCCTCCCTGACCTTCTGTTATCAAAGTCTCCTGGCCAGGTAAAGGTGTGGGTCATTCAGTACTCTTCAGCCTGTTTACAGGCATCTTTTTGAAAGCAGTTTAAATGTGCTTTTAAATTTCTTGAGTTCTTGAGTCCCTTAATACAAACCCAACTGACTATATCGATTATGCACTTGTTCTTTTAAGTTGTGTTATACTCATAGTACTTCCAAACAGAACTTTCACATTTACAACTAATTATTTTTGTGTTTCCATATGTAAAAACATATTCATCCTAGCTACCTGACAATTGTTAAGGCCATTAAGAATCCTCTCTTTCCTCTCATATTTTTCTTCACTTAGTGTATTTATATGCACACGCAAAACCAGGATAAGGTAGACTTAAAAAAAACCAAACATTTACATGTGCAAGTCTACTTATGGAGTTTTCCTTTAGGAAAATTCTCTGATAGCATACAAATGCACTAAAAGATGATTAAATAAAATCAACAGAGCCCAAGAATCAGAAAACAAGCATGGAGAGTATGTCTCCCGAGGTAGTGCTGCTGAGCTTAACTTTGTGAAATACTAAGACAAATTATATCAACCAGCAGAAGGTATAATTAAATCACTCGAGCATTACCCTCAGGAAATGTATCTTTGTGGACTCTTCAACTATTTTCTACCCATGGCTGCTGATTCGTGTGTAAAGCAGAGACATGAGCAGCCTAACAAAAGGCAATGGACATGGTCTGACAATGAAATCCTTAACTGCAACCCGGTTAAGGGTTTACATGGCCTCACAATTGGGTTACATACGAAGAAGTCTATGTGTGTTAACCAGTTTTCTCAGAGAACAATATGATACTAATATTCAGGTTTCTCTAACTGGAATAAGGGTTTACATGGCATTCTAGGTACCAGGTTTCTGTGAATAACTGGGTTATTGAAGTGCATGTTAATGCACACATTGTCTCTTCTAACTATTCTGTTTGCTCCCAGTTAATTTATGTATGTCTTTAAGATCATGGTTGCCCTTTTAGCATGACCTTGTCCCCAAATTCTGTTTTCCAGGAACTCAATGATTTTGGTAATTACCAGTTTCTGTTTGAAGACCTCGCTATCACTACGGTTATTGGTGTTACAAGTAAGTGTCATAAGGTGCACATTAAAGGATGAGGGGGATAATACCATTTCAGGTTTAAATAATACTTCTTATTTTTCTAGTGAATCTCAACCATGCCTACCCCAAACTGGTGCCCTGGCGTCCCCCTGGTCAACTCATATCTCCCCCATTGCTCCTTTCTGTAGTCTTCAATACCTGTCTCAGCCTAGCATTACAGACATTCGGATTTGTGGTGGTGCAGAATCAGGACTGGTACTCAAGGACTGACCTGCTGAGGTGCGTGGTGCTATGGAAACCATGTTATTAACAAGAGGAGAGTGTTATCAGTGTGATATCTTTTTTTGTTGTTTTAGTGGCTGCCCAGTTTGGAATGTCTCCAACACCTCAAGTTTTCTCAGCAATGATGGTTTCCAGAGTTATGAGAACACAACTGTCTGGCTGCTGTCTGTCATTAGTTGTATCTCGATAGCCTTCATTTTCTCCAAGGGAAAGCCCTTCAGGAAGCCCATCTATACAAACTGTGAGTGATATGTCTGCTCAAGTTACCATGGTCAAGGACCAATATTGCTCTAATAACTTCCATTTTGTGGTGTAGATATCTTCATGATAGTACTGCTGGTTCAACTGGGAGTATGCATCTTCTTCATCTTTGCAGACATTGCAGGTCTTTATTATGCAATGGATGTGAGTATATGGGCTGTGCCTAAGCAGCCATCTTATTGGTCCTTTAGTGCTGTGTTCAGTCTGCCTGAGCTCATCTAGCAGGAGATCCTTGGGTGTGGGTGTACACAGGTGTTGTCTATTTCTTTACTATATATGACATTTAAGTTTTTGTCTTCACTTACAGATGGTCTGCACTCCAGTCATGTGGAGAGGCTACATTGTGATCATGTTGCTTGTCAACTTCTTGATCTCATTTTTTGTGGAGGTGAGTTTATCTTGATAATTCATGGCGCACCTGGCTGTGGAGGATTTAGAATACTCATCTGTATTTGTATTTGGCTGTGTCCATTTAGGAGGTGATTGTTGAGAATCGTGCCCTGTGGCTGTGGCTGAAGCAGTGTTTTGGGGTCAAGTCCCGCCGCTACCGCGTATTGCAGAGGACACTGGAGGGTGAGCCTGGTTGGCCTCCCATGGCAAAGACCGAGTTTAGTCATCCAGCATCTCTTCTGGAGAAGGACAATATGGTCTTCCAAAATGCAGCTTTTGAACACAGTCAGGAGGAACAACCTCCTAACTGGCAAGGTGCTGGTACTGGTAATGCCCGCTAGGGTAAGGATACAATATGAATTGTTGGCAAAGGCTCATTAGTGTCCAGGCTGTGTTGCACTTTCTCAAAATATGGTAAAACACTCAAAAATAAGGAATAATGGGTATACTCAACCTGTGTCTTGGACTGTTAGATGTTTCCCAGTCAGTGTGATATTCAGTCTACTGGTGAGGTGGGGGTCATTCTTAGGTTATACATAGTTAACCACAGTGATGGCTGCTGTTGAATTTCACACTATGTTAGTCAAAGCAGCAATTACATCAGTGAGAATGATGAGCTCTTATAGATTCTTACTTCTAAATTAAGAATGTTATCAAGGTCATTCTGTGGTTTTACACCTCTTGATCACTAAGGAAGTAAATTTCATATTTCACTTTGTATGGCAGTGATTTTTAAGTTGTACTTCTCAGAACACAGTGACAATTAATTGGGTTTCAAATTTAATATTATTTGCTCTTGGTAAGCGTTATTGTTATTGTTCACAGGCTTCATTGTCCTGATGATCATCCACATTCAAAAATGTTTCACTGACTGTTGGGGTCTCATTTATAAAACTTTGCATGAATTTGAGTGTGAAAATATGTGTACGGCAAAAAATAGGAAAATGTATACACCAGGAAAAAATCTGATTTGTAAAATTTGGCATACACACATTTCTTTGCAATTTACCCTTTATAAATCACAATTATCTTGTAAGTCTTCAGATATGAACACACCTTGAACTCTGCCATTGGACTATACTAATCAACCTCATACATATGCAATCATTGGCAGGTAGAGCAGCCTCCCACCTGACGCTGTGACACCCCATTACCTGCATTGAAGAGTTATCTGGCTGTGTTCTGCAACTGACAGCACATGATCATGTATAGCATTAGAACAAAAAGCATAAAACACTACCATCTAATTGGATAACTGCTATCACCTGGCACATGTAATTACATGATTCCTGTTACAATGAGTAGTACAGGCCATATGAAACACTGAGGGTTCAGACAGTTACCTTACCAACAAGCCAGCTGTCACGAAGAACACAGTCATGTCCATCATGGTTTCTTTGCTTCAAAATAAACAAATCATGGTTTTGGTCCATGCCACCAAGCCATGACGTTAGTCAGTCTCATCTTGCCATCATAGATGAACAGTAAGTTAATTAAATGTAACTACTTATGGCTAGCAAAAGCAGCTACATTCTTGGTAGGTGCCCTTATAGCAATATAAGTCTAGTAAAGTGCTCGGATTACATTAAGAAACTAGATGCAGCTGAAAATTGCCTTTTTATGATGGCAAAAACATGTTTTATGTAGGTACAGCAACACTGTATGAACACTGGATGTAGCACCTTGCCGGTCACTTAATTGCTTTTGGCACAGTTGGTATGACGGAGTTAGGTTTGGATGAGATACTGTTGACCTGTCAGGTAGCTGATATAAACTGACAAAAAAACAAAAAACATCTTCAGGGCAAATATCTGAAGTAAAAGAAAGAAGTAAAATACAATATTTGCATCATAATTATCACTTTGAGGTATAATACACAATTATAATAATGGCCTGCTGATATGCATTATTATATGTATGAATCATTATTTACCTGATTTGGTTGCATTTCCCACTTTCTCCAAAATGCTGCATACAGATAGTTGCAGTAAATATACTCAAGATCTCCTGTCAAGTTTTCTTTTATCTTTTATAAATCCCAACATTTGTGTGGAAAGCTGCATGCACATATTTTGAGCCCTTTTTG
Source organism: Polypterus senegalus (assembly GCF_016835505.1). Lineage (NCBI taxonomy): Eukaryota > Metazoa > Chordata > Cladistia > Polypteriformes > Polypteridae > Polypterus > Polypterus senegalus. The sequence continues at coordinate 187,526,051 of NC_053154.1, forward strand.
TGAGTACACAGGTTTTATAAATCTGAACCCAGGTGAGTGTATCTATCACTCATTGTGTTTTCCTCAACAGTCTGTAAGATTTCACAGACTAAGTATGATAGTCATTTCCAAGCTTCACCTATCTGCATCAGAAGAGAGTGATGGCTGTTTATGCATAGATTCTCAGCCATGAACAAATGAGATCATTAAATGGTTGAAAACAACTATCTCCTCTCAAAATTAAGATTTGACGTTCCCTTGTCCATTAAAATGATTGTCCATATATGTCTGCAAGGTAAATATGTAGTTGTTTCCATGTTTTGGTGTACTCCTATCAGAATTTTGATTGCTCAAATGTGTTGGGTTCCCATTTTTCCAACACTTAGTAGAATGGTTCCAATTATTCCTTCAGCAGTGTGACAACTACACTTGATCTGGTACATTTGTGTTCATGTCTGCTTTGGGATACCTGATCCAATTAATTTGATATACAGTATATTGGCATCAGAGAGTTAATAACCATTCCTACAAAGACAGCAGTTGTTGGTGTGCCAGCTAATGGTGTATAGAGTACAACACTCTGCACAAAGAATCTTCATGCATTCATAAACATTCACTTTAATATTCATCATTAGGTCTTGCATGGTATAATGAAAAGACACGGCAAAACCAGTATTACCAACACTTCTATCCAAATGTGGACTGAAAAGGACAATTCAACTTCAAACACCAAAGAACTTGAAGAGGGTGCTCTTTCACTCGGCCTGTGTCAAAAGGCACCAAATCCAACCTTGCCTTGGTCTCTTATCCTTCATATGTTTCGGAAACTCATGTAAAGCTTGAGCATCTGCAGCATGTTAGGATTTTGTTAGAAGTGTCGCTGGCGTGTGCGGCTATGGGCAAGTCCCAGCAGAGAGCAGGCGCTGGCAGCAGCTGTAACAAAGCTGATTGCTCCGATTGCCCTGGATGCCTACAAAACATAATGACAGGCATCATTATCGGTAAATCACAGCAGTGCATGTTACATTTCTCTACCACATAAAAGCAGTTGACAGATATAGCAAATGACAGCACATAGCATATTAGACTACTCTGGATAGGTCTCTCTAGCATGTGAGGGAAAAATGTAAGATCTTCTTGACTGTGTGATACCCCTTGGCAGTCTAAGAGAAGACACAAGAGCACTTGACAGGTCTCTCTGGCATGAGTGAGGGGAAACACATCAGGAATCATGGAAAGCATCTGCAATTTATGGGGCTATGGGTTACATGCAGATTCCTGTAGAAACAGAATTTCACCGGGTGGCTGGACCTAAACTAACACCTTCCATGTCTCACCCTAGAGGAGAGATTCACACTTAAAATCCAGGGGGTGCCTCCCATGTTCCAGCAATCACTTAGTTAGCCTACTTCAGATAGATAGGCCTGTAGGTTGTAGTACTTGAAGTAGGTTTGCAGTTAAAGGCATTAACATTTGAATACAACTTTTCAGGTTTCTTATGCCCACAGGAAGCCACTGACATTCAGAATAACTCAGCATTATAGTATTGATAATATGATGAGCCATTCTGTTGTCAAGTTTAAAATAAATATCAAGAGGATGATACAGGCCCCTACCAAGCAGTTTAATGGACAAACGCAGTCAGCATTTCAAAGTCCGGAACACATATTTCATCTTTAATTATAAAGTGTTCACTTTTTTACTATTTCTTATCATGTGGCGGTTGCAGCAATGTTCTGTAATCAGCACATGCTCCCAATCTCTCTTTCTCCCTCTCTCATTCCCACAAATCTCCAGACCCACTCCTGCTTTCTCCACTCTGTCTGATCAAATCAGAATGTAATCTGTAGTTTAAGCCGGTTCTCTTCAAATACTGAAAATGGCACAATACTTGAACTCACTGTAACTCACTATAAGATGTGACAGCTCTTTCAACTTTAAAAGTGATTGAACATTCTTAGTTATATGGAGGCTAACCAATTATGAATGCTTCCCACATCGTTGCCCTTTCTATTCTTAAATAGGCTGTTTCTTCAGTAAAGGTGTAATAGAGTTTCTTAGTCAGTAGTGATCACAGTGCTGCTACCAGTTGAGTGCAGGAATATTTCCACTGTACTTTCCTCAGAGTCTCTTACATTCTCAGATGTTGTAGATGTAAGGTAGCCTTTAGATCCTCTATGCTCACCCTGTCACACCTCTGAAGTTCATAGTTCGTCAAAAAGGTAGTTGGTCTGTGCCGGCACTTGGGTTTGCAAAGACAGCAGCAGATTTCCAAATCAAAAATCCATTTACAGAATTTATAGTAATTTAAACTAACAAGCCAGACGCCAAATCTTAACATTAACATTTGTCAAAAAAAAAATTACCAAAAAAAGGAGAAAACTTTGATAAAAAGGCTGCCACATGATATGGGACCTGGTAAAGAAATAGACCATACTTTGTATGGAAACCCTGAAATGCATAATGAAAAATATTTCCAAAGAAATGCTGTTTCAAACATAACTACGTAAATATGTTGAATGTATGACATAATAGATGTTAAATTGTTTCTTTTTGAAATCACACGTTTAGTTGTAACTCTAGTAGGGCCAGCTCCACCACCCAGGACTTTTTATTCTGTAGCAGTCACCTACTTGAAGGATTCCCCATTACAGGAGATAACACTGGACGTGGGATTTGGTAATTTTATAAAGATGATTAAAAATAGTTTAAGGTTGCTCTGAAGCTCAACTTTGTATTGACATCAAACTATAAATTAAAAAATGCCTCATAATATTATGAACTTGAATAAATAAGTTAGAAACACCATTATCAGTTGTTATCTTTCTTCCAAATTCTCAGCAAAAGAGACTCAGCATTTAACATAGAAAAGTAACTGGGCTGTGCCATTTCATTGTGTCTCATCATAGCTTAGATTTGATGCATAATCTGCTTTTTTATTTCCTCAGTATTGTTTTTATTGTTTGCTGAAAATGCCATGCAACTTGAAGTATGTCATGCTAAGCATTGATTTATATCGAGATTTTACTGAGCGTATGCAGGTCGCCGATGGCCTCGGCGCATTCGAAACATAAGGTTGAGAGTTTATCACACACACAGGGTACAATAAAATTCTTATTTGCATGTGCGACCAACACAAAACACACAGCACTTTCCTGCACAGCAAATCTGGTACCATAGTTGTATGTAAAACATAACAAAGCAGAATATAATTAATTGGTTAAAAGTATCTTATGCTTGACACCAGTTCTACAATAAATGGGACAACTCCAAATCCATCAAGGAAAAATACATACCTGCTCTGACACACCTTCGCCATAGCGCAGTAAGGTGACAAAGTGCTCGCAGTTATTGCCCAGAAGGTCATATGACACCTCCTGCCCAATCAAATACTGTGCTTGTGAGATGATGTCACCCACAGGAAGTGGTGCATACTTGTTGTCATACTTATTGTTGATTCTATATGAGTCACTGCCAACCACATCCTTGAGAAGCTGCATGCGGACCACCGCCTTTCGGCTGAAGACAGACTTGGCGCTGGAAAAGGATGCTGGCTGCCCTTCATCTAAGCAGAAAAAAGAGGCAGTAAGCTTCTAGGAGGCACTGGAAATGCAGCTTGTCTGACTGCCCACCAATACCCTACTACCCCAAAGCTTGCAGAATGACTAAAGGAGAAAAATGGATAGGACATGAAATGGGACTCACCCACAGGGGTCACATTGATGATGTACCCATCCCCAAGGTAGAGTGCCCAGTGCTGATATGCAGGCCTAAAAATCTCTATCAGGTCTCCAGGCTCTGGATTTTCTGAGGCGAAGTCAGCGGCTGATGCCATCTGCAAGAGACGCATAACAAAGTCAGAGTCAGCCTAGTGCTGGTCAGTGAGGGCAATCACAAGGATACATATATCCACATATCCTACTGATACAACAGTAAAGATGACCAGGAAATATCTCGAGAACAAAGGGCAGGTTCAGCAGTACTCCCCATGCAGTTTTAAACGCTTGACTAAGTCCAGCTGCTCACTTAAATTAGACTCACCACTGCCATTGAGTCACTTTGAAACATTTCTTGAAGTGGATGATATAGGCATCACAGAGCAAACCAACCAACCAGTCAGTCAATTTGAAGTTGCCTGCTGGAATTTCCCACATTGCAGGTTTACAGCAGGTTGATTAACAGCACCAGGAATGAAAATTAAGGACACCAGTGATGGCAGGCTGCTAGCAGATTTCAGACTGACCTGAACTTATGCTGATTCTGGGAGCTCCCAACCACAGGACCGATGCTTTGAAGCATCCTCATTGTAAGTCAGCTTTTTTTTCTGAACTAGAATACTACTGGCATCGTTCTAGGAATGCTGGGTGGAGCCTCAGCTCACATCACCTGTTTGAAAGGAGGTTTTTAAAACCAGGGATCTAGAGTTCTCTGGAATGGAGGCCAGGATAATCAATGTGTGCTCTTTCAAAACCTACTGAAAAGTCAGCAGAAACTGAATGACACCTTGACAATGGTAGAGAGCCACACACAAAGCAATAGAGGAGGCCATATACACAATTGCAAGATGATCTAATTCAGCACAGAGAGCCCTGAGTCCTGAGAGGATGTCCAGTTCTAACAACAGATACCAGAGCGGGGACACTGGTGCCATTCTTAAGTGGCCTGAATGTCACCAGAGAGGGACAAATAGAAGGCATAGCCCAAAACTTAATGAAGGACACATCAGATTACCTTGAGGCATTTCACAGTTCTGTTATTAGAATTTTCTAAAACTGTAGTTTACCTTATTGGGGGTCTAGGGCTATTGATAACCTGGGAGCAGACAGACCCACCTAATATTTTCCCTATATTGCCATTTGTACTCTTTTAAAGAAATGTGGTTTTAAACAGGTGTTGATTTTAAAATGCTATGCCTGAAAAGAGTTGTGAAAAAAATGAATGAATGCAATTCGCCATGTCTAACAGCAGTGGTGCAAGGACAGCTCTGTAGCTGCTCTATTGTGTCTTGGTAAACAGTAAACCAAGTGCAAAGGAATTGGTTGTTCTCTGCAGGATCAGGTTTACTGTATACCATGCTTGTCACACAATGTTTAACATTTAACACGGGCTTTGCTCTTCCTCACACTCTCCTGATCTCTCTCCTCTAGACCATGTCTGCCACAGTGGTGATACTGAGCTGCTGGTGTTCTTCTGATCTGAAGATGGGAGCTAAAGCAGATTGAATGGTTGTGCCGCAGCTCCTAATAACTCCTATTCTGATTGAAGTCTTGAGACTGTACCTGCCTCCTGTAAGCAGTAATAAAGTACTAGTATTTTGTTTGAAAACCTGGACTCATCTTCTTCTCTCTCGTGCATCTCTGACCCAAGCTTGACAATACCTGTATAAAAAACATCTTTTCTTAAACTCACAACACAACTACCCATGGAAAGTATAGGCACAGCATTTAGTATTGTTTGCATCACATTATTATCTTTAGTGGCCATTTTTGGTCGAAAAACATTTGTTATACTGAGATTTACATTTTGCTAAAATGAGATTCATTTAACAATGTTCTATGAATATTTACTCAGGTGCATAAAAAGTATTTGTTATTCTGAAATTTTCTTTACTTTGGTATTCGCTATAATGGGATTTAACCTGCCAAGCCTGGACAGAACATGTGACCCATCAAGAGCCCTTCTGCCATGCCACGGAGCCCATTGCGAGACCTAAGGAGAAACACATGCTTACCCTATTTTGTTTCAGGTGAGGGCAGTTGGTTGTACCATTCCAAACTGCCCTTAACTCAGCGAGCTGATGAAAGGAGACAGGTATTGTGCTGTTGCTAATCCTTTTCTTTTCCTTGTATAGGAGTAGTGTTGGTTAATGGGCATAGGGCTGTTGCTCTTATAGATTCTGGGAGCAAAATTTCTATTGATGTTCGCTGTTAAGTGTTACCACAACAGTGGCTTAGAGGAAGGACCATGCCTGACCTGTATTCATGGTGAAACCAGGTGGTATCAGTCCACCAATTGCTTACTCAATTATGACAGTACCTTAAGTACGCTGCAGGGGGCAGTGCTCTGAAATTCAGTGTACAGTATCTAGTAATACTGGAGTGAGACTGGTCCGAAAATAAAAGTGGTTTAATACAGTACAATCCTCTCCAGTAAAGTGTTTGGGCCTTGTTATGGACAGAGATACTCTGCCCCAAACTGTCACCACACCGTGTATACAGCCGGCAACAAGTAGTTACGTGGCTTCCCAGTGTGATGTGGTGGAGACAGTGCCATCACAGCCAGAACCTTCAGGACCCTATCAATATCTTATACTTTCAATACAGGCAAACTCAGGCTTTCTTCTAAAGAAAACAATGGAATGAAGACTCCCTTAAGTTTGCTAAAAATGCAGTAGTGTCAGGACCTCATCAGGACCCCAATTTGTTATTCAGTCAGTCAGTCATTGATCAACCCGCTATATCCTAACACAGGGTCACGGGGGTTTGCTGGAGTCAATCCCAGGCAACACAGGGCTCCTGTTCACTGCACACACCCCCACACAAAGCACACACTAGGGACAATTTAGGATGGCCAATGCACCTAACCTGCATGTCTTTGGACTGTGGGAGGAAACCAGAGCACCTGGAGGAAACCCATGCAGACACAGGAAGAACATACAAATTCCATGCAGGGAGGACCCGGGAAGCAAACCCAGGTCTCCTACTGCAAGGCAGCAGCGCTAACACTGTGCCACTGTGCTGCCCATTAGTTATTAATAATGATTTATAATATAGAGTAGCTGAACATGAGGGGAAGGTGAGGTTGCTGTTGTACGTCCCAGTGGCAGGTCTGCGAACTAACCCACATACACCCCCTAGGTGTCCATCTGGGAACTGACAAAACTCTAGAGCATATAAAGCACCTCTTATATTAGCCAGGAATCAATGAGGAGGTCCGTCACTTCTGTACTTCCTGTACACTGTGTAAGTTGCAACAGATTCCTAAAAAAGACCATGTTCCACTGATTCCTGTCCCCTTGGTTGGCATTCTTTTTGAGCATATAGGGTGGACATTGTTGGACTCCTTGAATCCTCAGCCCAAGGACATAAGTACATCCTAGTTTTTGTAGATTTTGCTACCTGTTATCCTGAGGATTTCCCATTGAGAACAGCCACTTCCAAGAATATCACATGGGAACTAATAGGGGTCTTTGCATGTGTTGGCATCTCCAAGGAAGTCTTAACAGATCAGGAGATGCAATTTACCTTAAAGACTGCAGTATGCCATCCTCAAACTGATGGTCTCATGGAGCAGCTTAATCAAACCCTTAAGCAAATGCTACGCAAGGTGGTTAGCGAGGATGGGAGAAACTGGGATCAGTTTCTCCACTTGTACTTTTTGCCTATTGGGAGGCACCCAGGCCTCTGTGGGTTTTGAATTACTCTGTGGGTGTCAATCTGGAGCATATTGGATATCCTAAATTATAGATGGGAGGGGTCCCTCCCCTCTCCCCTCTCCTCCCCTCCCTTTCCTTTTCCCTTTCTCCCCTCCATCAATATTCTTGAATATATTGTGCAATCTATACTAATAAAAGGCAAAGCCCTCACTCACTCACTCACTCACTCACTCACTCACTCACTCATCACTAATTCTCCAACTTCCTGTGTAGGTAGAAGGCTGAAATTTGGCAGGCTCATTCCTTACAGCTTACTTACAAAAGTTGTCAGGTTTCATTTAGAAATTCTACGCGTAATGGTCATAACTGGAACCTATTTTTATCCATATACCGTAATAGACTGCAGCTCGATGGTCATGGGAGGCGGAGTTGCGTGTTGCATCATCACACCTCCCACGTAATCATGTGAACTGACTGTGAACGCAGTATGTAGAAAACAAGGAAGAGCTCCAAAGAGCGCTGAAGAAAAAAATGCATACAAGCATATTCATAAGTGCAGCTACTGCGGAAACAAAGCACGGTGTAAACCGTAAGTTTAAATTAAGTTTATAGACACGCTCCCACTGTCGTTTGTCATGCCTATGACGAACGGAGTTAAAATTGCTGTAGCGAGAAACTTTTAAGTGTCGGGTATTAGCTAACATTAAATAAAGCCGTGGACAACGCAACACAGTGAGCAGCTCACGTGAACTGACTGAACGCAGTACGCGTGATCACTTCCATGAATCAAACCTGTTCAAAAAACGCATTACACAATTGACAAGGTAGGAAAAGAATATGCTCCGAGCTGAGCTCCACAGCTAACGCGGTCTTGCGGAAGCAACTTCGTCACGCTGCCACTCACAGAAAAATCCACAAGTTAATACACACACTGTCTCTAGAGTTTCTCCACACTCTCTGTATTCCTCGCATCCCCGTTATACCCTCTGATCTCCCATTTCAATTCAAATGCCTACAATTTCCAGTAAGGCTCTGCTTCGCGATGACAAGTGATAAATCTCAGGGACAGACCCTACAAAAGGTTGCCATTGATTTGAGGCAAGATTGCTTTTCTCCTGGACAACTATACGTTGCATTGTCATGAGTAAGCTAGCACAGCTTGGTAATATTACAACTGGAGTGCTGAACTGACAACGTGGTATACAAAGAGATCCTTAACAAATAGTTATTGGTATATTTTCCCTCAGTTTAAAAAGGTTTTCTTTTCTTCTTAATAAAAATTTAAAAGCTGTACTTCATCACTGCAAAGCGCGGGGATTTTGCTATATACAGTATATATATACGTATGTATGTATGTGTATATATATATATATGTAGATATGTATATATATGTGTCTGTGTGTATATATGTGTGTGTAGGTATGTATATATATGTATGGTATATATGTGTATATGTAGATGTGTATATGTAGATACAGTATGTATATATATGTATATATGTATATATGTATATATATCTGTATATGTGTGTGTGTGTGTATATATATATATACTTTGTATATGACAGCAACACTCATAACAGTGACAAAACAATTACATTGACAATCATGTTACGTTATTTTTAAAATGTTTCCTTTTCTTTTTCATAACTTCTTTAACACACTACTTCTCTGCTGCGAAGTGCGGGTATTTTGCTAGTTATTAGATAAATTAGAAAACATCTGGCCAATATTAAAAGAAAATATGGAGAAAGCGCAATCAGCCCAGGCCCAGTATTATGTCTGTCTCAAAGGTGGTGAACGAGAAACCTGGTCAGACCCCTCAGGTGGCACATGACTTTATAACTGAACCTGGGGCGGTCATCAGAGAATTACCATATTGACTCTAAGAGGCAAAATGTGCCAAAGTAGAGCATGAAATCAAGCAGATAAAGGAAAGTCATAGTCCCAGGTCCACCCCAATCGTCTTGGTTCCTAATAGGGAATCCATTCCCGGACGGGTTTATCCATTCCCGGGAATTTGGGAATCCTGCATGTCATTCCTGGGAATCCCGGGCTTCCCAGGATGACACAGTGCACGGGCATCTCACATGTGAACGGTTTTAGAATGACCGACACTTATTTTTAATAAAACTACTGCAGTATGTTGACACCAATAAAAGACAAACCTTATCTACAAGCAGTTCATGCTGTCATATAAGTACATGTATCTAGTTCAGGGGTGCCCAATGCGTCGATCGCGATCGACCGGTAGATCGCAAAGGCAGTGCAGGTAGATCGTGTTGCATTCAAGAAAATTTTTTTTTAATGTTAGTCTATCATATATCCTCCCTATGGCATTTGCCACTTGATTGACATACAGGGCAGCCAGTCTGAGATCTCCTTTCTTCTAAGACACTGGTCACCCCGCACGCACGATCAAACGCGCGAGCTACTGCAAAACTCTGGCTGTGATCTAGTTAGCCTTCCAGTTTATATTGACTAGTAATGAGCGAGCACCAAAGTGTTCGGGTGTTCGGTCCGAACACATCGCGATGTTCATTTGCTCTACCGAGCACCCGAGTATAATGTAAGTCAATGGGAGACAACCAGGCACCCCCTGCTCTGAAGAGGGGAGGGTGCCTGGTCCATTGGAAAAGGTCAGAAAGTGACAGAAACACCACCCAAATGGACCGGGAACAGCATGGGGACGATGTCTGGATGCATCTTGGACTCCCAAGTCACTGCTGAGAACCAGTTTGTCCGAGTTGTACGCCACTTTTACAGACTGACAAAAACACGCCCAAAACCCCCCAAAAAATCAATTTTACAGGAAAAATGACGCTCTAAAACATTATATGCCAGTGCCTGCGGGTGAGCTGACGCTCTAACATTGTCGGGCAACCGGTGCGCGTGCGCCGTGGAATTTTCTAGGGGCGCCACGAAAACGTTTGTAAAATATTTAAAATTGCTAGTGCTTTTGAACTTTTGGTTAATTAAAAAGATAATGTTTAAAAAAAAATTATGTTGGAAAAAAACAGATAACGGAACACTTACGGAAATGAAGTCTAAGAAACGCGAGAGACTTCAAATGATCGATAAGGAAATGCGCGTCTGTCTTTCGAAAATTGATCCTCGCATCAATCTCATATGTGCTGAAAAACAATCTCAACGTTCACATTAATTAAATTTAAGATTTAACCTTTGATTCCTTTATTAATAAAATGTCTTTCAAACTTGTAAAATTAACTGTTTTTATTAACGATTGTCCATAGATTGTGTCGTCATGACTTTATTTATGGGCAGTCCCTCAGGTGCGCCGCGAAAGAAAATTTTTGGACTTAGTGCAGCGCAACTCGAAAAAGGTTGCATTTCACTGCTCTAAAACATGATATGGGAGTGCCTGCAGATGAGCTGATGCTCTAAAACATTATATGCGAGTGCATGCTGATTAGCGCCCAATGACGTGTTCCGGCCAGCCAATCACTGTAATGCTAGCACCTGACATGGCTACTGGCATTACAGTGAGGGCGGTACTTACCTGCCCCTTGATTGGCTGTTTCCAACGCGCGAAATGTGCGGGGCGGAGACTCGAGCATGGCGCACAAGCACATGTGGTGCTCGTTCGAGTAGCGCCATGCTCCGAGCATAGTGATGCTCGAGCCGAGCATGTTCGCTCATCACAAATATCGACTAAAGAAGGGATTTCAAAAAAAATGTTTGGGGAGGGTGTGGGCTTTATGTGTAATTAGAAGAGGACTTTTTTCGCTCACAATGTCACAACCGAAGTGCGTTTGTCTGATCTGTCAATTAACGGCGTAGCAAGGTTCACAGGGGCCCGGGTGCAATCATCATTGAATGGGCCCCCAAACCTGCGTGCTTCGTGCGCTAGCGCTCCGGAGGGGGGGCCTCTCGCTGCTGAAATGCTTGAAGACAAGATAGATTGAGAAGGAAACCATTAAAAACAATGTTCGGAGAAAAATATAGTTTTGTTTTGTAAAGCGTAAAAACAGACGTGTGTTGGCAACTTGGCGTTATTGCCTAATAGTGTATATACACTGTACCCGTCTGTTGTCTCAACCGGTACTATAGAACAATAAAAATAAAGGATTATCTATGTTTACATATCAAAATCACAACGGATAAAACTTTCAATACGGAATATAATGAGCATTTCAGCATTCCGTTCAAGATTCGTCAGGGGCTCAGGCCTCACAGCAACGGCAAACGGGACAGACAGGGGTGCCGAAATACGAAATTGTCCCAATAATTCCATACAATACGGAAGTACGGAACGTCTATAATTATGTAAAAATCAGACAATTTTAATCTCATCTCTTTATATTTTGTCAATAAAAATTGTTATACAAACTTACAAACACTGAATACCATTGTTATGATTATATCATAAATTAAGTACATGTAATACTAATACGAGACTGATAACCTGACAACCCGACACTGCACTGTCTGCACACATCAGAATTTTTGTTTTTTTGCTTTCTTTCTTGCAAATTCTGCTACAAGCTCATTGGTGTCCAATTTCATGGCTCGTCGACTTTCAATCGATAGCACAGCGAATGCAGAAAGTCTCATCTCTGTCATTGTACTCCGCAAATAATTCTTTATAATCTTCAATTTTGAAAATGTGCCAATCACTATATGCTGAACATATAGTGATTGGCAATGTCAGAAACAAGATCAGAACTGTGACTATGTTTGGAAAACTTGATGATGATAAGTAATTTTCCACAATCAAAAAATCAGCCAAATCACGGACACAATTCATTCGACATAAATCTTGTTTGAACTCGTTTTTGAAGGACAATACTTCGGTGCAATAGTCTGCAATTATGTCCTTTGTATTCACTAACTTTATAGAGGCATCATATAGCTCCTGGTCATCAGCTTGAGACATGAACTTGGGCGTCACTGACTTAAACAAGTCTGCAATCTTCTGATGGGCAACAAACCTCGTACGAAGTTGAGAAATAATGATATCAAGCGTTTTGTTAAAAACTAAAATTTCAAAATTCTTTTCTGCACCCTCAATTCTTTCATCTCTAAGATTCACTAATTTGGCAGTTGGCACACGGCATACGTGATTGCGCTGTTCGACATACGGCCATTTGATGTTGATCGATTCACTTACATAACAGAACTGACTGAGAAATAGACGGAAAATGGAAGCGGGAAGCCGTTCCTCGACGATCGTGGGAAGCTGCTTGCCTGCTTCACAACTAAGCTATAGCCTCATAGCATCATTCTGTGATGGCAAGTTTATTGGCACAGATAATGAGAATGCAACAGACTGACGCATTGCAATTTCAAGTTGCTGTTCAAAGCTGTTGTCTGACAGACGTCAATGAAGTCTTCAGTTATCAACTATAACTCTGTTATTTCTTGATCGATTTTTACACTTTTACACGCTGTATATGCGAACTTGGCCGTTCCCAGTTTCCTGGGAATTACAGCAATTTCATTCCCGGGAATGAAAAATGTCCGGGAATCCTGGGCTCCCGGTAAACAGGAGCCCGGGATTGGATTCCCTAATTCCCAAGCCTGATGAGAGCTGGACATCCTGCAATGACTTTCATCGGCTTAATCAAGTCTCTCAATTTGACGAATATCCTATGCCGTGATAGGATGAGTGACTAGGTAAGGCAGAATCCTTCAACACCCTTGAACTGACAAAAGGGCATTGGCAAGTTCCTTTAATGGATTCCGCAAAGGCCAAGACCACATTTAGCACCCATAGTGGATACTGGCAATATTTTGTTCTTCCATTTGAATTGCACAGGGCCCTAGCCACCTTCCAAAGTCTGGTGGATAAAGTGCTATGTCCCCACAACTCCTATAGTGCCGTATACTTGGATGATGTCATCATCTACTCCAACACCTATAGCAGGTTCATGCTGTGCTTCATACATTAGGTACAGACGGTTTCTGGATTAATCCAAAGAAATGTTTCTTTGGGTTAGAAGAGGCCAAATATTTAGGCTACCTGGTGGGCAGAGGCACAGTTAGACCACAGTGTTCAAAAGTTGATGGCACACTTAAATGGCCCTGTCCGAAGACCAAGAAGAAAGTACAAACCTTTCTTGGTGTTCTGCCTTGCAGAATAGTTGTTTGTTCAGCTGTTATTTCAGAGGAATGTTAACATAGCCTTATGAATATTCATGCAAATAGTTGTAAGAAAGCAGAAACGGAAATATAGAAAGTCATTGGTTAGACAGCATGCTTCACAAGCAGTTTGTTTGTTTGTCCCTTTGAAACAAAGCCTGTAAGCATTTTTTAAATTACTATTATATTGTGAAGTTGTATTGTTTATTGCATATCAGTAATTTCTTGCAACACAATACAATACAATTTATTTTTGTATAGCCCAAAATCACACAAGAAGTGTCGCAATGTGCTTTAACACCTGCCTCTTGACAGCCCCCCAGCCTTGACTCTCTAAGAAGACAAGAAAAAACTCCCAAAAAAACCCCTAGTAGGGGAAACAAATGGAAGAAACCTTAGGAAAGGCAGTTCAAAGCGAGACCCCTTTCCAGGCAGGTTGGGCGTGCAGTGGGTGTCAAAAAGAAGGGGGTCAATACAATACAATATAATACATAGAACACAAGTAATCCCCAATACAATATAAAAATAAAAATATTACAAGTATGGAGCAGAATTTAACAGTAGATGATATCACATAATATGATTTGGATTAGCAATTTGCTTCTTTTCCTTTTTAATCTATCTTTATAAAATGAAAATAAAATTGAAGGACTATCTCCTCTCTCTATACATATTTTGTGAAGTTTGTCTGTGGTTTAGTTTCTGGTTGAAACACCAAAGATGAGAACAGTACACTTGGATTGTGGGGATATTACCGCTGGTTTGTCCTACGCTGTTCAGAGAGAGCCATGCTCTTGACAAATTTAACAAAGAAATGGGCCTTGGACAACATGGCATGGGATGAAAAAGCTGAAATTGCATTTTGTGACCTAAAGCAGGCCCTAACATTGACACCAGTTTTGATGGTTCCTAACTTTACTTTGCCTCTTATCCTCCAGACCAATGCTTCAGACACAGAACACGGTGCCATGCTGAGCCAAAGTGCTGATGGTGTCGAACACCCCATCATGTTCCTGAGCTGGAATATGCTGGACAGGGAAACCTGGCATGCGGTGGTGGAACAAGAGGCTTTGGCGATTGTTATATATGTGCAGGGTTCGATTATGCCGCCATATGCAGTAGGTCTGCTTTTTGTAAGATCAGCTTGATTGCTTTGGTCTGAGAGGTGTAAAAGAAAAAAGTAACAACAAAAAAGGTTTTGAGGGTGTTGCACTTACCAGCTGTCAGCATCTCTCTCTTAGACAAAACTGATTAAATGGACAGTTAAGGTATTACCTTCCAGGCCATGAGTTTACCCTGGTCACTGAACATGCCGATTTATAGTGGATGGCTATGAACAAGGAGTCAAACCTGTAAGTCACAAGGTGGTTTTTGGACCTCCGGCCTTATAAGTTTACTGTTGTTTATTGTCAAGGCTCTCTTCAGGTCAATACCAATGTTCTTTCTCGGATTCACAACCTCTTGGTTCGGACCACTTGACCCGACGCGTATGGTCTAGTGGGTGCCAGGCATGTCACACATGAGCACATGCAAGACAGATTACAGACTCAAATATAAGTATTTCTCAGCAAAGCCAGGGGTTGGTGCTGTCCTCTGATGCTTTCTCCTTTTTTCCCTCGGTAGATTATCAGAAGAACCCACCTCCTAATGTTATAATTTCAACCTCCCAAGACGCTGAAGACTGATGATGTCATTTCCAGTTCCGGTCCCACAAGTTCCATCCTCTTTCCAGCGGGCATCCTCTTCACCCAGAAGAAGGACCACCGGAAGTACTCCTGGGTGCAGGATTAAAGAAGCCCGCTGCCACTGCTCCAGGAGTCAGAATCGGGAGGTGGAGGACAAAGCTTGCTGGAGGAAGAGCAGAGGCAGAAGGAGAGATAATGACAGAGAGAGAAAGACAAGAGAAGAAGAAGAAGAGTTTTGTGTATTAATTATTGTGCTTTGCTGTACTGTGCTTCGGTGCAAGTGGGAAAACAAAAATGAAGCATTTCCCACAGCTGAATTAAAGCCATGTGTGTGAATGAACTTGTGTCTGCATCTATCTGTGTCGGGTTTGGGGAGCTGGTGTGTCCCATGTAGGCCACAATATATACATACTAGATATGGTAGATGTCTAAGTCTGGATGAAATACAGTGGGATGCAAAAGTTTGGGCAACCTTGTTAATAGTCATTATTTTCCTGTATAAATCGTTGGTTGTTACAATAAAAAATGTCAGTTAAATGTATCATATAGGAGACACACACAGTGATATTTGAGAAGTGAAATGAAGTTTATTGGATTTACAGAAAGTGTGCAATAATTGTTCAAACAAAATCAGGCAGGTGCATAAATTTGGGCACCATTGTCATTTTATTGATTCCAAAACTTTTAGAACTAATTATTGGAACTCAAATTGGCTTGGTAAGCTCAGTGACCCCTGACCTACATACACAGGTGAATCCTATAATGAGAAAGACTATTTAAGGGGGTCAATTGTAAGTTTCCCTCCTCCTTTAATTTTCACTGAAGAGTAGCAACATGGGGGTCACAAAACAACTCTCAAATGACCTGAAGACAAAGATTGTTCACCATCATAGTTTAGGGGAAGGATAGAGAAAGCTGTCCCAGAGATTTAAGCTGTCTGTTTCCACAGTTAGGAACATATTGAGGAAATGGAAGACCACAGGCTCAGTTCAAGTTAAGGCTCGAAGTGGCAGACCCAGAAAGATTTCGGATAGACAGAAGCGACAAATGGTGAGAACAGTCAGAGTCAACCCACAGACCAGTACCAAAGACCTACAACATCATCTTGCAGCAGATGGAGTCACTGTGCATCATTCAACCATTCAGCACACTTTACACAAGGAGATGCTGTATGCGAGAGTGATGCAGAGGAAGCCTTTTCTCCGCCCACAGCATAAACAGAGCCGCTTGAGGTATGCTCAAGCACATTTGGACAAGCCAGCTTCATTTTGGAATAAGGTGCTGTGGACTGATGAAACTAAAATTGAGTTATTTGGGCATAACAAGGGGCGTTATGCATGGAGAAAAAAGAACACATCATTCCAAGAAAAACACCTGCTACCTACAGTAAAATATGGTAGTGGTTCCATCATGCTGTGGGGCTGTGTGGCCAGTGCAGGGACTGGGAATCTTGTCAAAGTTGAGGGACGCATGGATTCCACTCAGTATCAGCAGATTCTGGAGATCAATGTCCAGGAATCAGTGACAAAGCTGTAGCTGCGCCAGGGCTGGATCTTTCAACAAGACAACAACCCAAAACACTGCTCAAAATCCACTAAGGCATTCATGCAGAAGAACAAGTACAACGTTCTGGAATGGCCATCTCAGTCCCCAGACCTGAATATAATTGAAAATCTGTGGTGTGAGTTAAAGAGAGCTGTCCATGCTCGGAAGCCATCAAACCTGAATGAACTAGAGATGTTTTGTAAAGAGGAATGGTCCAAAATACCTTCAACCACAATCCAGACTCTCATTGGAACCTACAGGAAGCGTTTAGAGGCTGTAATTTCTGCAAAAGGCGGATCTACTAAATATTGATTTCATTTCTTTTTTGTGGTGCCCAAATTTATGCACCTGCCTGATTTTGTTTGAACAATTATTGCACACTTTCTGTAAATCCAATAAACTTCATTTCACTTCTCAAATATCACTGTGTGTGTCTCCTATATGATATATTTAACTGACATTTTTTATCGTAACAACCAACGATTTATACAGGAAAATAATGACTATTAACAAGGTTGCCCAAACTTTTGCATCCCATTGTATAAGTAATCATCAAAGAGCTCATTTTTTATTTGATACATAGCTTGTCCAGTTAGTCTGGTATAGTAATACGCACCTGAAAATTTCCTTCATGGAGCTTCCTGTTTTAATTGCTTCCTCTCTGCATCACTCATCAAAATGACCACACTTATAGTGAAAGTGTTCTGCTGGGAAAATGCAGCAGCGGCCACTACCATATTGGCCTAATTTAGCAACTCTGACCTAGTTGTGTTGGGGCTTTGATCTCAAGACGTGTGCATTGATTTATAATTATTTTCACCATGAAAACTTTCAGTCATTAGCATTACAGCTATAAACCTAGTTCATGTGGCCCAAGTGGGGACAAAAAGTAGCCAGCGACACTGGTGCTGTCAGATATATACTACTCAAAAAAATTAAAGGAACACTTTTTAATCAGAGTATAGCATCAAGTCAATGAAACTTATGGGATATTAATCTGGTCAGTTAAGTAGCAGAGGGGGTTGTTAATCAGTTTCAGCTGCTGTGGTGTTAATGAAATTAACAACAGGTGCGATAGAGGGGCAACAATGAGATGATCCCCAAAACAGGAACAGTTTGAGGCCACTGATATTTTCCCTCCTCATCTTTTCTGACTGTTTTTTCACTAGTTTTGCATTTGGCTACGGTCAGTGTCACTACTGCTAGCATGAGGCAATACCTGGACCGTACAGAGGTTGCACAGGTAGTCCAACTTCTCCAGGATGGCACACCAATACATGCCATTGCCAAAAGGTTAGCTGTGTCTCCCAGCACAGTCTCAAGGGCATGGAGGAGATTCCAGGAGACAGGCAGTTACTCTAGGAGAGTTGGACAGGGCCATAGAAGGTCCTTAACCCATCAGCAGGGCCGGTATCTGCTCCTTTGGGCAAGGAGGAACATGATGGTCACTGCCAGAGCCCTACAAAATGACCTCCAGCAGGCTACTAGTGTGAATGTCTCTGATCAAAAAATCAGACACGACTTCATAAGAACGGCCTGAGGGCCCGATGTCCTCTACTGGGCCCTGTGCTTACTGCCTGGCACCATGGAGCTTGATTGGCATTTGCCATAGAATACCAGAATTGGTGCCCTGTGCTTTTCATAGATGAGAGCAGGTTCACCCTGAGAACATGGCAATGACATAAGAATTTCCCTCGGAATGAATAAAGTTTTCATCTTATTATATACTAGCAAAATACCCGCGCTTCGCAGCGGAGAAGTAGTGTGTTAAAGAAGCAATGAAAAAGAAAAGGAAACATTTTGAAAATAACGTAACATGATTGTCAATGTAATTGTTTTGTCACTGTTGTGAGTGATGAGTGTTGCTGTCATATATATATATATATATATATATATATACATACATATATATATACACATATATACACACACAAATACATATATATATATATACATACACACACACACATATATAAACATATATATACATATACATACATATCTACATATATACACACACAGCTATTTCAGATCAGTGCAATACGCTGCTTGTTAAAACTCCCTCTTACGTGCAAGTCTGTGGATATTATGAACTATCGATTTGTTCAAGTTCTATTTAAATTTTAAATAGAAGGAATTTTTATTTAGTCGACAGAAATATCTTTGGTAGGAATGGTAAAACAGACAGGAATATTATTCCTGAATAAATCAACTCAAACCTTAAACAACTTATAATATTTTGCTCTCCATAAAAATATATCCTGTCTAAATTATACAAGTTAGAAATAAAGTAAACGTTAAAAGAACAAACATTCAAATTTCTTTACTCTTATGTAATTTTATATAAAAATAAACTTAGATTTTAAATATCCCAAAAGATTTTGCTCTCCATAAAAATATATCCTGTCAAAATTATACAAATTCAAATATGAACATGCTGCATAACAAAACCTGGAAATATAAATAAAATGTGTTCCTTTCAGCAATAACAAATCAAATCATTCAGTTGTCTTTGCTCATATGTCATTTTAGAGCTGGACGCCTGGCATCTTTTTGGCACAGGTTCGTTTCTGTTTGGTGTGAGGTTCTGTGTTGTGGAGATTCTCAGGATGGATTGCAGGTGCTCATCAGTGAGGCGACTCCTGTGTGCTGTTTTGTTAGTCTTTATCACTGAGAAGAGCTTCTCACACAGATATGTGCTACCAAACATGCACAAGGTTCGAGCCGCATGTAGACGGACTTTTTGTTCTTCAAAGTCACCAAAGCGCCGTGCAAACTCAGTGCGCTCAGTTTATCAGCAAAGTGCGATTTGGGAACACCGTAGTGACGACTTGGTTTAACATTACTTGGCAACAGGGAAAGTGGGGCAAATTGCACTGGTGCATTTGTGTCTCCCATAAAAGCAGCTTCACTTGAAATCACTTTGTGATTGTGCACGGTAAAACGTCCGCTGAAGTGTCAGATTCTTATTTAATTCTTCTGCTTTCTGTATCTTCTGCATTGCATTCAGGTTACCCTGATGTTTTGTCTCATAGTGCCGTCTTAGATTAAATTCTGTAATTACAGCCACATTAGCTCCACAAATGAGACACACGGGTTCAGTAAACATATACTCAGCCTCCCATCGGTTTTAAAGGCTCTATTTTCAGAATCAACTTTTCTCTTCAGCATCGTGTGAGCTAGCTTCGCAATAACTTGCAGCATCATAAGCTAGACTTGATTAACGGTAAGTGTTGGCAAGGCAGCTGAAGCGCTGCATTATGGGATCTGTAGTTTATTGTGTTACCAGCGCTTCATATACCCGGCCATTAATAACAATAATACAGTATATAAAATGATCTCGGGCGGATATAATTACGCCGGGCGGATGTGGCCCGCCCTTGAGTTTGACACATATGGACTAAATAGAACTTGAAAAGATATATTTTTCAAATGTGATCGCAATTCAGATAGAGTTGACGCCACTACAGCCTGCATGCCTCAATAAGTCATCCTCCCTCGCTCTTACTTTTTACCGTTCATCTAATGAATACACTGAGTATGGCTTTACCAAAACAATCATTGATGGCGAATAAAGTATCCATTATTCGAGTATGTAGATCGGGATATATATATATACATATATATATACCCAGCGTATCGCAGCGAGAAGTAGTGTGTTAAAAAGCTAGAAAAGAAAAGGGAACATTTTAAAAATAACGTAACATGACTGTCAATATACAGTATTTGTTTTGTGAGTGTTACTGAGTGTTGCTGTCATCAAGGATTTGATTATCATTATTTCTTTCAATCAGGTTCGTATTTGTAGGATGTGTTGTGTTCAAGTTACATTCCGTGTTTGTCAATCGTTGTAAAGATGACAGGTTTCATTCATCGATTCGTTTCTTACTGCATCAATAAACAGCTCGTCTTCTTCTTTATCTGAGACCTGACACACTGCATGCACGGGTTTTTACACTGTCTTCCTTTAGCGGGACATTGACTTTTTCCAACGTGTGCTTTGTTTCCGCAGTAGTTGGATTTATGAATATGCTTGTATGTATCAGACGCTTCATATTTTTGCTGCCTTTTCAATTGTGTAATTCTGTTTTGTTCAGCTCTTTGGAACTGTTGCTTTTATCTGTGCACTCGCCAGTTCACGTGAGCCGCTCGGTGTACATGCATTGAAGTTTCCCAGCTGTGCTGGTGCCATCTCGTGCTATGTCCATGGCTGTATTTAATGTTACCTTAGTCCTGGCACTTAAAACTTTCTCTCGCAGTTTCGCTGAGTTTGTGTCAAACACCACCCTGACCATCTCATCTTCCTCTCCATAAGCACAGTCCTTCACCCGTGAATATTTAGTGGCAGTTTGCTATTGGATTGCCGCTGACGGACGGCCTTATATGGGCAGGCACTAAATTACAAACGCCAGCGCAGCCTGTCTATGAACTTAATTTAAAGTGTAGGTTTACATCGTGCTTTGTTTCCGAAGTAGCAGAACTCATGAATATGGTTGTATATGTCACTCGCTCGCTTCTTATTGTTTCGCTGCCTTCTCAATTATATAATGCATGTTTTCTTCAGCGCTTTTTTGAGGTCTTCCTGGTTTTCTATGTACTGCGTGATTACGTGGGAGGCGTGATGATGTCACACGAAACTCCGCCCCCACGGCGTTGAAGCTCATCTCCATTACAGTAAATGGAGAAAACTGCTTCCAGTTATGACCATTACGCGTAGAATTTCGATATAAAACCTGCCCAACTTTTGTAAGGAAGCTGTAAGGAATGAACCTGCCAAATTTCAGCCTTCCACCCACACGGGAAGTTGGAGAATTAGTGATGAGTCAGTGAGTGAGTGAATCAGTGAGTGAGTGAGTGAGTGAGTGAGGGCTTTGCCTTTTATTAGTATAGATATATATATATATATATATATCATCCTCTTTAATAAACCCCCTGTGTACGTCCAGATGTGCGTGTGTGTGTGTCTTTTGGTGAAGTGCGCATGCGCGAGGCTCAGTGCGACACGCACAACGGCATCGTGGACGCACACACACTGGAAGCTGAGCACACAGTGAATGGCGTAGCCGTGGCCGCGCATGATAAGCAAATAAAGGACAGCATTGCTGGGGAGAGTGCTGATTGGATAGTCGGGGCCGCACACATAAAATCCATTGCTGGGGAGATGCCACACATACTGCCCAGTGCATGTTTACTAACTAACTATCTACTAACAACATGCCATCCAAAAAAAAAGGACACGTCAAATAGGACAAAAGACACAGACAATCAAATCCTATATAAGCAACATCTGGAAGAATGGTCAGCTCAGCAAGTAAACATCAACAAAAGAAAGGCTGAAAGACAAAGAAAAATACGAGTAAATAGATCGATTGTAAAAAAGAAAATGAGCGTCAGAATATTCCCCATATTGATTTGGCTCTATCCTTTACTAATTTACCCTTTACCATAAGAAGGCGACAATTTCCAGTTACATTAGCCTTTGCCATAACAATTAATAAAGCTCAAGGGCAAACCTTAGAAAAAGTTGCCATTTACTTGCCAAAAACCAGTGTTCAGCCATGGTCAGTTATATGTTGCATTATCAAGAGTTAGAAGTTTTACAGATGTTGTCAACGTTGTAGATGGTCCTGAACAAGAGTGTTTACAAAAAATGTTGTCTATAATGAAATTTTATTGAAAAATTTCCCTAGGTAAAAAAATAAAAACATTTTCCTAAATATCTTCTTCAGATATTGTGTATTACAGATTGTTATAAAGTTTTACACTAAGGCAATATTAATTATACTTACTGTATTGTCATATAATTTTCTATTTTATTTTTAATATTATTTTACTTTAGGCTTCTTGTAAAAATATTTTTAACAAAAAAATTAAGACAACAAACAGAATGAGGTCAAGGTCCCTTGCCATTTAATATAGACTGTTCCTAATAATGTTCATGCAATACTGTTCTAGCGCCTGTTATTGTAACGGGCTTAATGTCTAGTGTATATATATATATATATATATATATATATATATATATATATATATATATATATATATATATATATATATATATATATATACAGTATATATATATTTATATATATATATACTGTATATTAGATAAACTTTATTAATTCCATTTTTATATATTCAGTATTTTTAATGTGAACTCTAACATTGTAACAGTACATTTCTGAAGTCAAAATAAAAGTCTTTTATTCACTCTGGATATAAAAGCACCCTTTGTAAGGGCCATAGATTTTGTTGGACATTCAAAGCAAAAAAGAAGACGAAGGAACATCCTGCTGATCATTGAAAATTGAGTCATTGAAATGCAAAAGGCAGGGAGTGGCTACAAAAAATACTGAAGAGTTTCAATGTCCCTCTAAGAACTAACTTCAACCAGGGGAATATGCAAGAAATAGAACAGTTTTGTGATTGAAATGTTATTGAAATCTATACTAATAAAAGGCAAAGCCCTCACTGACTCACTCACTCACTCACTCACTCAATCACTCATCTCTAATTCTCCAACTTTCCGTGAAGGCAGAAGGCTGAAATTTGGCAGGCTTATTCCTTACAGCTTACTTACAAAAGTTAAGCAGGTTTAATTTCGAAATTCTACACGTAACGGTCATAACGGTTGATAACGGTCGACAATGTCCGCCATGTTGAACTTTCTTATTTATGGCCCCATCTTCACGAAATTTGGTAGGCGGCTTCCCTGCGCTAACCAAAACCGATGTGCGTACTTATTTTCGGTGGTATGACGCCACTGTCAGCCGCCATATCGAACTTTCCAACGTCACTAATTCTCCAACTTCCCGTGTAGGTAGAAGGCTGAAATTTGGTACTTATTTCGGTGGTATGATGCCACTGTCGGCCGCCATATTGAACTTTTCAACGGTCTTTGTTATTTATGGGCCCATCTTCAAGAAATTTGGTACGCGGGTTCCCAACGCTAACTGAATCCTACTTACGTACATATATACATCCATAGCCTGCAGCTCGGTCACCATGTGAGGCGGCGTTGGGTTCCCCGTCCCAACGCCTCCCACGTTGATGGCTGCCTGTCTATATAAGTTCATCTGTCACTCCAGTCTCTACATTCCCTTACTTGCTTCGCCACGGGATTCACGTCTCCCTGCTGATAATTACAGCCTTTTTATTTAATCCATGACTTCTCCGCTGTTTTATTGTTCATTTATTACAATTTTAGTTATTGTTTAGGTATTTTAGACTTACTTTACATTGTTCAGGTACCCATTTACTTTATCATTCCAACCGTACCCCCATTAACATGTCTATCGAGGTGATCACCATCGATCAAAGAACTGTCACTTACCGAGTGGTTTCCATGCCCGGAGATGGCACCTACCTTTTCCATTCTCTTTGTTACATATTGCACGGCCATATCAGGCTCACTCTTGATATCTGGAGGAACATTGTGTTTTATGTATTGAATGACTGGGACAGGTTTAAGGTGTGAACTGATGACGGTACAGGAGATAATTATATTACACAGGAGCACTATAAGAGTGAAATGCTTAAGCCCTTCACCTATGCTTCTGCATGTGAGTTGATGGCTGCCAGTGAATTGCTCGGTTGTCGCTTTCAAGTCTACCGAAATGGCCAAATATTTTACACTTTTCGACAACCGCCAATGCCTCTTAAAAAATCCTTGATTGACAGGTGACGATTTCAGTACTGGACACTTTGATGTTTATGAATGTTTAAACTCTCAAAAGCTGGATGTGAAGTTATCGATGAAACCGGTTGTATACTTACAACGCTTGACAGATGCCGAATGTCTCTTCAACACAAGTCCTACAAATACTGTTGTAATTGAAACAAACCATGAAACTCAAACCGATTATGACAGCAGCATTCCAAGCTGTGAGATCTGAAACAAGATTACTGTTCACATGGCCAACTGTACATTGCATACTCAAGAGTAAGCTCAGCGCACAGCTTGGTCATATTACAACCGGAGGGCCGAACTCACAATGTGGTATACAAAGAGATCCTTAACAAATAATTATTGGTATATTTTCCCTCAGTTTAAAAAGGTTTAATTTTCTTCTTAATAAGAATTTTAAGGCAGTACTTCGCCGCTGCGATGCACAGGTATTTTGCTAGTATATGTATATATTTGGATGTATGTGTGTGTGTATATATATCTATATTTATATATGTATGTGTATATGTGTGTGTGTATATATATATATATATATATATATATATATATACTAGCAGAATACCAGCCTTCAAGAGCGAGAAGTAGTGTGTTAAAGAAGTTATGAAAAGAAAAGGAAAAATTTTAAAAATAACGTAACATGATTGTTAATGTAATTGTTTTGTCATTGATATGAGTGTTGTTGTCATATATATATATATATATATATATATATATATATATATATATATATATATATATATACACTCACCTAAAGGATTATTAGGAACACCATACTAATGCGTGTTTGACCCCTTTCGCCTTCAGAACTGCCTTAATTCTACGTGGCATTGATTCAACAAGGTGCTGAAAGCATTCTTTAGAAATGTTGGCCCATATTGATAGGATAGCATCTTGCAGTTGATGGAGATTTGTGGGATGCACATCCTGGGCACGAAGCTCCCGTTCCACCACATCCCAAAGATGCTCTATTGGGTTGAGATCTGGTGACTGTGGGGGCCATTTTAGTACAGTGAACTTATTGTCATGTTCAAGAAACCAATTTGAAACGATTCAAGCTTTGTGACGTGGTGCATTATCCTGCTGGAAGTAGCCATTAGAGGATGGGTACATGGTGGTCATGAAGGGATGGACATGGTCAGAAACAATGCTCAGGTAGCCCGTGGCATTTAAACAATGCCCAATTGGCACTAAGGGGCCTAAAGTGTGCCAAGAAAACATCCCCCACACCATTACACCACCACCACCAGCCTGCACAGTGGTAACAAGGCATGATGAATCCATGTTCTCATTCTGTTTATGCCAAATTCTGACTCTACCATTTAAATGTCTCAACAGAAATCGAGACTCATCAGACCAGGCAACATTTTTCCAGTCTTCAACTGTCCAATTTTAGTGAGCTTGTGCAAATTGTAGCCTCTTTTTCCTATTTGTAGTGGAGATGAGTGGTACCCGGTGGGGTCTTCTGCTGTTGTAGCCCATCCGCCTCAAGGTTGTGCGTGTTGTGGCTTCACAAATGCTTTGCTGCATACCTCAGTTGTAACGAGTGGTTATTTCAGTCAAAGTTGCTCTTCTATCAGCTTGAATCAGTCGGCCCATTCTCCTCTGTGCTCTAGCATCAACAAGGCATTTTCGCCCACAGGACTGCCGCATACTGGATGTTTTTCCCTTTTCACACCATTCTTTGTAAACCCTAGAAATGGTTGTGCGTGAAAATCCCAGTAACTGAGCAGATTGTTTAATACTCAGACCGGCCCTTCTGGCACCAACAACCATGCCACGCTCAAAATTGCTTAAATCACCTTTAATTGCATTAATGAGAAATTGAACAGGTGTTCCTAATAATCCTTTAGGTGAGTGTATAGCAAAATACCCGCGCTTCATAGCGGAGAAGTAAAAAGAAAAGGAAACATTTTAATAATAACGTAACATGATTGACAATGTAATTGTTTTGTCATTGTCATGAGTGTTGCTGGCATATATATATATATATATATATGTATATATATATATATATATATACATATATACTGTATATATATATATATAAATATATATATATATATATATATATATACATATATACACACACATATACTATGAGGTGCCAAACAGGCAAATACATTGATTTTCTGAATATATAAAGTCGCCGTCAGAATATATAAAGTCAAAAGTTGAATATATAAAGTCACTGTCGGAATATATGAAGTCAAAAGTTGAATATATAAAGTCATTCCCGAATATATAAAGTCAAAACTTGAATATATAAAGTCAAACTTGTTTCTGAATATATAAAGTCAAAAGTTGAATATATATTTATATACAGTATATCAATATATTTTGACTTTGACTTTATATATTCAGGAATGAGTTTATATACTCCGATGTTGACTTTATATAATCAGGAATGACTTTATAAATTCCGACGCTGACTTTATATATTCAAGATTTGACTTTATATATTCCAGCGCTTACTTTATATATTCCGACACTGACTTTATATATTCAAGTTTTAACTTTAAATATTCAAGTTTTAACTTTAAATATTCCAATGCCATCTTTATATATTCAAGTTTTGACTTTATATATTCAGAAACAAGTTTTGACTTTATATATTCAAGTTTTGACTTTATTTATTCCGATAGTGACTTTATATAATCAAGTTTTGACTTTATATATTCGGGAATGACTTTATATATACAAGTTTTGACTTTATATAGTTAAATTTAGTCATCATTGCAATAAATTTTTCTTCACCATAGAAATTTAAAGACTAAATTCAACTTCCATTCCTACCAAAGATATTTCTGGCGACTAAATAGAACCTACTTATATCCAAATTCGAGCTATTGAGCTGTCACCTGCCTGCCTGAATAAGTCACCCTCACTTCGCTCTTACTTTTTTACCGTTCATTTAATCATGGCTAGTGGCGGAAAAATTATAAAATGGAAGGAGGATTACACTGAGTATGGCTTTACCAAAACAATTATTGATGGCGAATAAAGTATCGATTATTCATAAAGCTTCAATTGGTGATCTGTTTTTCTGTGTTAGCCTCATATTTTTTCATACTTCTTCTCAAACCAAGGGGATGCGAGGCTAAAATGAATCGTGAAGCGCTGATCAATGTAATCGGTGTACCAGGAAATCATGCATTGACAGAAGTTCCCCTTTGCTTGTGATTAAATGCATTATTTTTTAACGCGTTATGGAGCACATGCATCGAAGCTTCTCAGCTGTGCTTGTGCTAAGAAAAGGAAACATTTTAAAATAACGTAACACGATTGTCAATGTAACCTTTTGTAAGTAGTGCCTGGAGGATTCAGTGTGGAGAAACTCTAGAGACAGCGTGTGTATTAACTTGTGGATTTTTCTGTGAGTATTTGGTGGCAGCGTCACAAAGTCGCTTCCGTAAGACTGCGTTAGCTGCAGAGCTCAGCTCAGAACGAATTGAGGTGAATGGGAGGGGAAATGATGACGTGACTCCCCCACCCACCTTAACTGTCAATCCCCCACAAACACAGTCTCTCGGAATTTGCATAAGCACAGCCCCTCACCTGCAATTTTAACTTAGTTACAAACTAATCAAAACTCTCGTTTATATCCTGCGTCCTCTTATTAAACTTGTATCCCGCATTACCCGTGGGCATGACAAATGCCAGCGGCAGCCTGTCTTTGAACTTAATTTAAAGTTTAGGTTTACACCTTGCTTTGTTTCCGAAGTAGCAGCACTGATGAATATGGTTGTATATGTCACTCGCTCGCTTCTTATTGTTTCGCTGCCTTCTCAATTATATAATGCATGTTTTCTTCAGCGCTTTTTGGAGCTCTTCCTTGTTTTCTACGTACTGCGTTGACAGTCAGTTCACGTGATTACGTGGGAGGCGTGATGATGTCACACAAAACTCCGCCCCCCCCACGGCTTTCGAGCTCAACTTCATTACAGTATATGGAGAAAAATAGATTCCAGTTATGACCATTACGTGTAGAATTTCGAAATGAAACCTGCCCAACTTTTGTAAGGAATCTGTAAGGAATGAGCCTGCCAAATTTCAGCCTTCCACCCACACGGGAAGTTGGAGAATTAGTGATGAGTCAGTGAGTCAGTGAGTGAGTGAGTGAGTGAGTGAGTCAGTGAGGGCTTTGCCTTTTATTAGTATAGATATATGTGTGTGTATATATATATATATATGTGTGTGTATATGTACAGTATATATGTAGATATATATATGTGTGTATATGTATATATGTAGATATGTATGTATATGTGTATATGTATATATGTGTTTATATGTGTGTGTGTGTATATATATATATATATATATGTGATAGCAACACTCATAACAGTGACAAAATTTTTACATTGACAATCATATTACGTTATTTTCAAAATGTTTCCTTTTCTTTTTCATTACTTCTTTAACACACTACTTCTGCGAAGCGCGGGTATTTTGCTATTAGGTAATATAAGTGGTTATTCCAGAGCCTTTGTTTTGCCTTGTGGTGCGAAAATGAACAAATTCTGAGGATTTCCCATTCTAAAACATGATACATAGAGTTGCATGGATTTTCCAAATTGATGCCTTTAACTTGCAGTGATTGGCCTTGAGCGCTTTTAATTGACATAGCAAAAGCCAAACGAACATGAAATTTTGTAGTAGTTTTAAATCAAAGGGCAAATCATTCGGAATTAGTGGAATTGTTGGTATGAAAACATCATCACGTTGTGTGCAACACTTCAGATGCCCTTGAAATAGACTTTTTTCTGGCATCGGAAGTGGACTTTCTAATTCTATGTAATTTTTTCGGTGGCATGGGTATAATAGCAAAAAGAAGGACAATTATAATGTGTTACATGGTGTTATGTACGGAATACAGAATAAGCACTACAGTGAGATGAATGTTATTTACAATATGTCGCAAAGCAAACAAATAGCACCAGTCAGTCAGAAAGACCAAGACTGAAATCGTACTGCGAGTTGGAAAGCGAGCAAATAACACCACAAATACGGAAAGCCAGTCACACGCAGTGTGTCGGTCACGTTTTACATCCATATGGCAGTTCCCCTTCACCCGATGAAAGCAGCCGGCCTTCTCATACTTGGACACTTCTGCCATCTGTTGGCAATTTAAAGAAACATTGGTAAAGAGCGATGCACAGGGACCAAACACGCCACTAGATGGCGCCACCGTTAACATCTGTTGCAACGTGCGACCATCTTGTCGATGATAAGTACTGGCACCTGTGCCGAACATTGTGTCACTGAAAAGTTGCCCTGCTCTTCACCACGAACATTTGTCCGAACCAAACATACCCCATGATCTCCTCCTCAGTTTGGTGGCGATTGAATGCGCAGTGTAGATTTGTATGGCGGACAAACAAATAGCACCAATCAATCAGAAGGACCAACACTGAAATCGTATTGTTTTGGCTGACAGCCTGCCTTCCCTTTCTTCAGATGTTTCATCCACTCCTGCATCAGCAGCCCTTCTTCTGTTGGCAGACAGCCTGCCTTCCCATTTTTCAGATGTTTCATCCACTCTTGCATCAGCAGCCCTTCTCCTGTTGGCAGACAGCCTGTGTTCCCTTTCTTCAGATGTTTCATCCACTCCTGGATCAGCAGCCCTTGTCGTATTGGCAGACAGCCTGGTTTCCCTTTCTTGAGATGACTCATAGGGGTTTCCCTTTCTTGAGATGACTCATAGGCTCTTGAAGTAGAAGCTGTAATTGTTTGGTACGCCAGATGGGATTGCCTGGGATGTGTGCCGAGTGTTGTGTCGGTGAAAAGGTGCCCTGCGCTTCACCACAAACATTTTTCCCAACCAAACATGCCCCGTTACCTCCTCCTGGTCACAAAGGAGCCCCATCCCCAGTTTGGTGGCGATCGGACGCCAGGTGCAGATTTGTATAAAGGACAAACAAACATACATACATACATCGACTCTGCTTTATATATTAGACAAGCAGGTGTACCTGGCGTTGCCCAGGAATGTATAATGAATTTCCCAAATGAATGAAACACAACATAGAAATAGAACAAACATTTTTCTGATTCACATTTTATTGTAATAGGTAATACAAGTGGTTATTCTAGAGCCTTTGGGTACACAATATTTTTTTTTCCCTTGTGGTGCGAAAATGAACAAATTCTGAGGATTGCCCTCTCTAGAACATACTACGTATAGTTGTCTGTGTGAAAAGCATGGATTTTCCAAATTGATGCCTGCAACTTGCAGTGATTGCCCTTGAGCCTTATTAATTGACATAGCAAAAGCCAAATGAACAAGAAATTGTAGCCGTTTGAAATCAAAGAATAAATTATTTGGAATCAGCGATGTTCTTGATATGACAGTGGTTCTCAACCTGTGGGGGGCCCCCCTAGGGGGGCGCGATGTAAGAAAAAGGGGGGCGTGAAAATGTGAAAAAAAGAAAACAAGAATCGAAAATATGAAAAAAAAATCTGTTGAAACCAAAACAAATTAACTTAAACTACATTCTGCTACTAGAACAATAAATATAGAGTTAGATAAATGTCGATAAAAGTTAAGTAGGTATAATAAAATATGCATCTACATTTCAAAAAAATGTTAGGGGGGCACGATTAAAACTGTTATGAAAACTCGGGTCGCAAATACTTAAAGGTTGAGAAAAGCTGTGGTATGAAAACATTTTCACGTCTTGCGCAACCTATTATGATAGTTGCTTCAATAATATGTATTGATGGAAAAGTTGCTGGCATTTCAAGATTGATTCTCTTCAGAAACTCCACTCATTAGTCGGTAAGCATGAAAGTCCACTGCACTGAGTTTCTTGCCAGCAACAAAGTAGATGGATCTGTTTGTGGAATTCCAAAGTAATGCCCATCTTCACCTTGCCAAAAGATTTGTGGAAACTGAAGGGCATCATACGACCTATGTGTGTCTGCCACACGCTGAAGACTTCTGCTCCTTTTCTCAATGATAATGTCCTGCTTCCCAAAGTCATTGCCTACCATTACAATGGCAACCTCATCAAGTGTTGGAGCATTGAATCGTCGGTGATGCTCTCCCCTGTGGCATTTTGTCTCTTATGACAACTTTATAATCATCTGTTGAGATACATTGAAGTGCAGTCTTGAAAAAGGTGACATATGCATTGTTCTCATGAAGGAATCGTTCTAAATCCATCACAATGTCCAGTTTTACGTTTGGAATTCTGCTATGTCTATGATGCGCTGTTGTGGAAATATCTCCCATGAAGTAGATCTGAAGGAACTCAATTGTTCCATCAGTTAATGGAAGTAATGATCCTATTGTATGGTAAACTTGACCTGCACTTTGAATGTGGGCATGAACCCATCCCCTCGTATTTGTTTAGTTGCACCAAAAGAAGTTTTTTGAGAACAGGAATTGTACTTCCTGATGTTGTTGAAGAAATGCTTTGAAATTGGTGTTGATCCTGACATCAAAGAGTGTAGAGGTTCAGGTGGACGAAGTAGAGATGGCAGTTTCACCTTCCATTTGAGCAACACAATCCCGGTGACTTTCCATTTTAGAGCTCTACAATGAACACAGATATGATCCATTCGGCCAATAACAGCGACAGGATGTTCATGATATGCAACCTGTCGGTTATATGTGAAAGCCATGTTTTTTAAATTATGCTGCATTTGTCCACGTGTTGCATCAGCAGCCTTTCTCCTGTTGGCAGACAGCCTGGTTTCCCTTTCTTGAGATGTTTCATCCGCTCTTGCATCAGACATTTTTCCCAACCAAACATAACCCCTGACCTCTTCATGGTCACAAAGTAGTCCCAGGCTCAGTTTGGTTTTCGATCGGACGCCTGGTGCAGTTTTGTATGGTGGACAAACAAACATACATCGACTACAGCCTCCCTTCCCTTTCTTCAGATGTTTCATCCGGTCTTGCATCAGCAGCCCTTCTCCTGTTGGTTTCCCTAATATTTCTATTTCTCTAATATTATAAATAACAATGCTAGTAATCCCAGAGTCTTATTTTCTACAATTGATCGTCTGTTAAACCCAGGTAACACAAAGGAATGCCCCCAGAATACTTCCAGTGAAACCTGTGAGAACATTGCTGTATTTTTCAATCAAAAAATTAATGATATTAGAGATAACATAGTATATCTCCCCAACACTGCAGAACCTCCAAAGCCCCGGTACTCCATTATAAACAAATTACATGCTTTCACCAGGATAGATTTACCTGAATTACATAGTATAATCTCTCAACTGAAACCCTCCACCTGCGTCCTTGACCCAATACCAACAGGTTTTTCAAAGAAATATCAGGCGTGCTAATTGACAATATTCTGGACATAGTTAATTCATCATTAGATACGGGGGTCTTTCCAGACTGTCTTAAGACTGCTGTAGTTAAACCCCTGCTCAAGAAAAATAATCTTGACCCCTCTGCCTTTGAAAATTTTAGACCCATCTCTAACCTGCCCTTCTTAAGTAAAATTCTAGAGAAGGCAGTCATTTTGCAATTAAATGACCACCTCAATAAACATGCTATTCTTGATAAATTTCAGTCAGGCTTCAGAACAAATCACAGCACAGAAACTGCACTTGTTAAAGTAGTAAATGACTTGCGGGTAAATGCAGACAGAGGCCATTTATCTGTTCTCATCCTCTTAGATCTGAGTGCTGCATTTGACACCATTGATCACAATATTCTTAGAAATCGCCTTAGTCAATGGGTGGGCCTCTCTGGCAGTGTCTTAAATTGGTTTGAATCCTACCTGGCAGGTAGAAAATTCTTTGTGAGTTGTGGTAATCACATCTCAAAGACACATGATATCCGATATGGTGTTCCACAAGGCTCTATCCTGGGTCCGCTGTTATTCTCAATCTATATGCTTCCGTTAGGTCAGATTATCTCAGGTTACAACGTGAGTTACCACAGCTATGCTGATGACACACAGCTGTACTTATCTATAGCACCTGATGACTCCGACTCTTTCGATACACTAACACAATGTCTTACTGGTATTTCTGAATGGATGAATAGTAATTTTCTCAAACTAAATAAAGAGAAAACTGAAATTTTAGTAATTGGCAATAATGGATTCAATGAGGTTATCAGAAATAAACTTGATGCACTAGGATTAAAGTTAAGACGGAAGTAAAAATTTAGGGGTAACCGTTGACTGTAATCTGAATTTTAAATCGCATATTCATCAGACCACTAGGACAGCATTTTTCACTTAAGAAACATAGCAAAAGTTAGACCTCTTATATCATTGAAAGATGCTGAGAAATTAATTCACGCTTTTGTTTTCAGTAGACTAGATTACTGTAACGCACTCCTCTCAGGACTACCCAAAAAGACATAAATCACTTGCAACGAGTGCAGAATGCAGCTGCTAGAATCCTAACTGGGAAAAGAAAATCCGAACACATTTCTCCAGTTTTGATGTCACTACACTGGTTGCCTGTGTCATTCAGGATTGACTTTAAAATACTGCTTATGGTTTATAAAGCCTTAAATAATCTCGCTCCATCTTATATATCGGAATGCCTGACATGTTATATTCCAAATCGTAACCTTAGATCTTCAAATGAGTGTCTCCTTATAATTCCAAAAGCTAAACTTAAAAGAAGTGGTGAGGTGGCCTTCTGCTGTTATGCACCTAAAATCTGGAATAGCCTGCCAATAGGAATTCGCCAGGCAAATACAGTATAGCATAGCATTGCTGAAAACACATTACTTTAACATGGCCTTTTATAACTTCACTTTAACTTAATACTGATACTCTGTATGTTCAATTCATCATAATAACTATTCATGGTGGCTCTAAAATCCGTACTGACCCCTACTCTCTCTTCTGTTTCTTTTTCCGGTTTCTTTGTGGTGGCAGCCTGTGCCACCACCACCTACTCAAAGCATCATGATGCACCAACATTGATGGACTGAAAGCCAGAAGTCTACGTGACCATCATCATCAGGTCCTTCCATGAAAATCCTAAATACAAAGAGGACTGTTTGACTTATGTTAGGTAGATTGCCCAGAGGGGACTGGGCAGTCTCGTGGTCTGGAACCCCTACAGATTTTATTTTTTCTCCAGCCTTTGGAGTTTTTTTGTTTTTCTGTCCACCCTGGCCATCAGACCTTACTTATTCTATGTTAATTAATGTTGACTTATGTTTATTTTTTATTGTGTCTTCTATTTTTCTATTCATTTTGTAAAGCACTTTGAGCTACATTTTTTGTATGAATACAGTATGTGCTATATAAATAAATGTTGATTGATTGATTGAGTGATTCTTGAGATGATTCATCAAGTCTTGCATCAGCAGCCCTTCTCCTGTTGGTTTCCCTTTCTTGAGATGATTCATTTGGTCTTGCATCAGCACCCCTTTTCCTGTTGGCAGTATGGGGACGTGTGCGGAACTGTCGGTGAAAAGGTGCCTTGCGCTTCACCCCAAACATTTTTCCCAACCAAACATACCCCATGACCTCCTCCTGGTCACAAAGGAGCCCCATGCCCAGTTTGGTGGCGATCGGAAGCCCGGTTAGTCTATCTATCTATCTATCTATCTATCTATCTATCTATCTATCTATCTATCTATCTATCTATCTATCTATCTATCTATCTATCTATCTAACAAGGGTGTATAGTTTCAGATACATCAGTGTCCACATTATAGAGAACCTGACCTCATCCAAGCACAATGACACATTGGTGAAGAAGGGATGACTATGACAATATCTTTACTACCTCAGATGCCTCGAGAATTTTAGGCTGCCCTCCCAGATGTTAAAAAACTTCTATAAATCCACCTTTGACAGTGTCTTGACAGAATGTATTACTGCCTGGTCTGGGGACAGCATGCAGCAGTACCACAAGGATCTACAGAGTGTAGTGTGGCCAACTGAATCACTAGGTGTGCTCTCTGAAACTTCTATTTACCAGATCAGAGAAAATGATCAAAGAATCCGGCCTTTCCAACAATGTCCCCGTCTCTGTGCTGTGATCATGGAAATAATATTACTTCCTAAAGACCATTTCAGAGAAACAGGAGGAACTTCAAGATGGAATGAAAAACCAAAGAATTACTCGTTGGCAGGCATTTGTTTACAGTACTTGTACACATAGCTAATTTAGTTTAATTTTTTAATTATTTATCACTAAGTCTGGCACAGCACAATGAAACTGAATGCAATAACATTGCTGTCACTAAGTGTGGGCGAAAAAGTAACACCAGACTAATTATCAAGTTCTGTTGAATGTCAACATCAGATGGCTTTACACATTCTCTGAACAGACTGTGCCACAATGCCATCCAACCCACTCTGACCCTGTTTTCCAGTGTTCAGTGAAA
Organism: Polypterus senegalus; assembly: GCF_016835505.1. NCBI lineage: Eukaryota > Metazoa > Chordata > Cladistia > Polypteriformes > Polypteridae > Polypterus > Polypterus senegalus. The sequence goes on from NC_053154.1 coordinate 187,561,752, forward strand.
ACTGCAACACCTGTTATACTCGATCAGCAAGTGCCTAGTTTAACATAAGAGTCTAGCATGACTGATGTTTGGCAGGCCCCAGAAGAGAGGAGACACTGGTGCCAACTGCTGCAAACAAGTCCTAAAATAAATAAAGACAAGCGTCATAGAAAACCTATTAGCACATCACAGACCACACAAAAGCTCTTGACAAGCGTCACAGCTTTATATAGCACAGAATTTGACAGACTATCCAAAAATAATTCAAAGGCTTGCACTGGGCATTTTAAAGTGCCTTGTAATGGTGCTACCTGTAAAAGGAAGACCAACTGAAACACTTGTTTTAAAAACAATACACTCAGGTGAATGTAAAAAAATGTAATGATGTAATACAATGATGAATTGTCTTATTTTACATCACACATTTCTTTCTCTTTTCAGCATTGTTAAGATAAGGGGAAAGCTACACTAATAAAAAGACAAAGATAGCCTCTGTGAGATTTGGATTTCGTATTACGTTGAGAAAAAATAAGTATATAGTTTATCTGTGTCTCAAGAGTGGAGTACAATAGAATCTAAACAGTTATCGTTATTACAATATCTATAAAATACTTTTTAATTTTGTGAGTCTAAATCGATTAAGACATCAATACAAGCATATAATCTGAAGACAACAGTATTAATTAATCTTCAACAGCACCCAAAGCACCAAATTATGACCAACACGCTTAGACAGAGTATTTATCAAAATAGTGCAGATAACACTTCAGGTCAAGATGTTAAGTACGAATTTTGGCGAACCTATGCCTTTTATCAGTTGGGTGAAAAGTAACCAATGTGTGGGCAGGGTGTGACAGGCCAGATGAGTGTAAAGTAAAGTGAATCCAGAGTGACAAGATGGCAACCATTAATTTTTAGAAGCAGTGCATGCCACTCTCTCCACCTGTGTCATGTCCTCGTCAGAGAGACTGCCACATCAAAATGTGATAGAGAACACCAAAACACTTCATGTAATGGACCTGCAGGAAATGACCAGGGTTAATAACTGTCTTACACACTGGACAGCCTTTGGTGAGTATTCCTGATCATGATTCATGTGTTCACCTTCCAGATGTAGAACAGACAGACATTATTCATTTTGCTTTGTTTTTTCATATAAATCCTATGCATAACAGGCAGCTGCCAGACAACCTTAACTTCAGCTTGAGTATCAGTTCTCTCCACATACTGTATCTTCATTGGAATGAAGATTCTGTGTCTAACATCTGATAAGGCTTATCAATCACAGGCAAAGTAACATGCAGAAATGATGCACTATTTAAACACCTTGTTCAGTGAACAAAGAACCACATCTTAAAAATTGGCAATCTTTATGGAGAAAGCTTAGTACCAATTGTTATTCAAAAGGTTGAACTTTTGTATACCTATAAGAAACCAATGGAAAAACATAAACTCCTTTCTTTAAATCCCATTGCATGCACCATTGCTGTGCTGTGTTCTCCATAAGCTCTCTCTTTTCTCAGCCTGGCCATAACTGTGCTCCATACAGCAGGACATCTAGGGTGTGACTCAATGAAGGCTGGAGTGAACCCTTTTACTCCAAAGTACAACATAGTGCTAGACTGGAAAATTATAAGAGCGTATGTAAAGGAGCTGGACAAAGGGGGCACAAGTACAAACCTCGCTAAAAGTAAAGTAAATTCCTGAGCAAGAGACCATATGTAAAAGCCACGTGTTCATTTTGCTAAAGACAAGACTTATCTGATCACCAACAACCTAGCAGACATGAATTATGTACGAGCAACAAAGGGCCAAAGTGTGTGAAACCTTGGAGAATACTAGACTACCACCCAAAACCAGAGGTGTGACCAAGGCAAAGAAGAAGTTATTTATTGTAGACTTTCACCAGTTTTATAAATTGTACAGATTTCTTTGGAGTTCTGGAATCATGACTGGAAGGTGCCACATAAATCCCTCATACATCCTACATATGTTAAAGTGGTGTTGGTGGTGTCCACAAAAATTAAATTCTATGCTACCTTTATAAACTGGTTATTGGTTTATAAAGTACTAATGTTTATTCAGTCTCATATGAAGTCCATCACCATTTTTTATTATTTTACAGGTATTTCATTCTTATTTAGGTTACATCATTTGATGTAATAATTTCATTGTACTATGTACACATGACAATACGTTTGACTTGACTCGGACTCCTTGTAATTTGTAATGACACTGACAAGAGTGCTATCATCTGAAAGCATGACCATTCTTGCAGTACTAACATATGAAATGCCATCATCCGTATGAATTGAATGAAGGAGTTATGATTAAAAACAACTTTTTGTAGAAACATTACCCAAGGTGAAGAGCATACAAATGTTATGCTCCAGTCTTCCCATCAGAAAAAAACAGTATTTAATATCAAGTCTTTCTCTGTGTTAAAATGATTCAGGAGAATAATTCTGCTAAAGACAGAGTTTTGTTTACTACTGATGCTCCAGACATAACTATACACACTTGGTGATTCTAGATATTGAAGAATGTCATGGAGTTCCAGGAACATGCTGTCCTCTGGTGATCTATTTGCCCTGCAGGTCAACTGGTAAATATTGAGTTTAATTAGACAGGAAGTTGATGAGTTGTTCAAATGCTTTCATTACGACAGATGTTAAAGAGACAGGTCTATAGCCACCAAAACACTACAAGACCCCTTAAACTATATAAGAAAATCTTGAGACGAGACTATTGCCAAGATATTTTTTTCAAATCACAAATTCAAATTTCAAATTCAAATTCTCAACTATTTTCAACCACAGTCCTTTCACCTCTCATTCGTGTGAATGCTTTTGTCAGACATAGTTCCTGCACTCTTAGCTCTTACAAATTTTTACTTTTTCCTCACTTTAAGTTCCCAATAAAAGAAGACTTATTATGTCCAAATTTTATTTAATCCTGAAGGGTTATCAGCAGAAGAAATGAGTATATGGGCAATCCTAGCAGAGAAATGATGAAATCAAATGAATTAACGTGAAAATTGTCGATCGGTTACACGACAAATTGGTTAAATGCGTATCAATAGACTATGCTGAAAAAGTTGGTGGTGATGTTGCGGAAGGTGAAAACATCAACTTACAATATCCCACAGAATATCTACAACCATTAACTCATCTGAATTACTGTCAAATAAGGATGTATTGTAGTTTATGTCTGAGTGATGGGCTATGTAATAGGACAAGATTAGTTGTATTTAAAATTGATTGAACAATTCTGACATGTAAAATTTTAACAGGCAACAAGAAGATAATGTAGTACATCTTCCGCGGATAAAGTTAGACACCAAAGGAGATCTTGATATGCCAGTCGTATTAAAACGTTTACAGTTTCCTCTTAGAATAGCTTTTGCTATGACAATTAACAAATCACAGGGACAAACATTCAAAAAAGTTGATTTATTTATTAGAGAGAAAGAATATTCACTCACAGGCAGCTATATGTTGCGTTGTCATGTTGTAAGTCCAAACAAGGAATCAAAATTCAATGCGATTTTGACAAAAACCTAATTCAAAAAAATGTTTTTAGTGAAGTTTTACAGTAAAAGTGTAAGTTTAAAAAGTTTTTGCATGTTAATTTCAAAGCTAAACAGAACAAAAACATATAATGCAATGAATACCTCTAGTCAAACATGAAACATAATTTTCTTTCAATTTATTATGTTTTACTATGGTTAATTACTCACTGTAATGTAAAGTAGTTAGTTCTATTATGCATATGTAGCACTTCCCATGAAAATAACAATCTGTTTAAACTGTATATCCGCTTCCCCATACACAAGCAGCAGATCCGTGAAGTGGCTAGTGGGTCGGTGAGCGAAGCGAGCAGGGGGCAGAGAGTCTTGTAAAAAAGAGAACTTCACTAGAGCAAAATTCAAATATACTTGTGGGAACAAAATCAGAGTGTGATGCTTTCCTGCTGTTGTGTGTGTTGAGAAGGCACTTTATATCATTCTCAGCTAAAGAACAGCTGAAGGTACACAGACCTGAAGAAAGTAAATGCCTTAAACAGTTAACAGAAAGCAAAAGAGCGATGTTAAAGGTTGGTAGGAGGAGTGACAAGGAAGTTTATGAAGTGGCTTTTCTAAACAAGTTTACTTCTTAATGTTTTGACTGTAGTCCACCACAAGTAAACACAAAAGCATCATTTTCTGTCCACTGTGCCAGTAATGGTTACCCTGTAACTTCTTACTCCGTACCGCTACATGTGCTTCAGTTACCTGAATAACTACAAGTTTAATCAGCCAAGAAGCAACGTAATTTGACACATAAAATCATGAAACGCAACCTCATATATTCTGTATTTCAGCACTAACTTTGAACAACTGTGTCTAGCAGAGCACATTAGTTTCATGGATTGACAAAATTATCAACAAAGAAATGTACTGTGGAAAGCCAACTTTAAAATGGCATTAACAGCATCAAAAACCAACCACAACACAAGTAAAACATTTACACTTAGCTTGTAAAACAGATTTTTTCAGTTTACAATCCATGTCAGGTACAGTTGACAAAACTCTACTACATGAATACGGGAAGTGTACATTTTTCTGTAGTGGTCAGGACATACTCTTTCTTTCACTCTGTGTTAGCCAAGATCCTCTTGGGCAACTGGCTGTTGTCTTGTTCAGGAATTGTTGGACGTCTGGAGGGTGGAAAGTCATGAAGGGACAAAACTGAAAAATCTCAAGGATGAGCAGGTCAGCAATTGTGGTGCTCCAGTATGTCTGAGATTTAGTGGCTGTAATACATTAAGTTGATGCTAGAGAGCACCACACAGTACTACATTACTTTCTCATGGACTTACGTAGCACAGTGATGAAAGCAAAAAGCAAGCAATGTAATATAACCTGGCTATTTATATGTGTCAGAGGGGGACATTTTTTTGTACACTGAGTCATTCCATTTCTCTCTTAGGAAAAGAAACATGTCAATATTACATTTAAAACCCAGCAGATGAACAGGCAATAGGCACCCATTGTTGGCACTGGGGGTGGGAAGTTAAAAGGCTGTCTGCAGATTGTAGGAATTTGCTGTATTGCAAAGGAGTCACCACTTTGAAGTTTTTGGCTGGTTGAGATTACTAACAATACAGAGTTGTGATAACAGAACTGTCTCCTTCCTTGGAGGATTTCTGTATTTACCTGACTTGGCAATTAATATGTTTGACAATACTGGTTGCTAATCAGCAGATCTGTACTCATTAATGGTTGGTAACAATACATTTTGTTAACTTGTATTTTCATTAATTGTTAAACCCAGGAAATTTAGATGTGCCATTGTTTAATCTGTTTGTCCAGAACTGATAATGGCAGGGACTGAAGGAGAATTAAGCTTCTGGGCAGGAGAAGGCAAAAGAGGGACAGTCCACTGAGAACGCTGCCAAGACACTTGGACAGAGCACAGGGGCTCGCAGGCTGACAAGGGTACGTGGCTGGCACAACGTGAGGCACAAGGACGCCAACACTTATTTCCAGGGAGGAAGAGACAGCTCCACAAGGAGACGCCAGTTGTGGGTCCAGCGAGAGAGGGAAGCCGCATGAAAGGACTGAGCAAAGCTGGCAGACAAGAAATGAGGCGTGCCTAGAACACAGCAATACAAGGAGCCCAGGGTGGAAAAAAGGAACGACGAAGAGACGCTGACAGGCATTCAACGATTTGACAAAACTTCTGTTGTGAAACGAGTGTCTGGTGAACAGAGTGCATCCATGGACAGTTGAACAATTAAGTGTTGGGGTAACACAGTGTACAAATTGGACTCTGCACCACTAAAGGTTGTATCCTCCATTCCTTGTTTTTGACGGACTTTTAGAGTGTGTTTTTCTTTTAAAAAAAGGAAATTCGTTCTTGATATTGTTCGATTTTGTTTATGTTCATTTATATTTTTCATGTACTTATTTTTGTCTAGTGTAATAGAAATTACTGTTACTTTTCAATCAATCAATCAACATTTATTTATATAGCACATATTCATACAAAAAAATGTAGCTCAAAGTGCTTTACAAAATGAATAGAAAAATAGAAGACACAATAAAAAATAAACATAAGTCAACATTAATTAACATAGAATAAGAGTAAGGTCTGATGGCCAGGGTGGACAGAAAAAACAAAAAAAAAAAAACTCCAAAGGCTGGAGAAAAAAATAAAATCTGTAGGGGTTCCAGACCAAGTGACCGCCCAGTCCCCTCTGGGCAATCTACCTAACATAAGTCAAACAGTCCTCTTTGTATTTATGGTTTTCATGGAAGGACCTGATGATGATGGTCACGTAGACTTCTGGCTTTCAGTCCATCAATGTTGGTGCATCATGATGCTTTGAGTAGGTGGTGGTGGAGCAGGCCGCCACCACAAAGAAACCGGAAAAAGAAACAGAAGAGAGAGTAGGGGTCAGTATGGATTTTGGAGCCACTGTGAATAGTTATTATGAAGAATTGAACATACAGAGTATCAGTATTAAGTTAAAGTGAAGTTATAAAAAGGCCATGTTAAAGTAATGTGTTTTCAGAAGTGTTTTAAAGTGCTCTACTGTATTTGCCTGGCGAATTCCTATTGGCAGGCTATTCCAGATTTTAGGTGCATAACAGCAGAAGGCCGCCTCACCACTTCTTTTAAGTTTAGCTTTTGGAATTATAAGGAGACACTCATTTGAAGATCTAAGGTTACGATTTGGAATATAACATGTCAGGCATTCCGATATATAAGATGGAGCGAGATTATTTAAGGCTTTATAAACCATAAGCAGTATTTTAAAGTCAATCCTGAATGACACAGGCAACCAGTGTAGTGACATCAAAACTGGAGAAATGTGTTCGGATTTTCTTTTCCCAGTTAGGATTCTAGCAGCTGCGTTCTGCACTCGTTGCAAATGATTTATGTCTTTTTTGTCCTGAGTCCTGAGAGGAGTGCGTTACACTAATCTAGTCTACTGAAAACAAAAGCGTGAATTAATTTCTCCGCATCTTTCAATGATATAAGAGGTCTAACTTTAGCTATGTTTCTTAAGTGAAAAAATACTGTCCTAGTGGTCTGATGAATATGCGATTTAAAATTCAGATTACAGTCAACGGTTACCCCTAAATTTTTTACTTCCGTCTTAACTTTTAATCCTAGTGCATCAAGTTTTGTTTCTGATAACCTCGCTGAATCCATTATTGCCAATTACCAAAATTTCAGTTTTCTCTTTATTTAGTTTGAGAAAATTACTATTCATCCATTCAGAAATACCAGTAAGACATTGTGTTAGTGTATCGAAAGAGTCGGAGTCATCAGGTGCTATAGATAAGTACAGCTGTGTGTCACTAGCATAGCTGTGGTAGCTCACGTTGTAACCTGAGATAATCTGACCTAACGGAAGCATATAGATTGAGAAGAGCAGCGGACCCAGGATAGAGCCTTGTGGAACACCATATAGAATATCCTGTGTCTTTGAGATGTGATTACCACAACTCACAAAGAATTTTTGTGAAATTTTCCTGAAATTGCTGTGTCTTTCATTGTGTGTTTACTCACCACCCAATTTAAAGAAACCTGTGTGCTATTTTTGGTAAATTTCAGAAGTTCCCAGTCTCTTAATAAAACTGGGTGGCGTAGTCAGATATTTAAATGGTGTCTTAAGTTAGATTACCTGTAAGTGTGACCAGACACCTGTCACATATGACTGCAGAACTGATTAAATACATAGATCACAGTGAGGCAGAGAATATTGATTGATCTTCACTGCTGCCTTTTATGAGTATTAACCTTTAAAAAATGATAATGGGGTAATAACTTTTTCCTGCAAAAGTTACACATGTATTCAGTGGTTTCAATACTAAGAAACATTTCTTGGCTTCCCAGCTTATATAAATAAGTACATTTGATTTTATTATTATTTTCGCACTACTGCAACACCATTTAGTTTGTAGGTGTACCCATTTTGTGAGTTTCATTGTCAAGATGCCATTCTCAGATTGTGAAGTTTCAAATGTCATCAATGTAACACTTTAAATTCTAGCATGACAGGTAGTTTATCATCCATGATTAAGGATTTCTTTTTGAATTCTAATTTCTGAAATCTTTAACTTTCCCCTTTAAGTACATCTTTTGATTTTTGCTTTGGCTTTGTCAACAAAAATGAATTTTTTTGGTTACTGACACATTGGTGGCTTTTTGACACTAATTTATCTTTCATTCTTTCTCTTTTCACTTTTGGGCAGACCACTGCCTACATATCGCATAAAATCACTCAGTGTAGAGAAACAGTTGTATCTGAAGACAAGATGTCTGATGAATATCACACAAAATACATTGTCATATTCTGACCTGCTACCTCATTATTACTTTAGATTATTATTAAATTAACAGACACTTTAATGCAAGGTGGTTTATAAAAGAACAACATAATGCATGTAATTTAAATCATTACAAAGTACACATTTACCAAGTAATACAGAACAAAATTTCAAGTTATGCACATAAATGTGTAGTACTATTGTATAGCGCATCCCAAGGCTAGATAACAAAATAGAACTGAAACAACATCAAAGATGTTTGTCGGCTGACTGGGTCAGTATAGGTGTAGAGGACAGCTGAGGAGCAGAATGTCTAAGACATTCCAATATACTTTTAAAATAGATGACTAATCAAAAATCGCCTGAACATTGGTAGATGGATAGTAGCGCAGATAGTCTTGGGAGGCTTATTCCACTGCTTCAGAGTGAAAATGGAGAACTATCTTGCAGTTTATCATGATTTCTTGAAGTAACATGTAGAGCTGTTGACGAGCAGAACCATATAAGAACCTGTAGTTCAAGACAAGAGTTTTAAATTGGGTTCTAGCTATAATTGAAAGCCATTTGAGGAAACTGAATCAGAGGATGAGTGGGTGAAATGAAGAAAAGATAAAAAAAATGGCTGAGCAGCTGGTTTCTGTGAGAGCTGGAGAGGTCTGATAGCAGTTGTTGGATATATCTTAGGACAAAATTGTAATGATACAACCAGAAAGAAAAAATAACTTCAAGGAAGAGTTACATGAAACAGCGGGGAGAAAGGGTTGAATCCTGTGAATATTATAAAGAAAGAAAGAAAGAAAGAAAGAAAGAAAGAAAGAAAGAAAGAAAGAAAGAAAGAAAGAAAGAACATAATTTATTCAGGGAAGAAATGTGCCAATTGTATGAGAGAGAACCATCCAGGGTCAAACCAAGGTGCAGACAGGATGACACCATCAAGGGCAGTGTTTATAGAAAAATCTGTGGATGAAAAAGCAAGAGGCAAGCAGAAGATATTGAATTTGGAGTAGCTAAGATTAAGGTGATGTTCATTCATCCATCATGAGATGAAAAAAGGGGCAATTGGAAATCTACCTGTTGGCTGAAACGTTTAGGATGAAAATTAAAATTACAAAAATAAGTATGCATCACCTTCGCCAAGGTGGTAGAAGAGACTATATGAAGAAATCAGTGTTTAGGAAATAATGTAGACAAAAGAAGTGGGACAGATACTTATTCCTTGAAGCATACCTAAAGAGAAGATCAGGGAGAACAGAGCAATTGACCATAATACATGGAAAGCCCAGTTGGAAAGCTTAGGATTTGAACAAGTCCAATGCAGAATCTTCTGGAAACATACAAGAAGGGAGTTGTAAATCTTACCAAATGCTGATAAAATGTGGAGGAGAAGAAACACACTAGAGCGAGTAGCAGAATGAAGATTATGTGTGACTTAATGCAGAACAACCTTTGTGAAATGGCCTTTGCAAAACCAGAACAAAGAGGACTTCAGAACTTGTTATCCAAGAGAAAGCTAGAGAGTTGTCTTTAAACTATAAGTATGTCCTCCAGGGTATTAGATAGAAAGACAGAACAGTAATTCTTACTAGCAAATGGGCAAAGAGAGGGCTTTCATTTTTGTTTACTGGCAAATCTCATCTTAGTATTGCTTCTATCACCAGTTTAATGTTTATTTGACTGTGGAGTGAAAAGTCAAGCAAAATGACACCTTTTATTGGCTAATTAAAAATATAACATGCTGGTCACTGTCTGTGTGGAGTCTACATGCTCTTACAGTGCAAGGGTATGTTTCTCTTGATACTCTGCTTTTCCTCCCATGTCTATAGCATGTGTGAACTGGAGGTTCTAAAAATGACCAAGTCTAAATAAATGTGGATGTGCGTGAGTTGGCTGTGCATTATACTGTGTCACAAACTTCACACAAAGATATGGCAAGGTTTGGGGCAGCTACCCATATAATTGGTTTCCTGGCTTCAAATCGCAAATAAATGATAGATCTGACGTGCACAAACAGGAGTCCAAAACAGAACTGAAGGAATAGGGGAAGGTGGAGGCTTTTAAAGGGGAAGGCAGGAAGTAACATCAAAGGGGTCGGGATTGTAACGGTCTTCAGGCATAGGCTTGAGTCTGAACGTGACATCAAAGGGGCTGGAGCCAACAAGGTCTTCCTCCATAGACTCGGACCCGGAAGTGACATCAACAGGGCCAGATGGAATCTCCTGTGAATGGTCTGCAGGAAAGTGAGAAAAAGAATCAGTTCAGTCTGCCACATCCCAGTCTGATTTGGAATTGCCCTTACTCAAGTCCTTTGTCTGCCTTCCATGCGCACGTGTGTGACAAGGCCCACCCCCTCAACCCAGACCCATCGGGTTGGGGACCCTGAGCGAGAGGTCGTGAACCCAAGAAAGAGCATCAGCATTGATGTGAAGAGAGCATCGACAATGAACGAACGAAAACTTGTAGTAGTACCTCAGCTGCGTAATTGCCCATTCAATCACCAAAGCTTCCCTCTCCACCGCCGCATACCTGGTCTCTTGTTCTAACAGTTTCTGTGTCCCTCTTCTTTGTTAAATCACTCAATGGCACTGCTGTCTCCGAGAATCCGGGCACAAACCAGTGGTAGTACCCTGCTAACCCGAGAAAGACTTGGACCTGCCGCTTGGTTCGCGGACGGGGCCATTTCAAAACGGCATCTACTTTGGAGCACTGTGGCTTCATGGTACCCTGACCAACCAGATGACCTAAATATCTGGCTTTGCTTAATCCAAAGAAACATTTCTTGGGATTAATCCGAAGTCCGGCCTCACCAAGTGTCCGCAATACCGCTTTTACCTGCTGTAGTTGCCCTGTCAATGTGCTGGAATAGATGACCACGTCATCCAGGTAGGCAGCACTATATGGGTTATGAAGCCTGAGCACTGTGTCCACCAGACGCTGGAAAGTTGCACTAACCCATGTAACCCAAATGGAATGACATGATACTGCCAGTGTCCACTCAGGGTGCTAAACGCGGTCTTAACCTTTGCGGAGTCCAATAAAGGAACCTGCCTGTACCCCAGCGTGGTCAAGTACTGAGCTTGTCCTAGCCTCTTGAGTAGTTCATGCACTTGTGACACTGGATAAGCATCAAATTGGAAGACTTGATTTAGTCGACGGAAGTCATTGCAAGACCTCCAAGCCCTGTCAGGCTTACTGACCAAGACGATGGGACTGGACCAGGGACTATGACTTTCCTCTATTACTCCTAGTTCCAGCATATGCTTGATCTCAAGCTCCATTTCAGCTTTTTGCCTTGGGAAGGCGGTACGGGTGTTCCCGGACTATAACCCCGGGCTCTGTCATGATGTTGTGCTCAATCAGAGAGCTCCTTCTGGGTTTATCACTCACTACCTCCGAGATGGACAGGATAACTGTTTCCAGCTCCCATCGCTGTCTGGGACTTCAATCCGCTCCGAAGTTAAGGCTAACGTGTGAGTAAAGAGTGAGCGGGGCTGACCAGAGGAGGGAGTGGGATCCCCGTCCTTCCACGGTTTCAGCAAATTTATATGATAAACCCACTGCCTCAGCCAACGATTGGGTTGTTTCACCAAATAGTCGACAAGTCCTTTCCTCTCCTTAACTTTGTATGGACCTTGCCAATGGGCTAGCAACTTATAGTGGGAGGTAGGTACTAGGACCACGACCCAATCTCCTGGGTGGAACTCCCAGGGAGATGTGCCTCGGTCCTAATATCGGACCTGTGCTGCTTGTGCCTCTTCCATGTGACTTTTAAGGAGGGGATGAATTTTACCAAATCTATAGTGTAATTGTGTAATATATTCTAATATGTTTGTAGAGGGAAGAGCCTCTTCTTCCCATCCTTCTTTTAAAATATCTAATATGCCCCAAGGTTGTCGTCCATACAATAATCCAAAAAGGGGAGAATTCCGTGGGGGTTTGTGGGACTTCTTGATAGGCAAAAAGGATGAGGGGGGGGAGCTGATCCCAATTCCTTCCATCCTTATTGACCACCTCATGAAGCATTTGTTTGAGAGTTTGATTAAATCTCTCTACCAGACCATCGGTTTGAGGATGGTACATCGTGGTCTTTAGATGCTTTATTTTAAGTAACTTGGCTGTCTCCTTGAGCATCTCCGAGGTAAAAAGCATCTCTTGGTCCCTCAAGCCCTTTGGCTGCCTCCCATGCGCACGTATGTGACAACTGGTAACATGAGCTTGTTACTGGTCCGCAAATCCCCTAAAATTTCAGTGAGCCTGCAAGAAAATTTAATTCTTAATAACATTTTTAAGTTGAAAAGATACCAAACTCCTTCCAGGAGATGTGTGGTATGTGTCATAGAACTGAAATGGGCCTCCAAGCTTAGGAAGGTAGAGGAATCACAGGATTGAAAAACTGTAATAATTTCTTCATCATTGTTAACTAAAACACTAACACAAAATAATATTGAAATATGTCAAATAGAGCTTCACAGAATAAATGTTCTTCCAAACAGAGACAAGAACCAAATTTTGCTAGAAATTGAAAGAAAAACTGAATATCCATTGGAGTCCAAAACAGAAAATTCAAGCCTACCAATAGATATGACATGGGCAACATATGGAAACTGTGGGAACATGGGAACATGGGAACATGTGGAACTGAGAAAATGATACTACATAAATGAAACCAAGCTAATAGTTGTGAGTCTTAAAAGTCAGTAAGCAGCAGGCTTCTGTCTTGGGTTTAATATGGAAAATAACAGAGAAAGAGACAATTTTGGTATTGTGTGTAGTCAGCAAAAAATCAACATGATCTCATGGGTGTATACAGGAATGACAGGGAGAATGTGGGGTGGGGTTAGAGACTTTAAATTGAATTCATCTTGTCCATTTATGAATATAATTGTTTCAGAACATAAATGAAAGTTTGATAGGTTACCTGAAAATACCTGTTCTGTACATTTCTGAAAGACTTGACCATAGTGTTCCTTGTAATGACTTTTCTCTTCCCAGGTGAAATTGACGCTGGAATGGGAAAAAGAAAGAAAAGGGGAAAGAAGAGTTGGTTGGCTGGTCTTGCAATATTTTCATGCATCTTTGTGGTGTTCACTTTCTGGAAAGGGCTGATTATGAATGCATTTTATATTTCCCACAAAGTCTTGATGCTAACCTTTACCGACTACCCTGTATATGAGGTAATATCTACAAGAATATATGAGACTAGACATTAAGCCCGTTAAAATAACGGGCGCTAGAACAGTCATGCATAAACATTTGTATGAACAGTCTATATTAAATGGCAAGGGACCTTGTATGTGGCTGTAATATGTGTGCCTTTAATTTTCTCTCTCAGTAATACTGGTTTGTATTTCCGTAAAATGCCTGTAATTTTGTCTGACAGTAATACAGTGGAACCTCGGTTCACGACCATAATTCATTCCAAAACTCTGGTTGTAACCCGATTTGGTCATGAACCGAAGTAATTTCCCCCATAGGATTGTATGTAAATACAATTAATCTGTTCCAGACCGTATGAATTGTATGTAAATATATATTTTTTTAAGTTTTTAAGCACAAATATAGTTAACTATACCATAGAAAGCACAGCGTAATAGTAAACTAAATGTAAAAACATTGAATAACACTAAGAAAACCTTGAACAACAGAGAAAACTAACACTGTAAGAATTTGCGCTATAGCCTTATGACCCGCTCACTAAAAACTTTTTTTAATGAGTTTTAAGCACAGGGGAAAAAATGAACATTTGAAAAATCTAATTTAATAAACAACCAAGAAAAGTAACATTGCAACAATGCACGCGCGTGCCTGTGTGTGTGTCTCTCTCTCTGCGTGTGTGTCTCGTGTGTGTGTCTCTTAAGCATGCGCCTCTATGTCTGTGTGTGTGTCTTTTGTCTGTCTGTCTCTCGCCTGTGTGTGTGTGTCAGTCTGTCTCTCGCCTGTGTGTGTGTGTGTCTGTCTGTCACGCGTGCCTGTGTGTGTGTGTCTCGCGTGTGCGTGTGTGTGTGTCTCATGTGTGACTCGTGTGTGTGTGTGTCTCGTGTGTGACTTGTGTGTGTGTGTGTGTGATGTGCGCGCACCTGTGTCTGTATGTGTGTGACGTGCGCGCCTGTGTGTGTGAATTGCGCATGCCTGTGTGTGTGTGTGTGACTCGCGCGTGCCTGTGTGTGTGTGTGTGACTCGCGCGTGCCTGTGTGTGTGTATGACTCACGCGCGCCTGTGTGTGTGTGTGTGTGTGACTCCCGCACGCCTGTGTGTGTGTCTGTCTCTCTCTCTGCACAGGGAATGCACAGGAAGAGACTGAACACGTGTGTGGCCCCGCGCATGTGCTCTTCTCCAGAAGACACACACACGGACACCACGCGCCTGTGTGTGTGTGTGACTCGCGCGCGCCTGTGTGTGTGTGTGACTCTAGCGCGCTTGTGTGTGTGCGTGACTCGTGCGCGCCTGTGTGTGTGTGTGTGACTCGCTCGCGTCTGTGTGTGTATCTGTCTCTCTCTCTGTACAGGGAATGCACAGGAAGAGACTGAACACGTGCTGTGTGGCCCCGCGAATGCGCATTTCACCAGAAGACACACACACACGGACACCTGGACGCACACAAGGGTTTTATTAAAGAGGATAATTCCATGAAGTTGTGCTAAGAAGCGCTTCTGGGTTTTTTTCTGCCCAGTGCTATCAGACATTTCAATGCATCCTCCCGGGGCACTCGTTAAGTTTATTTTGAAATAACATTTTGAAATATCTGAACAATATTTATTTATTCATTTTTATTTACATATTGTATTTTATTTACATATTTGATTGATTGATTGGCTGTATTATTTGTTCTGTGAGTCTGCCCCCTTGTTTTTATATTTCTACAGCTCTCTGCATATGAATTTCTCCTTGGGATTAATAAAGTTTATCTAATCTAATAATCTAATCTAATGCAATCAAAATCTTCTTCTGTATTTTTCATCTTGTGGTAACGTATAGCCACCATCAACGTGCTACAGATAATCAAGTATAGAATGGAAGAGGAGTTGGGCTGTAATATGACCTGAGAGAGAACACATGCATGTAGAACTGAGCGATCAAGAAGGAGTGATAGGTCTCTAGCCTGGACCAAAGAATTGCAGTGTTTGGCATTCTAGAATGTAATCTTGCATAACCTGTGCCACTTTATAATGCGCGTATTTACATATGATGACGGTATCATTTTTAAGATGAAATGCAGCAAAATATGTTAATTATATTATACAGATAAAACTTTAACTTCATTTAAATAATCTGTATTGTTAATAATTAAACATGTGAGGACACGGTGCCGCAGCGCTAGCAAGTTCACGTATTGTTCCTGCCTTGCGCTGCATATTTACAGAGGCTGGTGCTGACACTGGAAGGATAGACGGATAGAATAATTAAACACGTACTATGAAGATATTTCAATGTTCCTTAAAAGTTTTGAAGAATTGTTGTTGTAAGCTTACAGATGGCTTAAAGTCTATTACAGAGCTGATTGTGTGGCAATTGGGTATTTGGGGAAAGAAAAGTAACGACAGGAATTGGAGGTTAGTATGTTTGAAAGAGACAGTACTGCTACAATAAATTACTTCATCGATGGTCGAGCATGGCGCAGCAGCATCTTGTGTGAGACATGAACCATCACTGCGCCATCGTGTTCCCATGTTTAATAACATGCTTTCATTCCAATCATCATGAAAATGATATCACGTATACATCTCAGTATTTTAATTATTCAGAGAGCTGTAATATCACGAATGTAATGGATTCTGTGTCCTGTCGGAGAAAGAGAAAGAACGGAAGCACGTAGTGATTCACATACATAGAGCACATTGAAGATCAAATACAAAACAAAGCATTTAACATGCTACTTTAGTTACTATGGGATTTGAGAAACTAGTAAATTAAATGATTTTAAGATAAAGTTTATGATGTTCTACTTTAATGACAAAATAAACTACGTGATTAAAGTGAAAATGTTGAGATTAAAGTTGACATTTCGTGCTTTTTTCCCACTGTGTGCCTTTTTTTTTCTCTGTACCCTAATAAGCTTTCATATGACACTCAGACGGTGGGCTACGACTCTCCTTTTCATGGCGACTTTGATATCTGAGAACTTCTTTTTTATTTTGGCACTGTGCGACTTTGTGAACTTGAGCTTCAAGTTTCTCCGACACGCTCTGTCACTCGATCAACTTCCTTTTGTTGATTATACCACTATTTAAATCAACAAATAGTATGCTTTTCCTTTGCATCCACTTGGTATTCGCTGAAATTCTTATATTTTCCCCCGTGCTTTTCCCATTGTCGTTTCACAGAGCGCCTCAGGTCTTTTTGCGTTGCTGAGTTCACCAGTGCTTGCTTTCTTTCTCAGGATGTACCAAACTGTAGATTTTGCCACTCGTAATATTGTAGCAATTTCTCGGATGGTTTTTTTCTGTTTTCACAGCTTAACAATGGCTTCTTTCACCTGCATGGAGAGCTCCTTTGACCTCATGTTGTCTGTTCACAGCAAAATCTTCCACATGCAAGCACCACACCTCAAATCAGCTCCAGGCCTTTTATCTGCTTAATTGATAATGACATAACGACGGACTTGCCCTCACCTGCCCATGAAATAGCCTTTGAGTCAATTGTCCAATTACTTTTGAGCCCCTGAAATGAAGGGATTGTGTTAAAAAAATGCTTTAGTTGCCTCACATTTTTATGCAATATTTTTGCTTAACCCACTGAGTTAAAGCTGAAAGTCTGTACTTCAACTGCATCTGAGTTGTTTCATTTAAAATTCATTGTGTTAATGTACAGAACCAAAATTAGAAAAAAGTTGTCTCTGTCCAACTATTTATGGACCTAACTGTATATTTTTGGCGCAATATATATTTGCTTCACTACTACACCTATTACTGTTGCACACATTTAGTCTAGACCCATGAATATCATTGTGTGCATAATATTTATTGCTTGTAAATACCTGTTGTACATTATTATCATGTGTGTTTTGTTTTGGGATTTATGCCTTGTCTTTCTGTTTGTATTGACTCTGAGAACTGATTGAAAAATACCTTATCCCAAAGTCTTTTTGTTAATACAAATGCAGCATAAAAGCAGCTGAGTCATTACTGCGTCTACCACAAATGCTTAAGTTTTTTGCTACATTGCTATTGTCATCGTATTTTTTACACTCTAAAAAGTCATTGTTGCTGAATAACATCAATGCTCTTCTGTCCTTAAAGTAAACTGAAAGCATGGCAAAGAGTTAAAACTGGGAGGACATTTGTAGAGTGAGATTAGTGAGCTAAAGCGTAAAGTAAATGTAAATGTCCTTAATTTGCCCGGTCAAAGCCAAGACTGGAATTCAGTTGAACATCTTCGATAAGACTTGAATATGAATACTACGGTCCATTAGCCAATGCAGGTTTGAGTTTGTTTTGCTAATAATAAAAAGTCACCATCTCACTCTACAAACTGACAGTTTCTTATCCAAAATGAATGATGGTTGTCATTGTTGATGAGAGGGATTTCATCAAGCCATACCTTGAAGTAGAATCCAGTATGCAACTGGATATGTACTTCTTATTTTTTGTGTATGTTTTACCATGATTACTGTTCATCGTTAGACCCTACTTTTATGTGGGGGTAGCTTTAGTGCAGCTAGCTTTAGTGTTAATGGTGCGTCTCCTAAAATTGTAACTTTTAGTATAGTGTATATAGATTGCTGAGGTAATCTCTTCTCCTAATCATCATATTTCTAGGTTGAGCTTCCATGGCAGAGATTCTATTTGAAGACAATTTGATGTAAAGGATATTGATCCTGATGGGATGAGATTTGATAGAGGTAAGACTTGCAAGAACTTTAAACTTTACTGTGTAGTTGACAGAAAATGTCTATTTCTGGAAAGAGATGACAATTTACACAGTCTGTTTGGTTTGTGTTATTTCACACATTTCCTTTTTCTTATATGTAACTTTTAATGATTTTATGTATTTATTACTGTGAGTAAGTTACATATCAGTAAAACACAGTATTACAGCTTATTAAAATCAGATCAGATACTTCACTCCTCTACACAGCAGGAAATCTGAGGAAAACTATGAAGTAAGAATCCAAAAATTCTGAAATATCCAAAAGGTTAGTAATTGTTCAGCAAGTTTAGTCAGTGGAAGACAACATTAATAATTGTCTTCCAGAATGTAAAGATCTGTTATTTACTTCATGGGGTGCAATTTTTTTAATCTCCCACTAATTTCAATATAATTTTGCTCCAGACATGCTGTTCTATAATATTTATATATTTTGCATGCATTTTGTACTTCACTTCCACAATCAGCATTTTTATAACTATTAATTGTTAGTTTGTATTGTCATTTATAAAACAGATCCATTTTTCTACCACACTGCTCTGCTTTTGGGTTCACCAATACACTAACAACAGAAATTAAACACTGCTCTAGCACCCTTAAAGAATCATTTTACTTCTGATTTTGTTCTGTTTCAAACTTGAACCCAAGATCCCTGAATAGCTGCTGTTTTATATTAAAGCTATTAAGCATTCAAATAAGAGCTGATTTCCTTTCTCATTAATTGTAATGGGAGATAACTACCATATTTCTGATTTTCCTTTTTTCTGTTATAACAGCTTTACAATTGTCATTATAAGAAGCATTTTCAGTGTCCAGAAAGCTACTACAACCAACACAAGTCTTTTGGAGGCTGCTGGCTTAACACATAATTCCTCAAACAAAGGCAAAATGAAAAATAAGTACTAAGGTTACATGTATTATATGTTTGGTTAATGTGTAGAGGGGGAAAAGAATCCCATTTAGTTTAATCCTGTTATGTTATTTGGAGCAGCAGGCTGGAGGAATTTTGTATACTTCATATATGCATTACATTAACTGGCATGTGAAGTGTCCGGATTCCACTTTTCTTTTCGATCATGTCACTTTCCTTGCACAGAATATTCTGTTTTTATGAAGGAGCATCAGTACACAAGTTGTAAGTGCGGCATGCATTGAAGATATGCTGCTAGCAAAAAAACGAAAACATTAAAAATAACGAAACATACAATAATATGTTAAATACAGACATACACATATTAGCACCTAGATTCTGACATAGACTGAAAGGTCAATTTTAATATTTACTTATTTTTATTGAGTATTCTAACCCATTTTTTGTAAGATTTCTCAGCCCTATTAATGGCATTACACCTTATTAGGGTCTTAACATTGGTACATTTTGGATACTCTGCATTGAGAAAGATGCATTCCATATGCAAGAGGTGTCCAACTCCAAACCAGGAGGACTACAGTGGTATCTGGTTTTCCTTCCTGCAACTTTCGTGATCTATGAACAATTTCTGCAGTAAATTTACTGCTTTTCCATTTATTTTAATCACTCCTCTGAGCTGCTTCTTTAATGGCAGCCATTCAAAAATTAGATGTGTAGGGAACCAACAGATGATTAGTTAAGAAGTGAAGGGGCCTCAAACTCCAACGAATTCTGCTCCAGTTAGTTTTTTTATCTAGAAGCCCATTCTTGTTTTTTTAAACTTGTTATTTACTTCCCTGACTGTTTGGTGCTCTCATTCTGCCACATACAACATTTATAAAACTGTTGATTTTCTTTTTTCTAAGACCACTGTCAAAATATTTGGGGACCAGAACAGATCATCATTCTGGAGACTTTCAACTTTCTTTCTTTTCAAGCATTGTAATGAAGACACTGGTTAGGTGGTCATGTGTTAGCTTGTTTTGTATCTCATTATTGTTTAGCTGCTAATCAAGAAAATGTTGTTCTTTAAATAATTCACGTCTCCTCAATCTGAGTGAGGCATAGGGGATAGTACAGTTGGTGTTTTGAGCACTCTCTGTTATTGTTGCAAAATGTTTCTTTTATTATTTGCAGAAGGGTGTCTAATACAGCTTCTCTTAAAACATTGGTAATAATTACAGGATCACAAAAGCATTTTTATTTTTGTTTTGTTTTTGCATTTTTCAGTTTCCCTGACTGCATTGTGAGAGTGAGTCGTTCAAGATGGATCTGATTATTGATGTAAATATTCAGATTTACCCTGTGGACCTCTGTAAGTGATTTATATGCAAGTAGCATAGCAGATTATTGAATACATTGCAAACTGAGGCATTAGAGTAGACTGTGGATTGTTCTGCTGTTGTTTCTCTATCTACATTGTTACTAATTTTGCTTGGTAATTGCCAGCACACTGTAAAAGACAGCATCTGCACACCGAATATTGAACTACTCAAGTTTGGACTGTCGGATTTCACCCATATTGTTTACCATGAGAGTTTAATCAATTATTTTTGACAGACGTTTACATACAACCGCATGCTGATGTGGGAGCTGCAGCTGAAACGATTCTTGAAACTTTTCAGAAACTAGAAATCAAATTACCTGGCTGTTTCAAGCTTGTGAAGAGTGATTTTAATTTATGCAATCTGGAATCAGTATTACCACGTTACCATCAGTACATGAATATTAATACTAGACAGGACAAATCACTAGACAAGTGTTATGGAAACGCCCCTAGCACCTACATATCGCATCACAGAGCAGCCCTGGGTGCGTCTGACCACGTTGTTGTTCACCTGCTACCGAAGTACAAACAGAAATAGAAACAAGAAAAACCAGCCAGTGGAACTGCAGGAATGCTTCTCCTGTAAAGACTGGGATATGCTGTCAACCTCACAGTCACTTAATGAGGCCACTTTCACTGAGAGTGAATATGTTTAATATTGTGAAGCTACAGTATGATCATTAAAGAATGAACTGTCAAGGTCTACCCCAACAGTAAACAACGGATCACTAAAGAGTTTAAAGCACTACTATTGGAAAAACAATACAATACAGTTTATTTTTGTATAGCCCAAAATCACACAGGAAGTGCCGCAATGGGCTTTAACAGGCCCTGCCTCTTGACAGCCCCCCAGCCTTGACTCTCTAAAAAGACAAGGAAAAACTCCCAAAAAAACCTTGTAGGGAAAAATGGGAGAAACCTTGGGAAAGGCAGTTCAAAGAGAGACCCCTTTCCAGGTAGGTTCGGCGTGCAGTGGGTGTCAAAAGAAGCGGGTCAATACAACACAATACACAGAACAGAACAAATCCTTAATACAGCATAATAATAAAAATTTTAGAAGTATGGAGCAGAATTTAACAGTAGATGATATAACATAATAAGATTTGGATATTTTTAGAGTTCTGGAGACCTCATCCATTAAGCTGCCTCCCCATTTGGCCATTCCACGGCTGAAACGTTCCGATGAAAGGACCTCTCTTTCCCATGATTCCTGTGATCCTTCATCAGGGATGACTTTACCATAGGCAGGCAAACAACTTGGCAGGTGGGCCGTGGCACCAATTGCCACATTTGGGTACCGAGAACAGAAACAGAATAGGCGAGGGTTAGTATTCAATTCTAACTATCATGTTACTTATGTTTAAGTGCTAACAACTAACAACAGAGATGCAGTATGTACAGTTAATCAGCAGCTCTAGTCAGGATATGCTAAACTGAAGTAGTGAGTCTTCAGCCGGGATTTAAAGGTTGAGACTGAAGGGGCATCTCTTATAGAAGCAGGAAGATCATTCCACAGTTTAGGGGCCCTGTAACTAAAAGCTCGACCTCCCACTGTTATTTTATTAATCCTTGGAATCCTAAGTAGACCGGCATCTTGAGATCTTAATGTGCGCTCAGGTTTGTAAGTCATGATAAGTTCAGACAAGTAAGTCGGACCTTGGCCATTTAATGCTTTATATGTTAAAAGGAGGATTTTGAAATCAGCCCTAAACTTAACCGGGAGCCAGTGTAAGGATTTAAGAACTGAAGTTATGTGTTCATATTTTCTTGTTCTTGTAATAATTCTTGCAGCCGCATTCTGGATTAACTGGAGGCTGTATAAAGAACAGTTTGAACAGCCAGTGAACACCGCATTGCAGTAGTCAATCCTACTAGAGATAAATGCATGAATTAATTTCTCCGAATCCTGTTTATTTAGAAAGCGCCTTAATTTCCTAACATTTTTAAGATGGAAGAAACATGTTTTGGACAACTTTGTAATATGTGCTATAAATGACATGCTAGAATCAAAGATAACTCCTAAATTGCGGGCTGATTCAGTAAAATTAATTGGGATTAATTAATGTGACTGAAGCTGACTGGCGACTACTTTTTCTAGTATTTTAGAGAGAAATGGTAAATTTGAAATAGGCCTATAATTATTTAGTATGTGTGGGTCTAGGTCTGACTTTTTAAGTAAAGGTTTAATGACTGACACTTTTAGTGCATTAGGTACGGTGCCATGCAGTAATGAACTATTGATAACGGTTAGAATAGGCGCTGCAAGAACATCCATTGCACTGTTTACTAGTTTTGTTGGCACTGGATCTAGGGAACAAGTAGTGGGCTTCATTTTAGTAATTAAAGTTAAGACTTCCTGGTGAGTTACAGGATTAAAATTACTAAAGTGCTGAATGCAATGTGCGGCAGGGTAGTATTGGTTTGTACTGTGATGCTGAGATCTGGGATCTTATATTTTTCATTTTCTCATTGAAGAAGTTCATAAAGTCTGTACCGCTAATATCTGTTGGTATTTTGCACTGTTGATCTGAATTTGTTAATTTAGCCACTGTTCTAAACAGTACCCGAGGATTTTTATTATTGCTATCTATTAATGTAGAATAGTATTCTGAGCGAGCTTTAAAGAGGGCTTTTTTATATTTTTTAACACTCTCCATCCATACAATTTGAAAGACATGTAGCTTTGTTGTTCTCCATCTGCGCTCCAGTTTTCGACACTGATTTAAGAGCTCGAGTATTTTCATTGAACCAGGGAGAGTTTCTATGTGCTTTGATCACTTTTGTTTTAAGGGGAGCCACTGTGTCCAGAGCATCTCTCAAGGTCACATTATAATGTGATATTAGCTGATCTAAATTGTATTCCATGTTTACATTTGATGTTAACTGATCTAAACGGTTTTCCACAATTACGCTCGACTTACTCAAGGTATCTATAAATTTTGAAGCAGAATTACAATCTAGATGTCGTACTGTCTTTGTTTTAATCTGTGAGTGCGTTGGCATGGGCAGAACTAAATCAAATGTAATTAAGAAGTGATCGGAAATAACTACATTTAATGGAGTAATATTTAAATTTTGAATTTCAACTTTTTAAGTTATAATTAAGTCTAATGTGTGGTTATGATTATGAATTGGACCTTTGACAATCTGACAAAATCCTACTGAATTTTGTGCAGAGTGCTTTGTGCACATTATTGTTAATTAATAAAAAAGTCTTGGACTTTTATCCAGTGTCTGGAGTCGCACCTGAGGGTTGGAGAGGTGGAGAAATGCCTCACTGTCACACAGGTTAATTAAACAAAATAAAAAGATGTACAGGGAAATAATCAAGAGGTGGTTTAATGATAACAATCCAAAGCAGGTTTGGAAAGGCCTACAAACAATCACAGGACTAGGTTCTAAAAAGAATATGAACTTTTCAGTTGACAAAGACCAGAAGCTTTTAACAGATGAACTTAATAATGTTTTAACCAGATTTGAAATGTGAATTCAGCACCCAAAATACAGAAGTAAAGAAGATGCCTTATAATAACGCCAGGAATTCTGGTGTGATATGATTCAGTTTATCTGAAGTGGAGAAAGGATTGCGGTGGATTAAAACAAACAGGGCAGTGGGGCCAGGCAGCATATTAGGTTGGCTCTTAAAGACCTGCTTTAAGCAGCTCTCTCCAGTTTTCCGTTTGCTTTTTAACCAGTCTTTGACCTGTGGCATTGCACCTAAGCTGTGGAAACGATCAAAAAGTACCCCTGTTTCTCAGGTTTCCAGGCCAAGCTGTCTGAATGACTACAGACCAGTGGCACTCATCTCTATTCCAATGAAATGCTTCGAACATTTGGTGAAAAACAGAGTCAAAATGACAAAGTCTTTTCAAGATGACCACCAATTTGCTTACTGTGCAACCAGAAGTGTCGAAGATGCTCTGCTTGTTATCTTACATCAAATCTATACTTTTCTTGATCAGCCTGGTACATATGTCAGAGCACTATTTCTGGATTTTTCTTCAGCATTTAATACCATACAGCCTGACATACTGAGTAGAAAAATGAATGGTATGAATGTAAACCCATTTATCATATTATGGATTCAGGACTTTCTTTTAAATTGTTCACAGATAGTAAAGGTACAGGATGCTTTTTCAAAAGTAATTCATTCAAACACAGGAAGTCTGTAGGGGTGTGTCTTATCACCATTACTATTTATTCTATACACAAGTGAACTGAGACAGAACAATGGCCTCTGCTCCATTATCAAATATGCGGATGACACCATGCTCGTTAAATGCATATCTGGGGAGGATGAAAGCCACTATCTAAATCAAGTGGACTGTATGGTAAACTGGTGTAATAAAAACTTTCTCACTCTGAATGTAAAAAAGACCAAAGAAATTATATTTGATTTTAAGAGACAGAAATCTGTATGTCCACCCATTGTGGTTTTGGGGAGGAGGTAGAAATAGTGAATAAATATAAATACTTAGGAACTAACTTAGATAACAATCTTAACTGGAATGCAAACACAAAAAATACTCTCTAAATGCAATTAGTGTTTATTTATCCTCTGTAAACTCTAATTTTTTAAAGTAGACAAGGACCTCATGTTGTCCTTTTATCGCAGCATGATTCATTCTGTTATCACTTTCAGTTTCATTTCCTGTTTAGTGGTCTAACAATCCAAAATTTAAAAAGGCTCCAGCACAAATTACTAAGAATGCAAATAAAATTATTGGGATTGATGCAGATGATCTGGCAAGTGTGTGTCAGAGGACAAAGCTAAAGAAATTAGAAATAATCCCAAATGACGACAGTCATCCATTACATGTAGAACTTAACTTCAGTAAATCAGCAAGTATAGTCGCTTTAAAAACCCACACAAATCGCTCCAGAAATTCCTTTCTTCATAGTGCCATACAACTTAGGAATATCAGACAACATGATTAAGGTTTGATTTGTATCCTGTAACAATTTTTGTGTTAATATGCATTATTAAACTGCCTTATCTTAAACTGTCTTGTCTCGATATGTTTTGTTTCATTTCCTTCTGTCTTGTTATTAGATGCAACTGAGAAGGCAAATTTCATGTTTTCTTTTGTAAACATGACTACATAAAGCAACCTTGAACCTAGAACCTTGAAGGTGGGACCCCAGATGACAGAGAATACAATCCCACTGATGAGCGAC
Organism: Polypterus senegalus; assembly: GCF_016835505.1. Taxonomy (NCBI): domain Eukaryota; kingdom Metazoa; phylum Chordata; class Cladistia; order Polypteriformes; family Polypteridae; genus Polypterus; species Polypterus senegalus. The sequence continues at coordinate 187,587,330 of NC_053154.1, forward strand.
CTTCCAGGTATCTTTCATTGGCAACAGTAAATTAAAAAGTTAATCGTGCAAACCTGCAGCTAATTTCAGTGGCTTGCGTCTGTTTTCAGGGCTGATCAACTTGACTATGTAATGTATGGAAAAGTTTATCGAATTGAAGGTGATGAGACATCAACTGAGGCTGCTACTCAGCTGTGAGTATTAATGCAGTTCAACTGTACTGTTGTCCTCTACAGTATGTTCAGCTGAACCTGTAATCCTAGGATTTATTTTTGTCTATCACTTCATTGATTTATCCTTCAGTTTTAGAAGAATTTAAAAGAGGGGGGAAATATTTGTGTTATGTATAAATGTTATATAAATGTTAGTATATCAGTAATTTACTAGGTTAAAACAGTGACACAAATTTTATAGGTGTTCTGTATCTTTATTGTAACAAATAAATAGGACACATTATTAAACGCTACATTTTACATTTTTTAACTAATCTAGTATTTAATGATTTCATGTTCCTTTTTGAGTAGTTTCCTGCTCAGTTATGGTTGTACTGTATACTGTGTGTAAAGGGAATGCAGAATATGCAGGTCGCAATACAAGCTGCATTTTACATTGCAGTTAATTAATGTTAATAATCACAATTATTATATCAACGGCACTAGCATGTTGTACTGTGTTATTCATTATGAATGTAGTGAGAAGTCAAACAAAATGACACCTTTTATTGGCTAACCAGTCCTAGTCCTAGTGTGTATATAAACACAGGGAACTCCAGTTTCTGTATTACATCTTGCCTGAAGAAGGGACCTGAGTTGCCTCGAAAGCTTGCATATTGTAATCTTTTTAGTTAGCCAATAAAAGGTGTCATTTTGCTTGACTTCTCACTATATCAAAGGCAATAAATGTCAAGTATTCATTTTGGTGTAGTCATGCAGTCCTATTAAAATGTTCCATTCATTGCATGCAACACATAAATTTGTAGCCTATAAACATGTGCTACAAGGTGAAATTATGCTTAAACCCAAAATGTCTATTATTACTACTAAATACCTCTTTGAATTCAAAAGAATATAGTTTCCTGTAAAACTGTGATTTGTTGTGACCATCAACAAAAGCCAAGATCAGTCAGTAGGAAAAGCAAAAATTGATCTGTTTTACTCATGGCCAATTGTATCTAGCAAATTCCAGAGTAACCAGCACCAGGGAACTCATATTAGCCCCTGATAAAAATAGCATATATAGTGTACATAAAAAGTATTCAGTTAGTTACATAGTACTTCTGATACTCCCAATTAACTGGCAGCGCTATAAACAAAACCCCTTGTCTTAGAAAATTTTCCAGGCAAGCTGGGTAAAACAGCTAGTTTATACTATTTAAAATATATTCGGTTCTTGTTGCCTGATTATCATCTCAATTCTGCCTTTTTCCTAAAAAAATCAATAAACATTTATTATATACACAAAAAACTTATGAGCCTAGTCCCCCTATATGGTATTCAGCAAGGTACTGGGATTTTAAGGATTTTGGCCCACACTGACTTGATAACATCCCTTGGATCTTGTAGATCTTTCAATAATACATTCATCCACTGAACCTCATTCCCAGTGGTTCTGTGTTGAGGTAAGATGTCAGAACTTGTACTTGTCTTCTTATATTGACAAGGTATATAAATATCAAAAATATAAAACTACAATTCACATAGAAAATTATACAGACTTTTGTGCAACCCATCTTATTTTTAGTCTATTAAATTTAGCACATAAATTAATAATGGTGTATTAAAATGTGCAGTAATGTGTCATATTTAACCTTTGCATATCAAGACTGTCCATTGTAATTGTTATTTTTGACAATGGTAATCTCTGGCATTTACATTTTCTACTCCAATTCTACAAATCAAATGTGTTATTTCATGTGCATGTGGAGCTGTACCTAGGACTAGAATCAGGCTAAACTAGTGACAGTGCAAACTGAGTGCCTTCTAAAGGGAAGTGTACTAGATACTGCCCAGGGCAAGCCCAGGAGATGCTGCAGATGTTATACTGCTCACCTGGTCTGGAAAATGTCAGAATTCTCTGAAAGGATATGGAAAATTGTGATAGGAAAGTTGGGACAGCCTTGCTCAGTGTGCTACCATTTTGATCTTCTGTATAACAAAGAGGTACAGAAGCTAAGACGTGAATATGAAAATGTATACAGTGTATACTGTACACTACCAGTCAACAGTTTTTACTACACCACAGTTTTTCCAGTTATTCTTCAAATTTAATCAGTTGAAATGTAATGAGTGGATTAAAATGGTTGGCGAAATCTGAAAAAAGAAAATTTCAGAATATTACAAAGGGCCTTCTTCAGGGAACAGCTAATAGGTTACAACCTACATATGTCCTGCAGCAATTAAAATAAATTAAGTCTTGCAAATTGAAGGAAACAATTTGTATAGGTGTCCTAACTTCTGTTGATTAGTGAAAACCCTTCTGTCTGTCATAAAGCAAACTTGCAACTTACCCAGCTCTGCTAACCTAAACTGTAAATTTAAATCTCTGGCAGTTTACTACTTACCTTTTCACCACTTTAGTTCATTCAACTGATTAAATGTGAAGAAAAACTGAGGTGTTCTAAAACGTTTGACCGGATGAGTACGTGCATGTATGTGTGTATATGTATATATGCACTCAGTGGCCACTTTATTAGGCACACTTGTTCAACTGCTTGTTAAAACAAATATCTAATCTCCCAATCACATGACAGCAACTCAATATATTTAGGCATGTAGACAAACTGCTGAAGTTCAAACTGAGTATCAGAATGGGGAAGAAAGGTGATTTAAATGACCTTGAACGTGGCATGGTTATTGGTGCCAGATGGGCTGGTCTGAGTATTTCAGAAACTGCTGATCTACAGGAATTTTCATGCACAACCATCTCTAGGGTTTACAGAGAATAGTCTGAGAAAGGAAAAATATCCAGTGAGCAGCAGTTCTCTGGGTGAAAATGCTTTGTTGATGTCAAAAGTCGGATGAGAATGGGCAGACTGGTTCAAGCTGATAGAAAGGCAACAGTAACTCATTGCAACGAAAATGCGCAGAAGAGCATCTCTGAATGCACAACATGTTGAACCTTGAAGCAGATGGGCTACAGTAGTAGGAGACCACACTGGGTGTCACCCCTGTCAACTAAGACTAACTGAGGCTACAATTCACATGGGCTCACCAAAATTGGACAATAGAAGATTGGAAAAAGTTGCCTGGTCTGATGAGTCTTGATTTCTGCTGCAACATTCAGCTAGCAGGATCAGAATTTTTTGTCAACAAAATGAAAGCATAGATCGATCCTGCCTTGTATCAATGGTTTGGGCTGGTGGTGGTTTAAAGGTGTGGGGGGTATTTTCTTAGCACATTTGGAGCCTCTTAGTACCAACTGAGTGTTGTTCAAATGCCACAGCCTACCTGAGTATTGTTGCTGACCATGTCCATCGCTTCATGACTGTAGTACTATATACCCATCTTTTGATGGCTACTTCCAGCACAATAACGCGCCATGTCATAAAGCTCCAGTCATCTCAAACTGGTTTCATGAACATGGCAATGAGTCCACTGTGCTCAAATGGCCTCCATAGTCACCAGATCTCAGTCCAATAGAGCATCTTTAGGATGCTGTGGAACTGGAGATTCGTATCATGGATGTGCAAACGACAAATCTGCAGCAACAGCATGATGCTATGATGTTAAATTGAATCTATCCCATTGAATCTATCCCATCAAATATTATGGCAGTTCTGAAGGCAAAAAGGGGTCCAACCCAATACTATCAAGGTGTACCTAATATAGTGGCTAGTGAGATTGTGTGTGTGTGAGTGTGTGTGTGTGTGTGTGTGTGTGTGTGTATCTGTATAATACAATTTTGACTGACTCACTCATTCATCAACAAAATCTATTTCTCGTTTAGTTAAAAAGTTAAAATTTGGTAGGCTGTTACATCTAGGTAAGTAGGTATCCATAAGCAAAGAATATTTCAATATACAGTATATCAATTTTTAGGGGTAAACCAACAACACTTTTTTATATTTGTCTTAATTTATTTATTTGATATTTAATAATATTATACTAACTTACATACTCCTGGGGCTCTATACAGACAAAGGACACAGCAGAAGCAATTGACTGCAGCACTATCCTGTAGGGCGGATGGAAGACTGAAGAAAAGGTGGCGTCCTGGACAGGGAAAACCAGATGTTATCATGTTAGCCCAATGGTTAGCAAGCCCTATAAAGCTCCAGGGAGGGTGATAGTCACTGTGGCTGTGAGCGTTGGCATTGCTTTTTTAGAAACAAAAAGGCAGGGAAGACACATTGCTACCTGGTCTGTCCTTAAGGTAAAGGAAGGAATGGCATCTGTGGATCCAAGACAAGCTTCATAAGAGGCATACATTTAAGCTTAACCCCACAAGCTACTCCGTTGTATTATACATTTCTATCTACGGATTTTAAAAGGGGACAACCACCACACCCTACAAAATCATTTACATTTACATGCATGTCTGCTTACTTTGAAAGAGGATGCCCCAAACCACTCCCAGCAACCACCACAACTTTAAAATTTTCGTTATTGAATCATCCGCAGAGCAAATACACTTTTAAACAACTTAAAAGTTTACTCTTTCAAGATCAGCTGCACTCAATAGCTCATAAATCATTTATGGATTTAAAGCCAGCTGACTTACCCAGTATTATGTTCTCTGTCCCGTCCCGTAGACCCCTAAGATTCTACTCCTGACTTCATTGAACTGAACACTTCTGAGGAAGATGAATTCTTTTAATCTGAATGAACATCCAACGGGACAAAACAACTAAGAACTTGTCAGATTTGCTGTGTATTTGAATAAAGCTCCCATACTAAATAAAGCTACATCTTGTATATTCAAGTGCCAGAATAAAACTCTCTTTGTCCAGTTCTCTTTTGGCTGTCATTTTGTGAAGCTCAGGAGACCAAGTGCAACAATATACATTTGTATCTGTGGACTTTAAAGGGGGATCCCCCAATCATTTAAGAAGCAGCAAAAACAGTAATGGAGGTTATTTTCTTCCACTTCAAACACTACAGAAAACAACCCAAAAAGTAAACACATTCAGTTCATTGCATAGGCCACCTACTGTATATGTGCAGAATGTAAGTGCTATTGCAATTTGTAATAAGTTAAAGTAAAATAAAATTTGGTTTTAGCACCTTATTGTCTGCCTATGCCTATGGCAAAAAAAAAATCTTGAACTTACAGATGATAAAAACACGTAAAGAAATATCTTGAGTGAACAATGGAGACAAGTGAAAACTGTAATAATAATACTTACATTTTCACATTATTCCTACTGATTGCTCGATTCAATTCAAATAAATACCGTTTTCAGTAAAATTGTGTTTTTCAGTGACCTTCAACAAATGCTAAGTCACTTGGAAAATCAGAATTTGACCTAATGGACAATTAATTGTGCAGTATATATATTTCTGGGAAAAGGAGAATAAAAAAAGAGAACAGAGAAGTATGGTATGAGACTCAGGACTGCTTCGTGTTTCTGATATGCTTTTCACCATATCGCTGTGGCTACACCCTGTAGCAACAGTGGCTTGTACCTGGCCCAGGTTCCCATAGGCCTGAGGTCGGTAGCACATACATGAAAGTAATTAGTTATGTAGTACTTCCAATACATCTGATTAAGTGATGGTACTTATAACTGAGGCCCATTGTCTAATGAAATTTCCCTGGTGAAGCTGGGTTACCCAGTTAGTAATTAAATAAAAGCAACTGTTCCACCCAAACCACATGCTCCTTTTGAGGTGTGTTTTTAGTACTGCTTTAATACCTAAGTGGTTATTATTATTTCCTGCCCATTCTTTCGCTAACAATAAGCAAATGTGCACAATTCAGATGCCTGTACAATTGTGTGTGGTGTGGTCATCCAAATGAGGACAGCTTAAAATGCAGTAATTAACAGCATCAGTAAATTTTTAGTGCTTATTAGATATGTACATTTTAAGAAATGCAATAGTTTTGTATTGAAATGAGTAAAACAAGACCATATCATGTTGAAAGAATGCACATCTAAAAAATGATGGTCTAACAGTCACTGGTCAGTGGTCTTGTTTTAGTAAGTGAGGCATCACAGCACTTGAGGGATAGTAAAACCACTGCCTCTATGTCTAGAACGTGCAGTCTTGTCTCAAGATACTAAGGCATGATATTAGATTGAGAGATTGTCTGTATGTTTATGTAAAAAGATAACTGAATTGGGCTCTGTATTTTAAAGATTGTTTAATGTTTTTTTTTTTTTTTAATTTCAATCATTTACAAATGCAAAATGTCACCAAAAAACACTTCAAAAATTAAATGTTAATTAAACCCATTTGTTTCCATTCTTTAATTATTTTTCTCCTTAGACTCTTGCTAATGTTGAAATGACAGATGGTGTCCTGTAGGATCTCCTCCCAGATCTGGACCAGGGTATTACTGAGCTCCTGGACAGTCTGAAATGCAACCTGGCGGCGTCGGATCAACCGAAACATAATATCACAGAGGTGTTCTATTGGATTTAGGTCAGGCACATGTGGGGGCCAGTCAATGGTATCAATTCCTTCATCCTCCAGGAACTGCCTGCATACTCTCACCACATGAGGCCAGGCATTGTCGTGCACCAGGGGGAACCCAGGACCCACTGCACCAGCATAGGGTCTGACAATGGGTCCAAGGATTTCATCCCGATACCTAATGGCAGTCAAGGTGCCATTGTCTAGCCTGTAGAGGTCTGTGCGTCCCTCCATGGATATGCCTCCCCAAACCATCACTGACCCACCACCAAATCGGTCATGTTGAACGATGTTACAGGCAGCATAACATTGTCCAAGGCTTCTCCAGACCCTTTCACGTCTGTCACATGTGCTTAGGGTGAACATGCTCTCATCTGTGAAAAGCACAAGGCGCCAATGGTGGACCTGCCAATTCTAGTATTCTATGGCAAATGCCAATCGAGCTCCACGGTGCCGGACATTGAGCACAGGGCCGCTAGAAGATGTTAGGGCCTCAGGCTACCCTCAAGAAGTCTGTTTCTGATTGTTTCGTCAGAGACATTCACACCAGTGGCCTGCTGGAGGTCATTTAGTAGGGCTCTGGCAGTGCTGATCCTGTTCCTCCTTGCCCAAAAGAGCAGATACTGGTTCTGCTAATGGCTTGAGGACCTTATACGGCCATTTCCAGCTCTGCTGGAGTAACTGCCTGTCTCCTGGAATCTCCTCCATGCCCTTGAGACTGTACTGGGAAACACAGTAAACCTTCTGGCAATGGCATGTATTGATGTGCCATCCTGGAGAAGCTGGACTACCTGTGCAACCTCTGTAGGGTCCAGGTATCGCCTCATGCTACCAGTAGTGACGCTGGCCGTAGCCAAATGCAAAACTAGTGAAGAAACAGTCAGAAAAGATGAGGAGGGAAAAATGTCAGTGGCCTCCATCTGTTAAACCATTCCCGGTTTGGGGGTCATCTCATTGTTGCCCTTCTAGTGCATCTGTTGTTAATTTCATTAACACCACAGCAGCTGAAACTGATTAACAACCCCCTCTGCTACTTAACTTACCAGATCAATAGCCCAGGAGTTTCACTGACTTGATGCTATACTCTGAATAAAAAGTGTGTACCTCCTTGAACAGACATTTCAACGATCGAAGTTCAGATGAGTAAACTTGTTTTGAGCGATCAATTTGACGATTTAACAAGTCTACCTTTAAGCACCTGAAATTAAAAAGCTAACTAAGATAAGGGTACTTGCAGAGACCTCTGCCTTTTAAATCTTTCTTGAGCTTTTGGAAATTCTGTGATTTATTGTTCTTGTAATTTCACAGAATATCTCACAAAAAATGACACAGTATTGGCCCAGTTCCTATTGAGTTGATTCGGCCTTCTTTGTTTATTCGGTGTTGTAGCTGCGTTTTCATAAAATTACCAAAGTTCTACAGCTTTAGTTTCCTTCATGGGATTCTAGATAGTAATTCAACAAACCAAATATTTTCATTTTTAAAAGCTTTAGTAAAAGTTCAAAGAAAACAGTTCCCACAAAAATAGAGAAAAAATAGATGTTGCAAAGTAAAGAGAAGTTCTTTTATAGCTTATACAGTATCTTGTTTTGTTTCTTTAAGTTTGCTTATACAGTCGAACCATTTCAAATGGTCAGAAAACTGTATTCCTATCCCATTCACAAACTGCAAATGGGTCTATCAGTCCATGCTAGCAATGAGACTAATTCTAAACACACAGACTCAATTAACACACTGTATTACTGATATAGCAAGAAAATCATATTAACTTACAGGGGGTGAAAGGCTATACCATAATCTATAACTATGAAAGAAAAGTATATTGTATTCTACTTAAGCAGACATTAGTATGAGTTTAGCTTAAAGCTTTATCCTTCTAAGATTGGCTCTTACAGGTGTAATGCTCTTTCTCACCGTACAGAAAGAGCAAAAGCGAGAACAGAAGAAATATTTGTGATTCAAAAACAACCATTTGCAAAGGAGGGGAAAAAGAAAAGAGTTTTAATAAATCACACAAACATAAATGACCTTTTGGCCTTTTGTCAGTAAGGCATATGCAAAGTTGCTGGAGGAGAAAAACAGTCTGATGGTTGAGCAAACAATACAGGAGGAATAATGTGGTGTCGGTCATGGCCATGAATCAGTAGATCAGCACCTCTCCCTGGCGCAGATAATGGTGGGTGCATGGGAGTACAATAGACCAGTCTATATGTGTTTTGTAGAACTGGAAACAGCATATGGCCATGTCTTTCAGCATGTGCTATTGCCTCATCTGACTGTGACCTTCGACGTACACTCGAGTGTTGCTGAGTGTTAAGCGGCAGTGATGAGGATTAGCACCTCCAGATTTAAGGTCATAATTCTGTCTCGGAAAAGAGTAGGCTGCTTTCTCCAGGAGTCAGGTTTATAGACGTAGACAAATTTATTAGTACACTTATAGCTCATTGAAAAAGTGCTGTATAACTCCAGTAAAGTGAATAAATGAAAAGGAACTGTCCCATGTATACCTGCACGCATTTGATATATCATAGAGTAAAAGAAGGCAAATGTGAGAAGAGGTATTATTTATTCAGTGTCACTACACTGGTTGCCTGTGTCATTCAGGATTGACTTTAAAATACTGCTTATGGTTTATAAAGCCTTAAATAATCTCGCTCCATCTTATATATCGGAATGCCTGACACGTTATATTCCAAATCGTAACCTTAGATCTTCAAATGAGTGTCTCCTTATAATTCCAAAAGCTAAACTTAAAAGAAGTGGTGAGGCGGCCTTCTGCTGTTATGCACCCAAAATCTGGAATAGCCTGCCAATAGGAATTCGCCAGGCAAATACAGTAGAGCACTTTAAAACACTGCTGAAAACACATTACTTTAACATGGCCTTTTTATAACTTCACTTTAACTTAATACTGATACTCTGTATGTTCAATTCTTCATAATAACTATTCATGGTGGCTCTAAAATCCGTACTGACCCCTACTCTCTCTTCTGTTTCTTTTTCCGGTTTCTTTGTGGTGGCGGCCTGCGCCACCACCACCTACTCAAAGCATCATGATGCACCAACATTGATGGACTGAAAGCCAGAAGTCTACGTGACCATCATTATCAGGTCCTTCCATGAAAACCCTAAATACAAAGAGGACTGTTTGACTTATGTTAGGTAGATTGCCCAGAGGGGACTGGGCGGTCTCGTGGTCTGGAACCCCTACAGATTTTATTTTTTCTCCAGCCTTTGGAGTTTTTTTGTTTTTTCTGTCCACCCTGGCCATCGGACCTTACTCTTATTCTATGTTAATTAATGTTGACTTATGTTTATCTTTTATTGTGTCTTCTATTTCTCTATTCATTTTGTAAAGCACTTTGAGCTACATTTTTTTTGTATGAATATGTGCTATATAAATAAATGTTGATTGATTGATTGATTGATTGATTGATTCTATACAATATCCTAAAATGGCCTAGTCACATTTGTTGGTACCCTTAAAAAAGAATATAAATAAACAGATTGCAGTGATTTTTCAAACTAGCTGTTTTCTTTAATTAGTATCACACACTTCTCCAATCATGCAGTCAGTCATTCAGGCTATTTAAATGGAGAAAGGTAGTCACTCTGCTGTTTGGTATTCTTGTGTGTCCCACACTGAACATGGACCACATAAAGCAAAGGAAAGAGTTGTCTGAGGAGCTCAGAAAGGAAATTGTAGACATGCATGTTAAAGACAAAGGTTAACAGACCACCTCCAATCAGCTTGATGTTCCTGTAACAACAGCTACAAAATTATTAAGACATTTAAGGTTCATGGGACTGTAGCAAACCTCCCAAGATGCGGCTGCAAGAGCAAAATTGACCCCAGAATGGACAGATAGTGAGAATGGTACACAAAAAGCCATTGACAACTTCCAAAGAGATGCAAGCTGAACTCTAAGGTCGGAGTTCATCACTGTCAGATCAGACCATCCGTCGCTTTTTGAGTGACAGTGGGCTCAATGGAAGAAGACTGAAGAGGAATCCACTGTTGAAAAAAAACATAAAAAACACAGTGGAAAGTGCTAAAATCGCAATAACAAGCCACAATTCTTGTGGGAGAACATCCTTTGAAAAGATAAGAAAAAACTGGAGCTTTTTGGCAAGTTACATTGGTTCTGTGTCCACAGACGAAAAAATGGAAGCTTTCAAAGGAGGCTTGGTTATGTTTTGGAGCTGCTTTGCTGTGTCTGCAATGGAGTACCTTGATCTTGTGGAGTAAACAAAACATACTGCCCAGTGTCAGAAAGCTCTGTCTCAGTTGCAGGTCATGGATCACCCAACAGGATAATCACCCAAAACACACAGTTAAAAGCACTCCAAGAATGGCTAAGAACAAAACATTGGACATTCTAAAATGGTATTCTATGAGCCCTGATTTGAGTTCTTTCAAACATCTATGGAGAGAAATTAAACATGCAGTTTGGAGAAGACACCCTTCAAACATGACCAGTTTTCTCAGGAAGAGAGGGCCAAACTACCTGTTGACAGATGCAGAAGTCTCATTGAGAGCTTCAGGAATTGCTTGTTTGCAGTGACTTCCTCTAAAGGTTATGCAACAAAGTATTAGATTAAGGGTCCATTCATTTTTGTCCTTGCCATTTTCATTTGTATTATTCTTTGAAATGATCTTTTGAATTAAATCTCTAAAGCAAAATCTAAATAATGGTGGCTGCTTTTCTTATTTTTAAGTTATTTCAGAAACAATTGTGGGTTCTTCTATTTTGTGGAAGGATATTAACAAATTTATCCAGATTTGTATAAAAGAGGCTTGAAATGTAGTCAGGATTTATAAAAAAACTAAATGGGAGAATGTGCATATATTTTTATATCTTTCTCTCTCTCTTTGACCCATCAATTTGCAACATTTCAGAGAGAAAATTTGCCATCCTTGATCAAGGAAATCTAGCCAAACCAGCTAAATCACAACTCATTCATATAATTCATAGCTCTGAGCCATTATTAGAATGCATTGACGTGACAAACATAACTGAAAAGTTCTGAATATGATGTACAGACGGTATTTTATTTCCTTTATATGAGGGTCATTGCTGCATATTTGCACTTTTGACAGTTTGGGTTGAATGCAGCTACCATACCTCCTGAACTCAGGACTATCAATAGTCATAAACCAAGGATGAACTGGATAATGACAACACTTAACAACAAGAGGTTTGGTGCTTAAGTGCTTTTATTTTCAAACACAAAAGTTAAATAGGGGCTCAAAACCTCAAAATTCAGAAGTGCAGTGCCTCTTAATAAATACATGCAATAAATATTTGTCAATAAAAACAAGTGCCTTCATTGAGGATAAATAGTCCAATAAATAATCCAAGCTTTTAAACTCCCCAAGGTTAACACACAGTCAGAATCTTCTTTTAAAACCCACGAGAGCCTTGGTGCCTTCCTCTAAAACTGATGTCTCCTCCATTCAAGGAGTTATTGGCTGACTGGTGCAGTCGTCCCACTGTTCAACTTGGGTCCTGCCACCTCAGTATAACTTTCCTTATACTGTTAAGTAGCTTGCTTTGCAGATTTCAGCAGTTTGCCAGATGCCTCAACTTAATAACAGTCTTTGTCAATGAATGTGTTAATTTTGCAAGACAACAAGTGTTTGGTGAGACAGCTGACTCCTGAATTGTGTCTTAATGTAATGCACCATGCGGAATGCTTTCTACATCAAAGTTAGAATTTGGAAGCACCAAAAGCAGCTTCATTAACTGGCAGAGCTCTTTGAATCTCAACTACCCTGAGCTAACAGATTTTACTTTGGACAGCTTCTCCTAGAACTCATCAACTGACAAACGTCTGTAGTTTTGGGACCAGTCCTTCAAGGTTACTTGAGAACAAATAATCCAGGAGTTCTAAGTGGAGCTGTTCTCTTGCAGCTCCCTTGATCACATTTGGAAATCTCTCTGCCAAAGTCAAAATCTGCTCTGGACTAATCCTTATCTTGTGTCTTTGCATTGACCACTGACAGATTTATCAAGATTTGCTGTCCAATTGGGAACCTTTCCAATATTTTTTGAAAGCTCTGGCATCTTTAAAGGACGGCTTAGACTTGTAAGATGGCATCTCTTGCGCTTCCTCACTTAGCAGCTGCCTCCTGGTCAGGTACCCAATAAAATTATTTTCATTTGGGCAGTGAATTTCAGGGTTGCTCACATTTATCTCCTGAATGTTCTGTTCTCTCAATATCTTTGGCTCAATAAATCATCTTTATATTTCATGCAGGAGCTCTTCTACATTCTCATCCAACTTGAAGGGGACAGGTGCCTTGTTTTGGAAAAATCAAACTGAATTTGTCAAAGCATTGCATGACATTATGGAGAAAGCATGTGTTTTATACTTTCATTTGTGGGTCATTCAGCCTCTTCAAAATATGTGATGACTTCAGGTGACATTGATAGCTCCTATGCAGCAGTTTTATGACAGATGTTACCAGATGACTTGGACAGCCAACAATATAAATATGAGGGAGTTGTGCTTTCACTCTTGACAAGGCAGATTTGCTTTTGCCAGTCATCACATTTCAATTCTCACTGCTAAATCCAACACAGCTGGGCCATTCAAGGCCTTGGTCATGTATGAATGATGCAGTGCAGCTGAACTTGTTTTCAGCTTTGGCATCATTGCACACTGGCATGTCTACAAATCCAACTATTACCTTATCTTGTGCTTCATTAAAGTACCTGGCTAATACTGTATATGGCACATTCCTTCTCATACAATATCATTACTTTCATCAACCAAAATACTGTATGGCCTTTTTTCTGTATGGATGAACTTGCAAAGATCTTCTGAACATTCAGGTTCCAGTGCCATGTTCACAATAGCTGTCGTCTTGGTTGATGGGCAGGCTTTTTTACTTTTGCAATCTCTGAATCTGGAAACATAATCCTGAATAGCTTGCCTGCTAAACAATGAAGATGTAAAATAAAATACACCTAAACTCTGGTTACCTTCTCTGTGAAATTGTGGTTCTCTGTTGAAAAGAACTATGAAATACTTGAGTAGCCTTCCCTGCACTTAGCCTTCCTATAAGCTGTGGTCCCTAAAAGTAATAAAAGCATAAGGTATATATTTAATATATATAATTGTATAGACTGTATAGTCTAATCTGTAAACCGAACTGGGTAGGCCTATACTGTATGCAGAAAACTCACATAATCGTTTTATTCTATTATAACTTTAAGCAAGTCTATTGGGAGATTGGCTTCATGGCGTAGCTCATTGGCAACTTGCCAGCTACTTTAAATAACGTGAGGTTTAATAATGAATACATAACATCTAGTAAACTCACTACAAAGTGTCTTTTACAATCATTTAAACCCCATAGGCAATGGTGAAATTACTGTTGCAAACTGTGCAGCGCGCAACACTGTTATTACTTTTTTACAGCTACGAGACAGGGATACACCTTCGTATACAGTAATCCGAAATGAAATGCGTTTTGTCTTAGTTTTTTTCGGGCAGTCCGCAATGGCATTGCTGGTCAATACAGTAAACTGACAGATTAGAGACGGAGGTCGACTGTAAAGTTCTCCCACAAAGAAAACCGATAGGTTTACTTAGCTGAAAAAGACAGACCACTCAGGATGCTCTCTCTGTTACAATAGTCAGTCACCCGCTCTCCTTGTCCAAATATTCTACAGTAGATACGCTCTGAGATCTTTGCTCTCTTTCACTCTAAAAACGAATCTCTGGGATATTGTATGTAATTTGCGGGAGTCAGGGAGGCGTTATCAATATGCGGATGACTCCCGGAATTTCATGACAGTCGGCATAAATGTGTAATAGTCCTTCCGTATTCTGATCCGCAGCTAATGGGGTATCTCAGCTACAGTGCAACTGACCGTTGAGCTTCGTGTAGCTGATGCAACGACTTGTTAAATCACTGACTTCCTACTATTTACCGCGATTTTATGCTGCCAAAATATTTAGCTTTTATTATCAAACATCTCAAAAAACAACAAAAATATTGAAGATAAAACTGTTCCGAGGATGCATTTAATTGCACCTAGATATATTGTTAAATAAAAACAAAGAAACAAACAAAAATCTTTTTGGAATATTCGTTTCTGAAAGTAATTATTTCAACACCATTAGTATTGCTGGTGTAGGAACCTTTTATTTTGACACATCCTGCATTCACAACCATACGATATTTACTGTTGCACGGAGAGCGGAATCTTTAACCGGAAGTTGTTTTCTCCTTTTTTTGTGAAGTCACTTGCTAATCGTGGCAACGGCTTTACAAAAATGTATTAAAGTTAGTTTTAGGCGGTCTGTTGGTGACATGGATTTATTTATTAGATTTACCCGAGGGTCCGAGGATGAAGGCCGCTGGTTGGAGAGCAAAGGAACAAAAATTGCCTGTGAAACGCAAGACGCTGAACGTCTAAGTGGCGAAGAAGTGAAACGCTTCTATGAGAACTTGTTGGAGTATCGAGAGTCTGGACATGTAGACCGTGGCGGAGGCGAAAATCAAAAGGTGCTCGTGAGGCCATCAAAGACTGCGGACTGTGTGCAGCGTATAAGCGAGCAAGGGAGAGAGCGTCTGGGTCACCAAATGCTGGGGTATGCTCAGGACGGGGACCTGAGGCGCCTGCGGAATGTAATAGAGAAGCGCGGAGTCGACATCAATTTCAAGGACGATTTTTTCTGGACTGCTGTAATGTGTTCCGCGTATGCAGGCCACTACCATGTTGTGCAGTACCTCTTGCAGGCAGGGGCTGCCTGGGTGGGTGTCGTGGACACAAAAGGCCGCGATGCTGTGGCGCTGGCAGAGGAGGCTGGACATGGCGAGGTAGTGCGGTTGCTGCAAAGCTTCAGGCCCGTTTCGTACGAGGAGGAAGTGGCACCGGCTGAGAGCAGCAGGTGAGTCCGACAAATCAGTCAGCTCTGAACTACATGGTGTAGTCAGGCTGTAAGACAGGATACAAAATTGGTTGTGTATTCTTGTTAAATACTCTTACACTTAATAGCACAGTACATAATTGTGCAGTTCTGCATTTCGCTGTCTATATCTGCGTAAGCGAGAGATATCAGTCAAGCTTGGCAGATATCAGTTGGAATTATAGCCTAAAATATCCATAAAATAACCCCAAAAGTAGCCCAGTTGTAATGGTCAGTAGGATCATAGCATTTGCATCCGTATATAATAATCTGGTACAGAGACGCATGATACCGTACAGCAATTTTACAGGAGATGCAGATCTCCGTTCTGCAGCCCACCTTTGCGTAGAGGATAGGAGTTACCAGCAACGTTTTACAGCAATGTTTATTTGTAAAGTGTTGTTTTTATACGAGTGCATAGAACCCATATTCTACTGCGGTATAAACACAGTGTTAATCTGGGAAGAGAGTTGTTTTATCTATAGGTAATAATATTGTACTAATAAAAAGGAAGAAGACGGAAACAGGTTCAAAGTGATAAACTTTAACAAGTTCTTTTACTAAGATCGTTTCATAAACTTTAACAGGTTCTTTTACTAAGATCGTTTCAGAGTACACCTTACACAGCCTTATTATTATTAGTATTGTTATTATCTACTTCCTAGCAGCTCCATAATACCCATAATTCCTTATTACTACGGAATCCCCAAAAGTCCAGACTTACAATATACTACAAGAGTATTTTAGTAAATGGATGATTTTAAAGGATTATGCCATGTTGGTGCATGGGCTTTTTCAGAATCGCATTTATTGGCCAAGAATGTATGCATTCATACAAGGAATTTGACTCCCAGTTTTTTGGATGAATCTCCCAAGTATAGTTACATTACCAATGCATACCAAAATATTTTATCAAAAGAGAACTGATTACTGCATTGATAGACTCAAAATTAGTTTACAGACCTCAATTGGACATCAAACAAGTTCCTCTGTCAAAAACATAATTTTCACCCTCAGGTTTATTCTGGTGAGCAGTCTGCCCTTTACAGTGTCATACAGCTTTAGTTGAGCACAGGCAGTGATTCATGTATACATAGGGCAGGTTTTTTTTTTTTTTCCAGAGTTGATTTTATGACCTACAGTGACTGTTATCCGACCACCACCACTCCCTCCAAAAAAGACAACTGTTTTATTTGATATCTTCACTGAGCAGTCAAAGTAGTTTTCTAATTCTAGCTATGTCATTAGGTTTGTGCAGTGGCAAATAGTTGTGTTACTGCTTTAAAGCGTTTGATCCCAATGTTTTTACAAACATTTCTTTGGGCTTCACATTTTCTCTCCTTGCACTCTGGTTATAGTCCAAGAGCTGTCTAGTAGATTGTTTCCCGAAATTAGTCTGTTGTCCTACCACAGATTGAACTGACATATAGACATGACATCCCATCCACTACAAATTCCTGTCTTGCATGTATTTCTGCAGCCACAACTTGATCCTGAATTTTAAGAAAATGGTTGGCTGGTTTTTGGTGTATGTTGTCCTGTGTGACTACAGTAACTGATTTATTTCTGCTTAGTTGAAAAAGTAGAAAATACAGTGGGGGAAATAAGTTGACCGCATCAACATTTGTTTTGGTAAATATATTTCCAATGAGGCTATACGCATGAAATTATCACCAGACATAACCAGGTGTTAACTCAAGAAATCAACAAATGTAAAGAATTCACAAAATTAACGGCCATAAATAAAGTTATGTGTAATAAAATGGAATGATACAGCTAAAAAGTGTTCAACATACTATAAAAAGCATTACACTAAGGCAAGGAAAGACAAGCAACCAGCTGAAATCCATAAGTAGTTAGAAAATAATTCCACTTCCTATCTGTGCACATTTATATCAGCTGGGTTAGTACATGTTGATGGGCTAAAAAAAGGTGTTTTGATACTGAAGTGTTACACAAGAAACATCTCATGGTGGGTAAAAGCAAAGAGCTCTTCCAAGACCTTCACAACCTGATTGTTGCAAACCAGATCAATGGAACTGGTTACAGACGTATTCCAAACCATATCAATGGAACTGGTTACAGATGTATTTCAAAACTTCTGAATCTTCCAGTAAGCACCATTGGGGCCATTATCTGCAAGAGAAGGACCATCAATCAGTTACGCACAGGAGCTCCACACAGGATTTCTGATCAGGGAGTTGGAAGGATCTTAGAATTTTAGCCCAAAAGCTAATGACCACTCGGAAAGAGCTCCTGAAAGGCTTGGAGGTAGCCGGTGCAATTGTTACAGAGAAAACAATAGGCAGTGCATTCCACTGACATGAATTCTATGAACATTTGTGCCACAAGACTCATTTAAAGTTTGCTACACAACATTTGGACAAGCCCATGAAATAATGGGAAAATGTAGTCTGGTCAGACAAGACAAAATTTGAATTTTTTGGCTGTCGTACTACACACCATGTTTCAAGGAGAACTGCACATCACCCGAAAAAACATTATAGCAACAATGAATTTTGGGGGTGGAAGCATCATGGTGTGGGGCTGTTTCTCATCTCATGGTACTGGCAGACTTCATGTAATTGAAGGAACAATGAATGGGGCAATGTGCCAAGAGATTTTTGAAATGAATGATGAGATTTTTTGAATGAATGATGAGGATATCATGAGACGTGGCTAGACCTTCCAGCAGGACAACGATCCAAAGCATACAGCAAAGGAAACACTCATTTGGTTTCAGAGAAGGAAAATCAAGTTGTTAGAAAGACCCAGTCAATCACCTGACTTAAGTCCAATTGAATATTTTTGGAAGGAACTAAAGATTAGAGTTCACAAGATAGTCCCCTGGAATCTTCAAAATGTAAAGACCATCGCTTTAGAAGAATTGGTCAAAATCACACCTGAGCAATTGGTTTCTACATATAGGACGTGTTTGTTATTACAAACAGAGGCTTCTCCACTAAGTATTTACCGTAACATGCCAAGAGGAATGCCAGCGATTTCCTTGTCAGTCCTTCTTTTTAGTTCAGCAATGGTTGTAGGATGTGTACGGTACACTTGGCTTTTAAGATGTCCCCATGGAAAAAAATGACAAACAGTGAGATCTGGGGATCTCAGGGGCCATGGAATGTCACCATTGCGTGAAATGACGTGCCATCCAAACAATTGTTGAATAGCTGCCATCAATTGTCAGGCAGTATGCAAAGTGGCTCCACCTGGGGACTCCTTTTTTAAGGCTGAACCTGTTTCTACAAAATTACGCACCCATGTTGTAATCGCATGAGCAGATGGGACAACTTGTAATGATGTTGAAATTCCCTTTGCACAGCAGTGACACTGTCACTATTCTTCTATTCTTTTAAAAGGCTTTCACAGAAAATGCTTGCTGCGCACCACTGCTCCATTATAAATGGCAAGGATTTCTAAACAAGGTCACATTGGTCCCAAACAATAGCCAACACCCCAGGGTCTCCAACACCTGGTTCCAAAATTTCCTGTTTTCATGCGCAACACTATATTTGTGGATTTCTTGAGTTAATACAAATGTCTGGTAAGAATTTCATGTGACTTACCTCATTGGAAAAATATTTACTTAATAAAATGTTGACATGTTCAATACTTAAAAACACACACACACACTGTAGATCAGGGGTGCCCAATGCGTCGATCGCGATCGCAAAGGTAGTGCAGGTAGATCACGTTGCGTTCAAAAAAAAAAAATAAATAAATTTTTAAACGTTAGTCTATTATATCCTCCCTATGGCATTTGCCACCTGATTGACATACAGGGCGGCCAGTCTGAGATCTCTTCTCTTCTAACACACTGGTCATCCCGCACGCACGATCAAACACGCGAGCTACTGCAAAACTCCGGCTGTGATCTAGTTAGCCTTCCAAGTTATATTGACTAAAGAAGGGATTTTTAAAAAAAGAATGTTTGGGGAGGGTCTGGGCTGGATGTGGAATTGGAAGAGGATTTTTTTTCTCACAATGTCACAATCGAAGTGCGTTTGTCTGAACTGTCAATCTATCATTGCTATTCCAAAGAAGGAAAATGTGGAAAGGCGCTTTCGAACTGTTCATAAAAACTATGAAACTGACGTCCATCCAAAAAGCAATCTGAGAAAGAGAAAGGAAAGGGAACTAAAATCGCAGTTAATCGGACAGCCGTCATTTTTCACTTGGCTGAATTTAAAAGCTCCTTGACTGCATTATTCGGCTCTACTTATTTATGCGAGTCAGCCTTTTCCCACATGACGATTATTGAATCCAAATACTGTAGTGACCATAAATGTATTGAATTGTTATTGTGCCATAAAGGTTACTCAGTTATGCAAGGTACAACAACATACATTTTATGTATAAAGTATACTCAGTATGTATATGTGTGTGTGTGTGTATGTGTATATATATAATATATATATATATATATATATATATATATATATTTTAAATGTAGGTAGATTATTTCGGCACGCAAGCCGAAAAAGTGTGGGTACCCCTGCTGTAGATTATAGACAAAATTGATTCTCTTTGTTAACTTCACAGTTTGTTCGGTGTGATTTTTGTTTGTAGTAATCAGTTAGATATTCACAAGACAGATTTATCCTATTGAGAGTTATCTATAGGTTCTAATTTCTTTATCTTGACTTACATTATTTCTTTCAAAGGATGGCCTGCAAAACAGCATATTTGTGAGAAGAATAAGATATTGATTGAGCTCCTATTGTATTAACGTACAGATGAGCTTACCTGATACATACATACTCTGTAATTGGAGGTAGTAGTCACATAGAATATAGAATATTTGCTGAATTGACAATTCATATTGTGTGAGGCATAAAAGACATCTGTCTGTTGACTGACTCCATCATTGTGTTAATTACAGTAGTTCCTATTATCTGAAAACATACGATGCAAGTTGTATGGGGAGATTGAAAGTGAAGTCCCCATACAGTGTACAGAGTGTATTGGTCATAGATGTGCAATGTGTAAAACTTGGCAACACTTTCAAGTCCAAGCTTTGAATGAAGAATGATGATACTGCCCAATACTGCAAATAACTTATTAAAATTATTGTTTTGATTTTGCATCTGCCCAGCACTACAAATAATGGAGAGAAAATAAAAAAAAAATTCTATTTTCACAAAAGTTTCCTGTAATTGGCATATGTTTATCTGCACACTGGATATTGTTTGCCCTGCACATTTCAGCATCAAATGCCATGAAGGCCAAATTAGGCTGCATCATATGCCCCACCTTGGATACTGCGTGCATGTTTCTGTCTGACATGGCTGCAGAATGACTTTCTGTTTCTTGAATCTTTTATATGATCATGGACAGGCAGCATGATATCAAATAAACATGCTGAGTTAAATATCTGTTGGTAGAATTCCAAGCCATCAACAGTAGCTTCAGAAATAGACATTTGCTCCATCACTTTTGTTTAGCCCTCAATCAATCTTTTCTTACTGTTCCTGTCTCAAAGTATTCAGAATATGTTTTCTTCTGTGAAGGGTGACCAACCAGGGAAGGAGACGTTGTAATGACCAGGATCCAATCAAGGAATATCCACGTAATAAGCTCAAATCTACCTGTGTACAACGGAGTCTGCACATTTTCAAAAATCCTTGTTTTCATCATTCCACATTAAAACACTGTACCAGCATTTTCAAAAGTCTTCAGTTCTGCAAAGCTTTTTCAGAGTATTTGTTTTTGTCAGTTGAAAACGCCAAGGTAGTGTGAACAGAAGGCAAAAACTCATACAAATGTCTGAATTTTTAAATGAAAACCACTAGTTTGGATGGGGCCTTATGTTAAATCTGTACTGAATTCCGTTAGGTTGTGAGTCATGAATGTGCTGACAAGATATTGTAGATTCAATTTTAAATGGGCAAATTTGTAATTTCTGCCAATAACCCAAAATGACAAAGTAAAAATATTTATGTATCATTTGTATAAGTAATCAGACCATTTGCTGTGGCTTTCTAAATTGTGCCAGATCGGTGATGTTCAGATAGATTCTACTCGGCCATGCTGCAGTCTATGCAGAGTCTGGTGGTTTTCCTTAGGCAGCGTGTGCAATAAATGTAAATGGAAGCTGTATCCCGATAATCCTCTGTGCTTTCGACACAATCCGCTGTCAAGCTTTCTCATCAGCTGCTATGCAGCTATGCTACCACATACACATACAATGGGGTAAAATACTCGGGTGTGGTGCACTGAGAGTAACAACACTAAAGCAGCTATGGTATTTGGAATAGTTTGTAAGTAATTAATTTTGATGTATTTGATAAATAATGCATCAATGATGCAAATCTGAAAAAAGGGAGACCACAAACAGTAGCACTGCTTTGAGGCTGCGTGCTGCCGGTCGGAAAAGTACGTACGCAAGGAGTGACACTGCCAAGTTTACACCAAGTTTAGTTTGTATACATCACAATGTGTGTGTGGACATGGGCGTATGCACCGTTTATATATTAGGCCCCAGGTTTGAACAAATAATGTGATACATTTATGGTAGGAGTTTTAAGCTATTTTAATTTTTTTACCATCTATTAGAAAGCAGTTTGCTGCAAAATGTATAAATAATGCTATCTCACTTGAAAATATTTACTAAAACTAATTAAATTATGTAGCATTTCATGCATATGAGAAAGGAGAATATTGGCATTGTATGACAGCTTATCTGGTGTTTAGTTGACAAATCTTAAATAAATTATTAAGTTGTGATTTTAATAAAGGAGCTAATATACAGCAATTCAGAATGAAATTTGAAGAGTCAGCAACAAAAGAAACATAAGTGTAGTTGACTAAAATATGAACGGTCATCCACAGTTTGAACACTATAGCCAACAGAGATTCCTTCCTAGAGTGTAGGAGGGAGCCTCGAAGAAAAATGAACTTTGGCCTCAAGCTGTGTAACAAGTCTTTGGAATGGAAAAAAAACCTTTGGCATCATGGAGTCTCATGTGTCTGGCCAGTGGATATGAGGTTAAGAATGATGACGACTGTACTTGTATGGCAGCAGATCATGTCCTGTGACGGAGTGACATCATGTCTGTGGTCTGTTCATAACCTGCAGTCATTGTTATAAAGACAGTAACTAAGACACTTTGTCAAATTTTAGGACAAGAACAGACTGGAGATAAGCATTTAGGATATTTTTGTTTCTTTTCTATCTGCCTCTCTGTGCAGCCAGAATTTGATGTGCCAAATAAGTACCATATTGAGAGTATGGTGTTTTAGCTGTGTTTTTCTGCTTGACCCTTTTTGGATTAAAAAAAAGAGAAAAAAAATGTCTGCTGTATAGATTTTAGACATTGAGCTTTTCATGTAATTTTTGAGAACAGCTCATTGTGTGACTTCATAGTTTCCTCGCTCCTTTGATTCTTTACTGAAAAAACTGGAATGATAAAATGAATGTATCAACTTACTGATGTAAAAGCAAACTTAAATTGACAGAAACTGTATTGAACAGGAGACTTCATTCCAGCTTAATTTCTAATGTTAAATGAAGTCATAACAATAGTTGTCATACCAATTGGTGGACTTCGATCATTTGTACAAATGGTACCTGACATTTAGTGCTTGTTTTTGTATTTAGTATAGTGACAGGAATGCCATTCATCAGTTAATCTTAACCCAACTGCTAACTTTTTGCTTTTTTACTTGGACATGATAACAAATGAATGCTGTCGGTACTTTGGTTAGTTATCCCAGATTGTAATGGCAAAAAGAAAAGTTTGGCATACTGAAAAATGTTTTGCTTACAAACTAATGTGGAATGTTTTGAAAAAGAATGTCTTAAAAATTCATAAAATTCAAAACAATCGAAATATATCTGGGGCATCTGCATTGTAAGCTGCTTTAGTTGATATGGGGGACGGGCAGGAATATACAAGGTCTTGCTCAGCCCAGAAGAAAGTTATATGGGCACTGACAATGTAAGTCACTATGCCAGTTCAACAACCTAGTGAGAGCTAGCTAGAGATGTGCCTTAGGTTGTCCCAGAAGGGCACTGAGATGGCCAGAGGTGGTAACACTTCCAGAATGATGAAAGGTATTCCGCTGTTTTGCTAAGCAAATGGGACAAAGCTATACTCTGAGAGAATGGACCCCACTAGTCTTGCCATGGAGCCCTGTTTCTCTGTGGCAGAAGGAAGGCCTGGGGTGTAGGGACACCAGGTGCTACTGGTGCTTTAAAACAACACAGCTGTGTATTCTGTGTATATAAAGCAATAGCTGACTTCACCTTGCTGTTTACATACTCTACATTTATTGGGCTTGGAGAGAAAATGTGTGAACATTTGAAAACTAAACCTGAACACAAGTCAACTGTGTATTTGTTGTGGGCATAGCCCAGTGAAATTCCTCCTTGGCGTCAGTCTCTATAAGGAAGGGGTCAGGTGACCCCGTCTACAGTTCAGTTGCTTGTGCACGCGTGTTCTGAAAGAACGTTACAAGCCTCCAGACTGGTTGAGGTTTAGCTTTTCCACATGCTGATACCAGTGACTGAAGACTGTCTTTCTGGGACACAGTGCAATCCTGTACAACCTCAAAGCTTTTTGCAGGAAATGCTGGTGGTGCCCTTTCCTTGCCAACCAATGGCTCCTTATTTATGACAGTGGTTTATGGCATTTAGAAAATCAAATGGTTAGGAAAAAATATGAAGACAAAAAGTACCTTCCACAATGCTAGGCAGCATTAAGTCTGTATCTGGACAGCTACATTGCATGTACATTAAATGCCAAGATGATGATGTACATTCATCTTGTATGAAAGTAAAACTTGTACTATATGGACATGTTTATGACATATATTTGGGGAAATAAACAGCGTAAAATATACCTGACAGTGAATACTATGAATGGTATATTTCATAATACATTAGTTGTTTTTAGTTGTTTTCAGTATTTACTGTTGGTTTTTATAGTTCCTTTCCACACAGTAATTAAAAATAAAGGAATTGTGACTATAAAATTTTACAGTCTATTTACAGGGTTATATTAGGTGCTGTTATCCAGTTAGCAGAAAATGTAATTACATTTCAGACTAACCTTTTGACTCTAACAATAACCACTGTACTCCTTGATCTTGCAGCTCTGAAGGTCCAGCCAAGCGTTTCTGTGCTGCATGTAAGGTGGAATACAAGCAGGATAGTGTGCAGCAGCATGAGAGGTCGACTGTGCACTTGCTGAGCCTTCACCGGGCCCCACCACCCACCTACTATGGTGTGCCCGAGAGCAATGTGGGCTTTCAGATGATGCTACGCAATGGCTGGGATTCAGAGACTGGCTTGGGACCTGCTGGAAAGGGACGTCGATTCCCAGTCAAGACGCTACTGAAAAGGGACCACAGAGGTCTTGGCTACACGACCAGTTTGAAAGCCAAAGTGACCCATTTTCAGCCCCATGACATTCAAGCTGTCGAACGGCCTTTGAGCAGGCAGGTCACGCGGACAGAGAGAGTAGCCACTGTGAACAGGCGAGAAGCAAAGAGGAGACAGCAGAAAGACAAGGCTTGGGAAAGAGACCTTCGTACCTGCATGGACTGGTGAATGACTACTGCACATGACTGTTTCATCTTCAGTTTTATGGAGCTTCAAGTTCTGAGTAATTCATTTTGTTTTTAGAGATCACCCATATTCCCTCGAGTTCCAAAAGGTTCATACAGAGTGCCTTGCTGCTATGACCACTTTTATTATATCTGTGTCCTCTCTGGACCATCATTTATGGTATGTCTGATTGGGCTGGACTAATGAGTGAGGTTAGCATTTACAGCAGTGATGACCAGGCTGGCATTGGTAACCTCGATTTAGTGTCTGGTTTCTGCTTACAGTGGGGCTGGGGAGGCAGATATGGACAGAAATCTGTACCAAGGAATTTGAAATGTAGCACAATATAAAATGTATCAAAAGAATTGTCTGCTGCTCATGATCACTTTACAGTTTAATTTTTTTCTTGCAAAAAGTCTGTGGAGCACAATGTAAATAAATTCCAATAACCTTACTCTGTTATGTACAGTCGTAAAAAGTAAGTACACTCCATGGCATTTATTTAAGACATACAGTATGTTGACTGTAAAGATACACAAAGAAGGCAGAAAAAGGTTTGAAAACTGCCCCCTATATTGTGCAGTGTACAAAACAAAACAACTCAAAAGTTTCAACAAATGGCTCCAGAGCAATGTGTAGTTCCGTGTCCAAAACGGAGACAACTAAACACAAAAGGAGTTGGGCTTTTATAATAGCCAGGGAGGAAGAGGTGAGGTCTAATAATTGAGGCCGGAACTGATCTTGGTAGGAGGCGTGGTTAGATTCTTCCATAGAAAATCTCTCCAGTTAAATTTGATGGCTGCCGAGCATGGACAGCCTGCTTCAAATCATCCCATAGATTTTCGATAATATTCAAGTCAGGGGACTGTGACGGCCATTCCAGAACATTGTACTTCTCCTCTGCATGAATGCCTTTGTGGATTTTGAACTGTGTTTTGGGTCTTAGTCTTGTTGGAATATCCAACCGCTGCGTAACTTCAGCTTTGTGACTGATGCTTGAACATTATCCTGAAGAATTTGTTGATATCGGGTTGAATTTATCTGACTTTCGCCTTTAACAAGGGCCCCAGTCCCTGAACTAGCCAAACAGCCCCACAGCATGATGGAACCTCCACCAGAGATTTGACAGTAGGTAGCAGGTGTTTATCTTGGAATGCGGTGTTGTTCATCCACCATGCAAAGCGCTTTTTGTTATGACCAAATAATTCAAATTTTGTCTCCTCAGTCCAAAGCACTTTGTTCCACAATTAATCTTGCTTGTCTAAATGAGCATTTGCATAGAACAAGTGACTCTGTTCATGGCATGTGTACTCAAAAGGCATCTTTCTCATCACTCTGCCAATCATGATCTTTATGCAAGTTGTGCTGAATTGCAGAACGATGTACAGATACACCATCTGCAGCCAAATGCTCTTGCAGGTCTTTGGAGGTGATCTGTGGGTTGTTTGTAACCATTCTTACAATCCTGCGCATATCCCACTCCTGTATTTTTCTTGGCATTCCAGACCTGCTGGGTTTAACATCAACTGTGCCTGTGGCCTTCCATTTCCTGAGAACATTCCTTACAGTCGAAACTGACAGTTTAAACCTCTGAGAACTTTTTTTAACCTTCCCCTAAACCATGATACTGAACAATCTTTGTTTTCCGATCTTTTGAGAGTTGCTTTGAGGATCCCATGCTGTCACTCTTCAGAGGAGAGTCAAAGGGAAGCACAACTTGCAACTTAAATACGTTTTCTCATGATTCTCATTTCACCTGTCTATGAAGTTTAAGGCTTAATGAGCTAATCCAACTAAATTGGTGTTGCAAGTAATCAGTATTGAGCAGTTACATGCATTCAAATCAGCAAAATTACAAGGGGACCCAAATTTCTGCACAGCCAGTTTTTCACATTTGATTTAATTTCATACAACTAAATACTGATTCACTAAAAATCTTTGTTCGGAAAACACCCCAGTACTCAGATGTTCCTAGGGAATGAAAGACATACCACTGTTATCTTTTGTTGAAAGTAGAGTCAATTATTATGCAGGCTGAGCAAACTTTATCTGTCCATGACTCTTTAAACTACAACCCAACAGAAATTATAATACTAATTTACAAAGTATTTGTAAGTATAAGTACAGTACTTATTTACAAAGTCACACAAAACAACAGACCGACAGCAAAGTTCAGGTTACCACAGGCACTGATCCAGTTGGACTCTGAACACGTATGAAACTCCACAAACAAAAGGTTCATAATCTTACAAGACAGAAAGAATGGAAGGATTGTTCTATGCCCGTGGAAAGGAATCCAGGCTGATCTCACAGGTCTGTAGGTGTCTACAGGTATAAGCTAGTGCACCCTTCACAACACAACAGACAATGCATTGTTTAAGTCATAAAAGGAAAAAAGAATGCTTTTTTATGATAACTACTGGTTCTGAAACAATGCATACAGAGCTGTTTCCTTATAGTGATACAGCTATGAGTTATGCTGCATATCTGTTAAACATCTCTGGAATGTCAGCGCCTTGCTTACTTACCTGTGTTCAACCCTGGAGATGACCTCTAAAGGTTCAGTTGTAGAAACCAATGTACAAAGTAAGTTCAGTTGTTTTTGTGAATGTAAAAGAGCACTAGGATAGGTGTGGAGGGCTAAGATGAGGTTTACATCTCCATTACTAAAACCTGTCATGTGTTTGCAGTGTGCTGTAGTGGACTTGTTTGGAGGGTAAGATTTGTTAAGGGAAGGAAGTCCTTTCTATGCTACATGCACACTGTTCCCATGCAGAACCTGGTAAAGAGTTGTGTGTTAACTGGGTTCAAACATGCAAGCAGAGGTGGAAACAAAAGCTCTATATTGCCACCAAGGCACCACTTCACTTACAGCATCAGACCTTAATAATAATAAAAAATATAATTGATTGCATTTATATAGTGCTTTCCAAATTAGTCAAAGCACTTAGCAGATGTTAAAGGGTTTCCCTCTGTCTAATTGTGTAGCATCCACCTAAATCATACATGTCAAATTTAAGATCCACAAGTCAGAATTGGCTGGACCTACAGTTGTATTTGGTTTGCGATATTGTAGCTTATGTCATCAGAGCTGTATACACACACACCACTAATACTGTAAATCTCAGAATGCACTGGAATAGCTATTGCTTTTAACTGTCAATCAAGGCCTGCAAGTGCCAGTTCTCCCCGTTCCTCTGCCCCTCATCAGTCACGTCACGCTTTAACATGGAATCACATTTAAGTTAGCCCCTGAAAATGGCCAACTGCAAGGTGGACTCTGGAAAGAGGAGCGTTCAAGACAGGTGGGTGGCAGAGTATCTATTCACTAATGTAAAGTGTAAAGCTGTTTTTCTTGTATGTGGGGCTGATATGGCAATAATTGAAGAATATAACAAGAGGACACTATGAAACGAAACACCTGGACAAGTACAAGGATCTGGACGTACAGCAGAAACTCCTGAAAGCAGAAGAGTTGAAAAGAAGTCTGGTCTGACAACAAACTGTGTTCACAAAAGCAAAATCACAAAGTAAGGCTGCTGTTAAAGCTCGTTTTATTGTGGAAGCAGAGATAGCTAAATCAGCCCGGCCATTTACGGAGGGAAAGTTTGTTAAAGGATGATTAAAGTGTGCAACATCATGTGTCCAGACAAAAAGCAAACATTTTTAAATGTACTGTAAGTCTGAGCAGAAGCACCGTTGCTGATCATGTATGTGAGCTTGCCTCTAATCTACAATAACAACTGACGGAAAAGTGAAAACATTTTATTTCATATTCCCTTGCTGTGGATTAGAGCAGTGACACATCTGATACTGCTCAACTGTCAATAGTTATCCGTTTAGTGGACTTCACATTATGTTTTACAGAGGAACTTTTGGGAATTAAATCGATGCATGGCACAACCACAGGAATATACAGGGAGTGCAGAATTATTAGGCAAGTTGTATTTTTGAGGATTAATTTTAATATGGAACAAACACAGTGCTATCAGTCAATCCAAAATGTTAATAAACCTGAAACCTGAATGTTTCACAACGGAAATGTGAGTGTGAACATCATCAGGGGAATACATATGTGCACAAAATTTTTAGGCAACTATTAGTGTGCAGATTTATTATGCAACTAAAGGAAAAATGAAAATTTTCCCATCTCACTTGTTTATTTTCATCTGTTATAGTGAGAATAATAAACAAACACCTCAAAATTTACAAATAAACATCTCTGACATTTCAAAAAAAATCAATCAATCAATCAATGACCAATATAGCCACCCTTCTTTCCAATAACAGTCATAAGCCTTTCCATTCATGGAGTCTGTCAGTTTCTTGATCTGTTGACGATCAGCTTTTTGTGGAGCAGTGACTACAGCCTCCCAGATACTCTTCAGAGAGGTGTATTGTTTTTCTCCCCCGTAAATCTAGCGTTTAAGAAGTGCCCACAAGTTCTCGATAGGGTTTAGGTCAGATGAGGAAGGGGCCATGTCATTATTCCTTCATCTTTAAGGCCTTTACTGGCTGGCCACGCAGTGGAGAACTTCGATGCAAGTGATGGAGCATTGGCCTGCATAAAAATCATGGTCTTTTTCCTGTATCACTGTTTGAAGAAAGTGTCTTCGAAAAACTGGCAGTAGGTTTGGGAGTTGATTTTGAGTTCATCTTCAATGCAAAAGGTCCAACTAGCTCATCTTTAAAAATACCAGCTCATACCAGTACCCCACCTCCACGTTGGAGTGGAGCTCTGTGCCCATTACTGATCCACAGGTCCATCCATCTGGTCCATCAAGAGTCACTCTCATCTCATCGGTCCATAAAACCTTTGAAAAAAATCTGTCTTCAGATATTTCTTGGCCCAGTTTTGACGTTTCAACTTATGTTTCTTGTTCAGTGGTGGTTGGGTTTCAGCCCTCCTTACCTTGGCCATGTCTTTGAGCACTGAACACCTTGTACTTCTGGGCACTCCAGGTAGGTTGCAGCTCTGGAATATGAAAGTACTGGAGGATAATGGGTTCCTGGTAGCTTCACGTTTGATTCTTCTCAAATCTTTGGCAGCTAATTTGCGTCTTTTGTTCTCAACACGTTTCTTGCGACCCTGTTGACTATTTGCAACAAAATGTTTGATGGTTCTGTGATCACACACCAATATCTTAGCAATTCCAAAAGTGCTGCATCCCTCTGAAAAACTTTTTACAATTTTTGACTTTTCAGAGTCAGTTAAATCTCTTTTTTGGCCCATTTTGCCTGAGGAAAACTAGCTGCCTAATAATTCTGCACACCTTGATATAGGGTGTTGATCTCCTTAGGCCACACCCTCCCTCATTACACAAATACACATCACCTGACGTACTTAAATCCAATAAGCATTCAAGTTAATACAGCTTGGAGTTGGAATATACGCATTAAAAATGATGATATGGTCAAAATACTCACTTGCCTAATAATTGTGCACACAGTATATATTGAAGAGATATCTAAAAGTGTAAATGAAATGACGCTGCCTTGGGACAAACTGGTAGGACTGATGACAGATGAAGGGCCTGCGATGTGTAATGAAAAGAGTGGATTAGTGGGCAGGATTCAGGAGAAGATCCTGGAGGGGAATTGCACTGGTGAACTGATAATTTATCACTGCATCATACACCAGGAATCGTCGTGTGTTAAGGCCCTGAAAATGGAGCATGTAATGAGCACCATAACCCAAGCAGTTAAGCATCAAACTACTGATGGCTACAAATCTTCATCAACAGTTTTCTGACTTGAAGGGAAGGGAAGACACAGCAGAATGCTTCATAAGCACATGGAGACAGTGACATGAAAAGAAAAAAGCAAAGTCATCCTGTATTGTGTGAAACTACTGTTAGTGCCAAACAACGCAAATGATTTTCAAAAAAGGGGGGAAAAAAAAGAAAAAACACATCTCGCTGTTTAATTATGTTCATGCAGCAAACATATCCATTTCTACCCATGTCCCCAAATAGCTTTCTCCATTGCATGGAGCTGAAATTTATCCCCACAGCACTGGGCCAAGGCAGGAAGTTCTGAAGTAAGATTAGTGAAGCGCCTAAGAAAGAATTTCAGAAAACACACCTCTGATCACCGTGCCTGAAAAGGTGGATGTAATGTGATGTAATGGTATGAATTCTACAGATCACAAATGGAATACAAGCCTTTGAAGATGGTTTACAACTGTTGCAGCCCCAAGAGAGTGTAATGTTAGCAAGGTCAGAGTGAGGCACTGCCCCACAGTAGTTTTCCCAAGTAAAAAATAAATACCTATAAAGACTGCTAATGGCTGCATTTAGATAGTTGAG
Organism: Polypterus senegalus; assembly: GCF_016835505.1. Taxonomy (NCBI): domain Eukaryota; kingdom Metazoa; phylum Chordata; class Cladistia; order Polypteriformes; family Polypteridae; genus Polypterus; species Polypterus senegalus. The sequence goes on from NC_053154.1 coordinate 187,618,676, forward strand.
ATTTTTTGGGCAGAACTCCAAAATCTCTACCAAGCTCAGACCGTCTACTGTCTAAACACAAAGTGTTCCTGGCTCACCAGGGGTGATGCTGTGCTGTAGTCTGCTGGGATAGATGGTCACTAACAGTCCTCATTATGTAAAAATCTCTTGCATTTCACACAGTTTGACTATTCTATATTTCTGTAAATATTGTACTAATCCTCATTGTTCAATGATGTCTCCTGAACACTTCTGATACACACAATTTGTTTATCCCAGCAACTTTGGGAGCAAGGCAGGACACCACTCTGGAAACACACATGCAGGCATGACACTCACAGGGGGTCAGTTTAATGATGTTAATAGACCCACCCTGTATGGCACTGGGGGAGTGGGACAATGTGTAATCTCTGCATTCAACAATTACCAAATGCAGGATTTAAAGCCAGGATGTAGGAGCTGTGAGAGTGCGACACTAACTGCTCCATTGAGCCGCACAGTATTATTAACTAGTTTAATTAATTATGTACAGCCTAGCCTTTAATTGCAGTATATTAGTAAAGGCTGTTTTAATGTACTATCTAATCTGAAATATATCCTTGCTTTGTTCATAAAGTGCAGTATATAAAATCATAGCAAAATACCCGCGCTTCGCAGCGGAGAAGTAGTGTGTTAAAGAAGTAATGAAAAAGAAAAGGAAACATTTTAATAATAACGTAAGATGATTGGCAATGTAATTGTTTTGTCATTGTCATGAGTGTTGCTGGCATATATATATATACAGGCGCAGAGAATGTCAGAAAGAGAGAGCGAGATTAAAGCAAACAATCAAAAAATCAATACGTGTGCTTTTAAATATGCTGAAGCACCGCAATAAAGCGGCATTTTTTAGAGGAGCATCAGTATCTTTTAAGCAAACAGCCTCTGTGCAAACAGCACCTCTGCTCACACCCCCTCCGTCAGGCGCAGAGAATGTCAGAGAGGGTGAGAAAGAGGCAGAGACGAGCAAACAATGAAGCACTGCGCGGGAAGCATATCTTTTAGCATTGAGGAGTTTCAGTTAATATGTAATACATGCTGTGATTGGGTAGCTTCTAAGCCATCCGCCAATAGCATCCCTTGTATGAAATCAACTGGGCAAACAAACTGAGGAAGCATGTACCATAAATTAAAAGACCCATTGTCCGCAGAAATCTGCGAACCAGCGAGAAATCCGTGATATATATTTAGATATGCTTACATTTAAAATCCGCGATAGAGTGAAGCCGCGAAAGTCGAAGCGTGATATATCGGGGGATTACTGTATGTATATATATATATATATATATATATATATATATATATATATATATATATACTAATAAAAGGCAAAGCCCTCACTCACTCACTCACTCACTCACTCACTCACTCACTCACTGACTCATCACTAATTCTCCAACTTCCCGTGTAGGTAGAAGGCTGAAATTTGGCAGGCTCATTCCTTACAGCTTACTTACAAAAGTTGGGCAGGTTTCATTTCGAAATTCTACGCCTAATGGTCATAACTGGAAGGTATTTTTCTCCATTAACTGTAATGGAGTTGAGCTGGAAGGGCGGAGTTTCGTGTGACATCATCACGCCTCCCACGTAATCACGTGAACTGATTGTCAACGCAGTGCGTAGAAAACCAGGAAGACCTCCAAAAGACGCTTAAGAAAACATGCATTATATAATTGAGAAGGCAGCGAAAAACAATAAGAAGCGAGCGAGTGACATATACTACCATATTCATGAGTGTTGCTGCCTCGGAAAGAAAGCAAGGTGTAAACCTAAACTTTAAATTAAGTTCATAGACAGGCTACGCTGGCGTTTCACATGCCCACAGGTAATGCGGGATACAAGTTTAATGAGAGGGCGCGGGATATAAGCGAGTTTTGATCACTTTGTAACTAAGTTAAAATTGTAGGTGAAGGGGTGTGCTTATGCAAATTCCGAGACTGTGTTTGTGGGGATTGACAGTTAAAGGCGGGTGGGGAGTCACGTCATCATCTCCCTCCCATTCATCTAATTTGGTCTGAGCTGAGCTCAGGCTAATGCCGTCTTCGAAGCAACTTGTCAGACTGCCACCAAATACTCACAGAAAAATCCACAAGTTAATACACACGCTGTCTCTATAGAGTTTCTCCACACTGAATCCTCCAGGCACTACTTACAAAAGGTCACATTGACAATCGTGTTACGTTATTTTTAAAATCTTTCCTTTTCTTAGCACAAGCACAGCTGAGAAGCTTCGATGCATGTGCTCCATAACGTTAAAAATAATGCATTTAATCACACTTTGCATTACAAGCAAAGGGAGCTTTTGTCAATGCATGATTTCCTGGTACACGATTACATTGATCAGCGCATCCCGATTCATTTTACCCTCGCACCACCTTAGTTTGAGAAGAAGTCTGAAAAATATGAGGTTAACACAGAAAAACATCACCAATTCAAGCTTTATGAATAATCGATTAGCCATCAATAATTGTTTTGGTAAAGCCATCCTCCTTCCATTTTATAATTTTTCCGCCAATAGCCATGATTAAATGAGCGGTAAATAAAGTAAGAGCAAAGCGAGGGTGACTTATTTAGGCAGGCATATATATGACAGCAACACTCATGACAATGTCAATCATGTTACGTTATTATTAAAATGTTTCCTTTTCTTTTTCATTACTTCTTTAACACACTACTTCTCCGCTGCGAGGCGGGTATTTTGCTATATATATAATATATGAATGACCTCCAAAGAGCGCTGAGACTTTTGATATCATGAACGTGTCTGCAAAACTGTGGTCTCCTGCCCAGCAAAAGTCGAGCAGCCTGCATAGCTGTGCCGGCCTTTGAGACGCTGACTGCGCTTCTACCTTAAGTCAAAGTGAGAACTTTTAATTTTTTCATCCTCCCCTGCGCTATAGCCCAGACAAGTGCAAACACGGGACCCCTTTTCTACACCACGGAAAAATAATATTAAGGCGATTCACACTTTCTTTTGCACGATACGATTATGAGGTCCTCACCTCGGATTATGAAACACGCACACGAGTGGAGGACTGACAGTGCCATCACAGCCGATTAATGGCGGGACGTCTCACCAGTTTACACAAGGCGATCATAACGTCAGCGAACACATCTCTCTATACTATATAAAAGAAAAAGGCAACTTTCCTTTCTTTACACCTTTTTTCCTTTTATCCCAAACCAAAGCCTTTCTCTCTTAACACTGCAGAGGACACAAAACTAATTTTCTTTAAATGCCGGTAAGGCACATTACCAGAGGCACAAATTTGAGCGTTCACATAGAAAATGTAATTTCTATACCACAGCCGTCGTGTAGCGCCTTTCAAAAGGGATCTACTACTGAGAGATGATCCATATACATTTTAGCTGCTGTTAGTTACTTACCTGTTGTGTTACACAGTCTTTAAAATGTAGTTTACCTAACCACTCCAGTAGTGCTCAATGTACCTGTACTTCTTAAAACGTTAATGTTTTACTGTTTAATAACTTATAGACTATATTTTATTATTTTTCCCTTGCACTCAGTGACCAAAGCTATACACACACATATAGACACATACAAACATACACACAAGTATATGTATGTGTATATATATGTATGTATGTATATATATATATATATAACACACACACACCTATTATATATATATATATATATATATATATATATATATATATATATATACACACACACACACACACACACACACACATACATACATACACACATATATATAATTTGTGTGTGTGTATGTATGTATGTATGTATATATGATGTAGATAGGTATGTATATATATATATATGTGTATATGTAGATATGTATATAGATATGTAGATATGAAGATATGTATGTGTATATATATGTATGTATGTGTGTGTGTGTGTGTGTGTGTGTGTGTGTGTATATATATGACAGCAGCAATCAAGCTGTGAGAAAACACTAAAAGGAGGCGTGTCAGGCGTGTGGTACATTTTCTGATGCAGCTAGGCGAAAAACTTTGTGGCGCTGCCGCCAAATACACAAAACAATTACTTTGACAATCATGTTACATTATTTTTAAAATGTTTCCTTTTCTTTTCATAACTTCTTTAACACATGACATCGCTAAGCTGGGTATTTTGCTATATATATATATATATCACAGCGACACTCATAACAGTGACAAAACAATTACATTGACAATCATGTTACGTTATTTTCAAAATGTTTCCTTTTCTTTCTCTTTCCTTCTTTAACACACTACTTCTCCTGCCAAGCGGGTATATATATATATATATATATATATATATATATATATATATATATATATATATATATATATATATATATATAGATAGATAGATAGATAGATAGATAGATAGATAGATAGAGATATATATATATATATAGATAGATATGAGAACAACACTCATATCAATGACAAAACAATTACATTAACAATCAAGTTACGTTGTTTTTCAAATTTTTCCTTTTCTTTTTCGAACCTTCTTTAACACACTACTTCTCCGCTGCGAAGCGTGGGTATTCTGCTAGTATATATATATATATCAAAATACCCGCGCTTCGCAGTGGTGAAGTACTGACTTAGTTTTTATTAAGAAGAAAATTAAACCTTTTTAAACTGAGGGAAAATATACCAATAATTATTTGTTAAGGATCTCTATGTATACCACATTGTGAGTTCGGCCCTCCGGTTGTAATATGACCAAGCTGTGTGCTGAGCTTACTCTTGAGTATGCAACGTACAGTTGGCCATGTGAACAGTAATCTTGTTTCAAATCTCACAGCTTGGATTGCTGCTGTCATAATCGGTTTGAGTTTCATGGTTTTCTTTCAATTACGACAGTATTTGTAGGACTTGTGTTGAAGAGACATTCGGCATCTGTGAAGCGTTGTAAATATACAACCCGTTTCATCGATAACTTCACATCCAGCTTTTGAGAGTTTAAACATTCATAAACATCAAAGTGTCCACTACTGAAATCATCACCTGTCAATGTAAGATGTTTAAGAGGCATTGGCGGTTGTCGAAAAGTGTAAAATATTTGGCCATTTCGATACACTTGAAAGCGACAACCGAACAATTCACTGGCAGCCATCAACTCACATGCAGATGCATAGGTGAAGGGCTTACGCATTTCACTCTTATAGTGCTCCTGTGTAGTATAATTATCTCCTGTACTGTCCTCAGTCCACACCTTGAACCTGTCCCAGTCATTCAATACATAAGACACAATGTTCCTCCGGATATCAACAGTGAGCCTGATATGGCCGTGCAATATGTAACAAAGAGGATAGAAAAGGTAGGTGCCATCTCTGGGCTTGGAAACCACTTGGTAATTGACAGTTCTTTGATCGATGGTGATCACCTTGATAGACATGTTAATGAGGGTACGGTTGGAATGATAAAGGAAATGGGTACCTGGACAATGTAAAGTAAGTCTAAAATACCTACACAATAACTGTAATCGTAATAAATGAACAATAAAACGGCGGAGAAGCGTGGATTAAATAAAAAGGCTGTAGTTATCAGCAGGGAGACGTGAATCCCGTGGCGAAGCAAGGAAGGGAATGTAGAGACTGGATCGACAGACGGCATTATTTATGCAGACAGCCAACAACGTGGGAGGCGTTGGGATGGGGGACCCAACGCCGCCTCACACGGTGACCGAGCTGCAGGCTATGGACGTATACTGTATATGTACATAAGTAGGATTCAGTTAGCGTTGGGAACCCGCGTACCAAATTTCTTGAAGATGGGCCCATAAGTAACAAAGTCCATTGAAAAGTTCAATATGGCGTGCCAACAGTGGAATCATACCACTGAAATAAGTACCAAATTTCAGCCTTCTACCTACACAGGAAGTTGGAGAATTAGTGACGTTGGAAAGTTGAATATGGCGGCTGACAGTGGCATCATACCACCGAAATAAATACGTACATTGGTCTCGGTTAGCGCAGGGAAGCCGCCTACCAAATTCCGTGAATATGGGGCCATGAATAAGAAAGTTCAACATGGCGGACGTTGTTGACCGTTATGACCATTACGCGTGGAATTTCGAAATGAAACCTGCTTAACTTTTGTAAGTAAGCTGTAAGGAATGAGCCGCCAAATTTCAGCCTTCTACCTACACGGGAAGTTGGAGAATTAGTGACGTTGGAAAGTTCAATATGGCAGCCGACTGTGGCATCATACCATCGAAATAAGTACGTACATCAGTTTTGGTTAGCGCAGGGAAGCCGTCTACCAAATTTCATGAAGATGGGGCTATAAATAAGAAAGTTCAACATGGCGGACGTTGTCAACCGTTATCGACCGTTATGACCATTATGTGTAGAATTTTGAAATGAAACCTGCTTAACTTTTGTAAGGAAGCTGTAAGGAATAAGCCTGCCAAATTTCAGCCTTCTACCTACACGGGAAGTTGGAGAATTAGTGATGAGTCAGTCAGTCAGTGAGGACTTTGCCTTTTATTAGTATAGATTTATTGATACTCTCCTCTGCTTTCCTTTTCCTTTCTTTTCTCTAGTAGCCATCACCACCTGTTCAAAAGTACTCTGCATGAATTCCTCTGGGATTAAACCTTAAAAAACAATAAGGAATGACTGATGAACATTTATGTTAGATAGAATGCCCAGAGAGGGCTGGGTGGTCTTCTCTTTTGGCCTTGAAACCCATGCAGGTTTTGCTTTTTTCTCCAGCCTCACGGAAGTTTTTACGTCTGACCTTGTCATCTGGCTTATCTTTAAAGACTTAGAACACAGTGCTATATACCGTATAAGGAATCTGTTTTTCTGCTATTTATCTATCTGTTTTATGTAAGCCTGTATGATATATCTTTGTTATTTATTCATTACTAGGGGGTCTGCCCCCTGCTCGCTTCGCGCGCCAACCCCCCCTGTCTGCGCTAAACGCTAGTCTCTTTGCGGCTTTGTCGCTCGCTTATGGGGATGCAGTTATACAATTTAAACAGATTTTTATTTTCATGGGAATTGTTACATATGTATAATAGAACTATTTTACATTACAGCGAGTAATTAACCATATTAAAAAAGAGTAAAACATAATAATTTGAAAGTAAATTATGTTTCACGTTGTGTTAGAGTTTCGTTTCGTAATACGAGTTTGTTCTGTTTGGCTTTGAAATTAGCACGCAAATACTTTTTAAACTTACACTTTTAACTGTAAAATTTCAGTAAAAACTATTTTTTTAATTAAATTTTCTTCAATATCGCATTGAATTTTGATTCTGTGTTTGGACTTTCATCATGACAATGCAACGTATAACTGCCTGTGATTGAATTTCGTTTCTTCCTCTCTATTAAATAAAAAAAACTTTTTCGAATGTTTGGCTCTGAGATTTGTTAATTGTCTGTGCAAAAGCTATTCTAATGGGAAACTGTTAATGTTTTAATACGAATGGCATATCAAGATCTCCTTTGTTGTGTAAAGGTATCTGCGGAAGATGTACTACATTACATTTTTTGGGTACATCCTTCTTTCTACAGTAATTTGTGCAGGGGAAGACAGGATGGTGTCAACGGTTGTAGATATTCTTTGGGATATTGCAAGTTGATGATTTTATGTTCCGCATGATCACCACCAACTGTTTCAGCATAAACAATTGATATGCATTTAACCCATTTGCCGTGTAATCGATCATTATTTTTGGCATTAATTTGTGTGACTTCATCATTTCTCGCTGCTAGGATTGCCTGTGTACTCATTTTTTCTGTTGATAACTCTTTGTGATTAAATTCTTCAATAACATTTGGACATAATAAGTCTTCTTTTATTGGGAACTTAAAGTGAGGAAAATGTTAAAATTTATAAGAGCTGAGAGAGCAGGAACTGTGTCTGTCAAAAACATTGACACTAATGAGGGGTGAGAGGACCATGTGCGTGGTTGAATATGGTTGAGAGAACTTGAAAAAATCTCATGGACAAAGTATTGTCTTGCGGTACTTGAAAAAATCTCTTGAAGAAAGTCTTGTCGCACTGCAGGATTTTAATATAATAGAGAGATTATGGGTAACTAATTTTATTTCTTTTCTTGCCACTATTTCATTAACATCTTGTAAAGCACTTTGAGCTTCATCCTGTGTATGAAAATGTACTATAAAATAAATGTTATCTATAAACCTATCCTGAACTATGGTTCGGCAGCAATAATATTTCTGCTGTTTCAAGCACAAACATCATTTGACTTTGATGTTTACACCTCTTCACTTTTTGAACGATGGTTCCATATTCATAGTGTAACTAAACAAGAAGGATGAGTCTAATGAGAATGTAAACATTTTTCAAAACATGCATATATTTCCCCACAGCTTCTATTGGGACACCTACACACAATGAAAGGCTCACACCCTCACTCCCCGAAAAACCTAAAGGGCTCCATATGGGTGACAGGAACCACACAAGAGAAAAGCACAAGAGTCACAAAACACACCAAAGCAGCAATCACACACTGGGCTGTTTGCTAAAGGGTCAGTGCACTTCTGTTCAAGTACAGTATTTCAAAGCACTCTATTTCCGATTATATATGGGATCCTTATATATTTGTCTGCTTTTTCTCAAAAATCACAATTATCACTATAGTTTGTTGAGGACAAACATATTTCCAAACGTGTAAAAGCCTGATAGGATAAAACTCCATCTTGTCCAGCAGCAGCAGCACTAATTCCTGTGATGGTGGTGAGCACCTCATGGTAAATTGTTTGTTGGATATGTGTGTGCAGTCCTAAATAAGCAGGTAAGTATCGCTTACCACAGAAATTGATGTTCAGAATCAAAAAGCACATTGGCTATCAAACAGGCAAAGGTCAGGAGCAGTCATGCCAAAAAGAAGAGCTGCACTGCATTCAAATTTTACTTAACCTTTTCAAAGTAAAAAAAGACAAGTCAGTCCAGTCCACCTAGTATCATTCTGTAATCTATCAAAATGCTGCACTAAGCAAGTAAAAAATTATAATTATACCATTTTTTATTTTTAAGCTAAATGAATGAATGCTACATTCATTTTTTTTTTAAATAGCGACTAAGTATGCTTTTCACTTCTCATATTCAGAAAGGAAAACAAGAAATAAGATCAAATATTTATCTACAATCCGCTGGTGACAGGGTGTGTTGAGTGTCGTATTGATTCATTAAATGCCATCATCACCTGGACTGCCTCAGGGCACCAATTAATCTTTCAATAGAATACAAACACCTGGACTCCATTTCCCAGAATACACTGCATCTCAGCTCTGCCAGATCTACTCTTGCCCAAAGTACAAATATTTACATCTAAAACACTATTGATGAAAATGATTAATCCATCTCTCTGGCTATGAAAGTAAATACAGCTGTCTTTCCACACTTACAATTTTTTTTGTAATCGCAATATAAATACATAGCAAGTTTTAAGTGGACACATGTGGTGACAACCTGACCTTTAATAACAGAAGCCAAGGGTAGCCATAAGCATAATTGCTTTTAATACTTAAGCAAGTCATAAATGTGAGCTTGAGTTCAACCTGAAATAGCAAAAAGTGTGCTCAAACACTACTTAACATATACGAAAATTGACAACAACAACATTTATTTATATAGCACATTTTCATACAAACAATGTAGCTCAAAGTGCTTTACATGATGAAGAAAGAGAAAAAAGACAAAATAAATAAGAATTAAAATTAGGGAACACTAATCAATATAGAATAAAACTAAGGTCCGATGGCCAGGGAGGACAGAAAAAACAAAAAAAAAAAACTCCAGACAGCTGGAGAAAAAAATAAAATCTGCATGGGTTCTGGGCCCTGAGACCACCCAGCCCCCTTAGGCATTCTACCTAACATAAATGATCTCAATCAGTCCTCATTGTATTCAGGGTTCACATGGAAGAATTTGATGATGATGGTCATGTGGACTTCTGGTCTTTAATCCATCAATTTAAGGACATCACGGTGCTTTGATCAGGTGGTGGTGGCACAGGTCGCCACCACAGAAAACTGGAAAAAGAACAAAAGAGAAAGTAGGGGTTAGTACGGATTTTGGAGCCACCATGAATAATAATGATAATTAAATGAATATACAGAGCATCAAGATTTAACTAAGATGAAGCTATGAGAAAGCCATGTTAAAATAATGTGTTTTCAGCAGTTTTTTTAAAGAGCTCCACTGTATTAGCCTGGCAAATTCCTATTGGCAAGCTGTTCCAGATTTTAGGTGTATAACAGCAGAAGGCCGCCACACCACTTCTTTTAAGTTTAGCTCTTGGAATTCTAAGCAGGCACTCATTTGAAGATTTAAGGTTACGATTTAGAGTGTAAGGTGTAAGACATTCCAAAATATAAGATGGAGTGAGATTATTTAAGGCTTTGTAAACCATGAGCAGTATTTTAAAGTCAATTCTAAATGACACAGGTAACCTGTGTAGTGACATCAAAATTGGGGTGATGTGCTCAGATTTTATTTTCCTAGTAAAGATTCTAGCAGCTGCATTCTGCACTAGTTGTAATCGATTGATGTCTTTTTTGGGTAGTCCTGAGAGGAGTGCGATACCGTAATCTAGGCGACTGAAAACAAAAATGTGAACTAATTTTCAGCATCTTGCAGTGTTTTAAGAGGTCTAACTTCTGCTATATTTCTTAAGTGAAAAAATGCTGTCACAGTAATCTGATTAATATGTGATTTAAAATTCAGGTCAGAATCAATAGTTACCCCTAAATTCTTTACCTCTGTCTTGACTTTTAATCCTAATGGATCAAGTTTATGTCTAATACCCTCATTATATCCATTATTGCCAATCACTAAAATTTCCATTTTCTCCTTATTTAGTTTGAGAAATTTACTGCTTATCCATTCATAAACACAAGTAAGACATTGTGTCAGTGAATTAAGAATGTCCGGGTCGTCAGGCACTATTGATAAATACAGCTGTGTGACATCAGCATAGCTATGGAAGCTCACGTTATGCCCCGAGATAATCTGACCTAATGGAAGCATGTAAATCGAAAAGAGCAACGGACCCAGGATAGAGCCTTGTGAGACACCATATAGAATATAATGTGTCTTTTAAGTATAATCACCACAACTAACAAAGAATTTTCTATCTGCCAGGAAGGACTCAAACCAATTTAAGACACTGCCAGAGAGGCCCACCCATTGACTAAGGCGACTTCTAAGAATGTTGTTGACATATAAAACTAGATGCAGATAACACAGCATTTAATTTAAATCCCCACAGAAAATACATGTCATAATTTTATGTTACTGTACAGAAAATGCAACGTTGATACACACAAAGTGGGAGTAATAATAAAACAATCAATGGTACCAAACACATTTGTTAATTGTAGGCACACATTGTTAATCATCCACTTACTCAGCATGGCATGCAAACAGGACTGAATGAAGCAGCAGTGCACCCCAAATTCACATAATGAAAATACCCCTCTCCCTAAAATTTTATTTGTTACCAGGTGCAAATATACATGCCAAGTTCTAACTTGTGTTTACATGCTAACAGAGTTGCATCTTCCCACTTCAAGACTGAATCATTCATGTGAGTTTCTGGTCTCAGTATTGGTAGAAACATGAGTTTGATGGTGATTTATTATAAACTGTATTTTTTCATGAAAATAAATAGCAAACTAAACATATTAAAGGTCACAAAAATGATGTTTCTGGCTGAGCAGATGATCTTTATTCCTTTTGTTTTTTCTGCTGAAAGAAGCTATAGCTGTTCACCTGATTACATCCATTTCACAGTTTGAACACTGACAGGTAAAGAGACTTGTTTAGGGCCACACCATGTGTTGGAATTGAACCTGTAAGTTTAGGGCTTAAGGTCCTGTGCTTAAGCCACACCACACTGCTTTCCTCACTTTTGAAAAACTCAGCAGAACTGTTAATTCAGGAGCTGAGAAAAATTGGATATAAAGCCTGCAGATTCTGAACATACTGTAGTATCCCTTCCCAGGCGGGGAAATAAATCTCACAAGCAAGTGGTAGTAAATGTCCAAAAAAAAACTAAACAATGGTTTTATTTCTTTTTTTCTGACTTAACAGGCAGAAAACAATGTAGTCAGGACAAACAAACAAGCACTGAGCAAAAACCACTCCACACAAGATAAACACACTCTTTCCCTGAACCTCCTTTCCAAAGTCCCTCCTCTTCAGCACCCAGAGGCTGCTTATTAAGAGAGGCAGTTGTGTCTCCTCTGCCCGCCCCTCTCCACAGCACTCCGTGCAGCCCCCTTTTTTTAAAATTTTTTTAGAACACACTGTCTCTGTTGCAATTTCTTTCCCAGATCATTACACTGCCCCCCCACTAGCTCCTCACCCCCGAGGACACTTTAGAATGTTGATAACGAGCTGGCAATAGGATGACTCATCTGGGTCATCCAGGAAGCGTGGCGTCTGCTGTTGAAGGCGTTTCTCTTCCTACTGTCTCCAGAGCCGAATCAGGCTGTTCTTGATTTACATCCCAGTTGGCTGGTGCCTTGATCCTTTCAACACCAAACCATCCCTGGTAAGGCGCCAACTGATCCTGATGAAGAACACCCAATGTCCCCTTGGTGACATCTGCACCCAGTACACCACTTCGCCCACACGCTCGAGCACTTGGTAAGGACCCACCCATGCACTGTCAAGTTTGGGGGAGTGACGTTTTTTTCGTCAGGGACTATACACCCACACTCAGTTGCTAGAGGAGTACAGGTGTTCCCTTGCTCTGAGGTCATAATGCTGCTTTTGGGTAAGGCCAGCCTTGTGTAGATGCTCTTGTGCGAACGTGTGAGCCCTGTTGATTCAGTCCTGAAGACAGGACCATACTCAGGTCCAGACTGCTGTTCTTCCGTTTCCGGTGGCAAACCATATTCGAGAGAGACCGGAGTTCTCAATTCCCGGTTCAGCATCAATATGGCAGGGGTGCATTGCGTAGCCTTCTGCACCACTGTCCAGCATGCCAGGAGAACCAAAGGCAGTTGATGATCTCAGTTGCGTTGGTCCTTGTTTACCACCATAATCCAACTGAGCGGATAAGGTACGGATGAATCGCTTGGCAAAACCATTGCTCTGGATGTGAAGAGGAATGTTGAGCGTTTTTCGATGTGTAGGAGGTCACACACATGATGAAAAGCTTTACTTTAAAAATTACGCCCCTGGTCTGAATGGAGCATGCCAAACCTACTAAACATGCCCTCAACCAGGGCAGCAGCCACCTCACTCCATAGGCAGACCAACTTGATATTGCTGAAGGGGAGCAAATAATTGTTTGGAGGGTCCTATTCGCATGGTGCATACATTGCAACGTCGGCAGTGATCTTAAATAACTTGTCAGGACCACGCAAAGTAAAACATCTGTCGGAGCTGCTCCAGCGTCTTACTATCCCCAAAGTGGGCAGACCCCACACCCCATGCACCAACATTATCCTGTTTCCCCTTTGGCACTATCACCTGCCAAGTGACCTCTCCAGTGGCAGGGGCTCACCATCTTCTGATTAGCACCCCATCCTGAATGGCCAAATTGTCCCACTGAGCCCCTCTGGGGCTACCTCCTCCCAACTACGTCGGTGATTGTCTGTCACCCAGGCTCTAACTTTCTTTATCTCTGGATCCTGGTTCTGCCAAAACCCCCAATCACATTGCCCCTTTGGCTGCACTAACATGAAGCAACTGTGTCGCACCTCCCTTGTTCGCACTCAGTCTTCCTGACAGCGGCAGTAGTCACAGTTCGTCTGAGCACACAGCCTGCGGGATAGAGTGTCTGTGTTTTGATGTTGACCCCCCAAAGGCAATGTTGGTTTTTAAAACTGAAATGAGTGTAGCCATTCCAGCCACCTTGCCACTTGCCCCTCTGGCTCCCTAAAAGACATCAGCCATTGTAAGAATGCATGGTCACTGTGCAGTGTAAATGCAGTCCCTTGTAAGTAGTGTCGAAAATGCTGGATCGCTTCCACTACTGCCAGGAGCTCTGTCCGCGTGACACAGTAGTTTCTTTCTTCTCTGCTTAGGGCTCGGCTGAAATAAGCAACTTCTCGTTCTCCCTGGGAGTATGGTTGTGACAGGACGGACCCCAGGCCTACATTGTTGGCATCGATGTCTAAAACAAAAGGCAGGGCAGGGTCAGGTGGGGCCAAGATGGGAGCCTGGCATAAGGTATCCATCAGGGTTTGGAAAGAACACTGTTGTTCTGCTCCCCAGCGAAAGGTTGCAGCCACCGTAGGGAACCTGGGACCAAAATGCCCGTAGTAGGATGCCAATCCGAGGAATCCATAGATTTACTTTATGTTAACTGGAGTCAGCCAGTCATGGATCTTGCTGTCTTCTGTGGCCACCCCCCTTTCACTTACTCGGTACCCCAAGTAGGTGACTTCTCTGCGCGGCAATTGGCACTCATCAGTGTGTAGCTTAAATCCTGCTTCCCTCAGTTTTGCTAGTATGGGTCTACGGGAGTGCAAAGCAGCTTCAAACATGGGTCCATGTGCCATTACATTGTCCAAATATACCAGGTATCTGGAACGAGGGATGTACGAGAGGACAAGGTCCGTTAGCCGTTCAAAAGTTGCCGGCACATCCACAATCCAAATGGGAGCACTCGGAATTGCCAAAACCCGCCCCGAGTCGAAAATGCAATTTTTTCCTTGTCTTCTGGAGCCAACTCCACCTACCAGGAGCCACGTCTTAAATCTAGCGTGAAGAACAAACGCGACCCAGACACCAGATCAAGGGCCTCATCGATTCTAGGAAGCAGATACAAATCTTTTCGTGTAACTGCATTCAACCGGCGGTAATCAACACAAAAACGCAATTCTCCTGATTTCTTTTTAACCAAAACAACAGTGGAGCACCAAGGAGAATCTGATGGCTCGATAATTTCAGAATTCAAAATACAATAATATCCACAGCCTAGCTGTCCCATAGGTATCACTGACTTGTCCCGGCCTGCATTTGTTGTTGGTTGCAGCGGGACTACTAAAGGGTCCAGAAACGTCCCACGTACTCCGAACCCTGGACAATTCCTGGCATTTCTCTGGAGCCCAGAATAGTTGCTGGACGGAAAGGACAAAATTGATGATGGTGCCCGGGTTGGCCACAGCACCAGAAATTAGGGGGTGTAGGGGATGTAGCGGCCAAAGTTTATGTTCTCGCAAGGTTTAGCCCCACTGAGGGAGTTCTTACTGAAGGCTCATCTACCAGGCACAACACATGGTCGCACAGTGGCTGGTGGCACATCCTTTCCCATTCCCTCTTGCGACCCTCCATATAGGCCAATTCCCCCTCATATACCAATTCGAACTCTACAGCATGCTTGAGCACCTCTTCTAGAGTTGCTGATCGGGCAAGTTGAGCATGGTGGTGCAGTGCTTTAGGCTCAAGTCCACGGAGAAATACGTCACGTGCCAATTCTTCCCAGACCTTGCGGGAAAAATGTGCATAGGCTCGCCCTACCAGTCACTGCACTTCCACGGCAAACATTCCTAGACGTTCTCCAGACCTCCGAGTTCATTCATGCAATTGCCTTTGCAGTCCTAATATGGTTTCTGTCCACCCGGAACAACACCCAATCATCTTCAAAAGCAGTTCTAATTCTGTTAAAACCTCTTGCGGAACATCCTCCTCAAGGGTTTTGAAGGCTTCTCCTTCCAACGCCGCCACCAACCGCACTTCTCTATCCTTGACCCCCCACCTATTCACCTCTTCAACAACTTCGAACCTGTTCCAAAGGGCTTCCCAGCTGCCTATCCCGTCGTAGAGTCCTGGTTTCAACCTTGGTATATCGTGCTTTTTCCCTCACGCCTCTTGGTTCTTCATGTTTGTCCGCGGGGTCTTCTTTGCACTGCAGTAACCACCAGGATAGAGGGGGAAATTCTTTGTCAACTATTTTCACATCCTCTCTTTCTTGCAACAGCCGTCTCAATGGGATGCCTCATCCTGCTTCTGACACCAGTGTAGTACCTATTCCCAGGCAAGCAAATAAATGTTTCAAACAAGTGGTGGTAACTGTCCAAAAAAAAAAAAACTTAAACAATGGTTTTATTTCTGTTCTTCTGATTTAACAGGCCGAAAACAACGTAGTCAAGACAAACAAACAAGCACTGAACAAAAACCACCCCACACGACCAGTTATTTGCAGTTTTTTTAGAATACACTGTCTCACTGTCAATTTTTTTCCCAGATTGTTACAATACTTTTTGATTTCAGGATGCTTGTCTAAGAAATGAAGTGTTTACATACACCTTTGAAGAGACTACAATTTGAATGAGACTACAATTTTATCCAAAATTAAATTGAAAATTGTAAGTGCCTCTAATCTGGTTTAATTCTGACATACTTTGAAATATTAGAGAATCTGTTAGGCCACTATCTGGTATGTATTTCCTTATCGGGACTGTAATGTTTGGCTTTGCTCTGATCAACCAGATTTGCTCCTTTATGAAGTGTCAATTAATACTAAATGATAATAAGCCCCAAGATCAAAACACAAAAGTCCTGTACTTAAGACTAAGGGATGCTAACCTAACCATCCCAGGATATTTTTCCTTTTTTGATGGCTAATTAACAAGGCACTTTTATCAGTTATTTAATATTTAACATTAGTAAGTGAAGCCAAAGGTTTGAAATATGTCACTGTGATCTGTTTTATCTCATAACACCTGATTTTATTCAAATTAAGAACTATGCACTGGTTTAGCAGAAACAGTCCAAACTATGCAAGCCAGCTGACAAAGAGAAAAACTGATACTGCCATGAAAGCAATCAGTTATTTAACATTAGTAATAGAAATGGAAAATGTACAAGATGTTAATGAATAAAGTGCCTCATACAGGACTGTACTTATAATAATAATTCTTTACATTTATACAGTAATCCCTCCTCGATCACGGGGGTTGCGTTCCAGAACCCCCCGCGATAGATGAAAATCCGTGAAGTAGAAACCATATGTTTGTATGGTTATTTTTATATATTTTAAGCCTTTATAAACTCTCCCACACTGTTAACATTATTAGAGCCCTCTAGACATGAAATAACACCCTTTAGTCAAAAGTTTAAACTGTGCTCCATGACAAGACAGAGATGACAGTTCTTTCTCACAATTAAAAGAATGCAAATATATCTTTTCTTCAAAGGAGTGTCTACATCAGGAGAAGAGAATTTAACAGAGAGAGCGAGCGCTCGCAAAGAAAAGCAAACAATCAAAAAATCAATACGTGTGCTTTTAAGTTTGCCCGAAGCACCGCAATAAAGCAGCATTTTTCAGAGGAGCGTCAGTATCTTCTAAGCAAACAGGCTCTGTGCAAACAGCCCCTCTGCTCACATCTCCTCTGTCAGGCGCAGAGAACGTCAGAGAGAGAGAGCGAGATTAAAGCAAACAATCAAAAAATCAATACGTGTGCTTTTAAATATCCCGAACACCGCAATAAAGCGCCATTTTTTAGAGGAGCATCAGTATCTTTTAAGCAAACAGCCTCTGTGCAAACAGCCACTCTGCTCACACCCCCTCCGTCAGGCGCAGAGAATGTCAGAGAGGGTGAGAAAGAGGCAGAGACAAGCAAACAATCAAGCACCGCGCGGGAAGCATATCTTATAGCATTGAGGAGTTTTAGTTAATATATAATACATGCTCTGATTGGGTAGCTTCTAAGCCATCCGCTAATAGCATCCCTTGTATGAAATGCAAACAAACTGAGGAAGCATGTACCATAAATTAAAAGACGCATTCTCCGCAGAAATCCGCGAACCAGCGAAAAATCCGTGATATGTATTTAGATATGCTTACATTTAAAATCCGCGATAGAGCTGCGAAAGTAGAAGCGCGATGTAGCAAGGGATTACTGTATAGCACTTATTCCACTACTCAAAACACTTTCACACAGGAAGAACCTTGGACATAAACCAATGATCTCCTTACTGTGAGGTAGCAGCACTACCACTGAGCTGATAGTCCTAAATGTTTTAACCCAGAGTTGAAAATATTCAGAAAAAGAAATATTTTTAATACAAAAAAATAAATTTATCAGTTGTGAAGAAAAGCTAATGCAAGTAGATATGGTGGTAACTTAGACATTATGTCTGGCTCATGTCACGACTCTAGCAGTAACATTTTTAACTTGTTGCATTTTTGTAGAAAGATAAGTGAATTACAAGAATACAATGAAGAGATGGTGAAGATATAACACAACACTATTAAACGTACGGAGGACAGGTAAGGCTCACAGGTGCAGCTATAGTTTAAATATGCAGTTCCAACCTCTGGGTGTCAGGCATAGCTCTAAAACTTTATTATTTGCATGTTACCTCTTGGCCAGATCACTCAGAAGTATGGTATGAAGTTACATTTTTATGCCAGTGATATTCAAATGTATGTGAACTTTAAACCTTTTCAAATGGTTTTTTTCTTGTGTATTAGCAGATTGTTTATATGATATGAATGTTTTGATGTGTGCAAACTTTCTGAATATAAATTGCAATAAATGTCAAACTCTCATTGTTGCATTGTATATAGTGCTCAAGAACTGTGTTCACCTACCACTGTCTGTTCCCTGTTTTATAACAGTCAACACATATGAGGTGAAAAGCATTGTTGTTAGTTTGGATTTTACTGTTTCTTTTGATTCACATATTAAAATTTTACTAAGACAGCATATTTTAATTTTAAAAACATAGGTTACATCTTTTTTCTTATTCATTGCAGCTGCTAAGACGCTTATACTTACTTTTGTGACCTCACAACTAGACTACTGCAATGTACATTGAAATGTCTAGTGGTGCGTTGAATGCTGTGCAGTACTGTATGTCCAGAATTCAGCAACAAGGGTTCTTACATTGGTAAATCATGGAACCATATCACTCAGATTCCATCTGCTTTGGCCCCCAGTAGAATATAGTTTAGTAAATAAGGTAATTTTACTGGTATTCAGATCTCATCATGATTTGGCACCTCTGTATCTTCATAATTTTAATTGTTCCTTTATTCCATCTCAGTCACTATGGTCCTCTCCAGCATAACTGCTTTGTGTACCTTTACCCAGGTTACACTCTGTGGGTGACAGGGCTTTCAGTGTAGCAGGTGCTAGACTATGGAATGACCTGCCTCTATCTCTGTGAACTTGCTAAAATAAATTAATAAAAAATCCTATTTTATAAGTATGTTGTTGTTTATATTTTATTAATTTTATTTATACATTCATTTTTTGAATTGTTGACTTTTGATTTTATAGTGACTTTCTGGGTCTTGAAAGGTACTTAAAATGTATATAAAAGGGATGGCTGAGGGATTTGATCTGTAATTCAATGACAGAAACAATGACAGAGAGCTTAGCATTGAATTGCAGGTCCCACAAAAAGAATTTAACTTTTGTATCTGAATAAATTAGGACAACCAAAATGTGTCCAGTAGTTTAAGTAGGAGAGTGAGGACCATAAGAAGTTAAAAACAATGACGTTAAAGTCACTGAGAATTTTTGACATTACTTGTGATTTTTTTTGACATGAAAACATTAGTGGCACCATACCAGAATAAGACTATATGTGTGAAGACTTCTCCAATGTAAACATGCACTTACTTAACTAATAATGTGTGTCCCACTTTCATTAATTACTAGTAAAACATGCAAGTTCAGGCAGCTTTCACGTCACAAAAAACATCTGACATTACGGTGCTTGGTCCATCTCAATTTTCATTACATCAATGTGTGATGATATAGTTATCATGTAACACAATAAAGCCATACGCAGTAGATTTAGACATTAAATTAAGTATGAGACACATCACCACTTGCTGCTCAGCAAACTTGATTGGCTATGAACTGGTTAAACTGAAACAGCAACACCTCAGGTTTAAAATTGAAAGGCATTAAGGTGAAAAAGGACAAGCCACAATTTCCTGGAAAGAAGGCACACGATAAACACATTGCACAACTCAAACTGCACACTCCACATTTAGTAGCAGTGCTAGCCACAAGCTACCGTACCTTAGGTGTTTGCTGGTCAATGCAAGGCCAGCAAACAATTACAAAAATATTTTTTACATACAGTACATACCTCAACTATCTGCATCAGGATGTTACACTTCTTTGAAACAGGAGCATCATACATCAGGTTTCTTTTCCACACAGTGGAAGGAACATGCATAGGCTTTCCAGGTGGCTTTTTAAAATTTATTATGGTCCTTCACCGCAGTGGGTGAAAATCATGATACTGCAGATTACTGTGGCTACCATTAAGGGAGAACATGGTACTGAAAGTGCAAATGCACAATTAATAAACAAACAAACAAAGAACAGACACAACAGGCACTCCTCATTTTATTGTGTGAATACACCATGAACTGAAAAGAAGACCACGCTGAGAAGTACAACTTGGGAGCCATATTGAGACAGGCATGCGGACTATCCTAAAGAAAGCCATAGAATGATGACTTAACTAGACACATTTTAAATAACTAACAAGTCTGTTTGAAATTACACTTCAGCATGTATCAGGTTGTAAAACTTTTAAAAATAGCCAAAACCTTATCTGGCCCTAGAGTGTGGTTGGTGGGTGGGTGGTTCACCCTGAGATTGTCTCAGGAACCCTGAGATTTGTTCCTGCCGTACACTCTAAGCTAGCTGGGATAGGCTCCAGCAGACACCAATGACCCTGTTTAGGACTAAGTGGGTTAGAAAGTAAATGATTGACTGACAAAAATGTATAATTTATTGATATTATAATTCTATCATTGATTTGTGAAATAAATAGCCTCGACACACAGAAAAGGTTTGGGGCAGCCCCCTGTATACTTGAGCCCAGGCAGTAAAAATGCAAATTAAGTTGCAGAGATATGCACAGATTTGAGTCCAACATTTGACTGATTGGAAACAGGAAGTGATGTGGTTTTTAAGGTTTTTAAGGTGTCTGCCAGGAAGTGGTTTTTTCAGGGCCAGAACCAGAAGTGATATAGCCCGAGCCAGAAGTTACGTCTTCATGGCCAGAACCGGAATCCAACAGAATTTCCCATTTTTGATCTGCAGAGGTAACAGGGAAAGGATTAGTGTGCCCCGCCACCACCTGACCTGGCATGGAATTACCTTCAGTTGGTCCTTTTAGCTGCTTCCTATTTGCACGTGCGTGACGAATTGTTAAAGGATGAATAGGCTAGCCTGCACTGTCTATATAGAGTTTATGTGTCCTTCCAGAAAGACCAAATGACTGAAACAGTTTCTAATGAAAAATGACCAGGAAAGTCTTAGTAAGGGCACAGGCTGAAGGTAAAAACACAAAGAGAATGAAAAAAACTGATTGTTGAAACCTAATACACAAAAGCACAATAGTGAGTTCAAAGAAACAAAGTCCTAATTCTAAAGCATTCTTGTAAGTGCCCTTTAGCTTATTTTACATTAAAAATTAGATCCAAAGCCAGGATGCTAGAGGCTGTATACCAACATCTTTTATAAGTAGAACAAATGATGTAAGGCATCATGTGACATACAACTAACATTCAACCCTTTTGCTGTGGCCATGAAACTATAAAACAAAATAGAATCACTAGAATAAAAGTAAGGTGAATAATATCCAAAAAATGGAAACAAGGCTGCAGTAAATAAAGTATTTTTGTGAGCATCCAATACTAAGCTTCATTCCAAAACTTTTCTCCTTAGGTGTAGACTCCTTAAGCATTCATCAACATGTTTGAGTGAAGTCTGTGAAACCAGGCTAACAGGTGGAGTATATGAACATCAGAAGCTGGTACCCAATTCTGGAATAAGTGGATAAAACCAAGGATTTGTAAGAAATGTGTCCCACTTATCGTATAATTATATAACACTAGCCATGTGTGCCCAACTACGTTGCGCGAGTTAAAGTTGTCTGTGAAGGGCTCCCTGTTTAAACGCGGCTGCCAGTCGTGAACTGGGCCCTTCGACGCAAAGCATTATGATTTTTTATAAGGGAAACAAAATTACAAAAGAAAACCCTTGGGCACTGATTCAATAGGAATGGCCTACTCAGAATCACTGTCCGAATAGTAATTATATGGTGATGTAGGAGCATTTCTGCTTCTGTCCGTTCACAGTCCGTCTCGTTTTCACAACGCTATCGTTTCCTCTAACGATGTCTTATCAACCTTTCTCCAATCTCGCAGGTTGCTTTCTGGCAATCCAAAGAGTAAGGCAATATACATGAAGCAATGGTTATAAAAGGGGGACACTTAGGTATCCAGGCTCATTAAAGCATAAATAGGGATCACTTCACTGACATGTGAGCAAGCCATGGTACAACTGTGAGACGCGCAGCACTCGCCGGCTACAACGTAACAATAATAATTTCCGGAACGTGCTGTTACGTTGTCATTCATTTTACCCACTGTCTTTCTTTCATTCATATGTTACGTAGGCATGTAATTTTTATCTTCAGCAATCTCATTCTCTAACCAGGCCTCAGGAGCTAACCAGCGTAACACTGTCCACCACCCCCATTGTTGACATCCGTGAGTAACAACAACGTACTAAACTGGAAGGTGGTCTACGCATGCGTGGAATTCGCAGACAAGCAAAGATCAAGATCTAAATGAAGATCTCTTTAGTTAATTTAAAGCACAACAATTTGTTTAGTTTGAATGTCTATGTTTTGAGGTGTGACTGGAGTACTACAGTCTTCAGTAGTATAAGCCTGGAGGAGATTCTTAATGCAATGCCTAAGTTTTATCTGTCTCTCTACTGCCATCTAGTGCTTCTTCTTCTAATTCATTCGCGGACAAACAAAGATCAAGATCCAAATGAAGATTATATATAGAGATGGTGCAACTTTCCTGGAAAAGAATTCTTAGATGAAACTTACAAATACTTGTCCATCAATTTGTACTGCTTGGTTTGGAGTGGTTGGGTAATGGGGTTTGTGTAGTTCAGAGCCTATTCACACACCCCTTCACTGAGTCACAATGGGTTAATTCAGAGCTGCCAATCAACACATTATGTGTGAAAAAAAAAATCAAAACTTGGAGAAAGTGTTAAGAGTGAGAATGCTTGCCAAAAAGGGAAAGCTGAGGTGAGCAAATAGCCAAAGGAATAAAGGGGAAAATGGCAGAAAAGTGGTGCAGGGGTTAGTCCTGCTGCATTCTGAAACCAATGTCCAAGTGTCTTGTGGATTAAATCACGTGTGTGCCCTGCAATGTAGTGACATCCTGTCCAGAGTTCGTACCTGCACCATGTCAATCTCTGGCATTGGCCAAAGGGACCGTAAACTGACTAGAAAATTAATTTTAACAAAAGTGACCAAATTAAATGCTTTCCAGGTTGTGACAGAAAATGGTAAAGGTTGCAATAACCCTAGAGGGCAGCCTGACAATGTTTTAGCCTGACTGCAAGCTCCACAACCTAATACCTAGTCCTGCAAATCCTTTCTAACAGTTGTCTTTCAGAAATATGGGTGAATAAGGTCCCATGTTTTTCAGTTGCATTGGTGTTCTGTGACTACATGATGAAGATCACAGAAATTGACTTTCTGGCATGTGGTTATCAAGTACAAATTCAAGACACTCGAAAATATTTTCAGGAAGGTTTGTGATCATTTCTCAATTTTACCAATTTCTTTCACAAAATTCAGAACATCTTCAAGAATCGTAGCAGCAGCAAATCTCTCAGAAGGGATTATGTATTTATGCATCTTCCTTTACTTACTGCATTATTACTTACTGCCCTATAATACTGTAAATATTAAATATGAACCAGATACAATTAATGATCAACAGGGTTATCTACACAACAGTTTTCAATTTTGTCACATTCTTGTGGTCTATAAAGATGATAGATGAATATTGTTCTCCTGCCAGTCATGCCACTAATGATATTTTATAGACAATTTTTATTCTGTTGATGTTAACTTCTATGAAAAGAAAGAGCAGCTTCCCAGTGTCTGGGAATCCTTGAGAAAGCATTGCCCCAGCTTACTGTACAGGGATCTACAGTGTTTCTAATTTAAAAGGACAGGGAGCAGTCCGGGTGGTGTAGTACCAGTGTGGAGGTGAACACAATTTACATTTCTGGTAACCACTTAAATCCCTGTTTGGTTTTCATTGTCAGGGACAAAATGAGAGTAATTATAAAACTAAAACTGTGAATAAATCCCTGATAGTACTATTTGATACACACAAATTAGAACAGAACATTAGAAACATAGAAAAGTTGCAACGAGAACAGGTCATTCAGCCCATTTATCTTGTCCATCCTCATTGTTTAGATTGTCCAAAATAACATCAAATCCAGATTGGACGGTTCCTAAAATTCGATTATCCTTTACACTACTTGGTGATTTATTCCATGTGTCTATGGCTCTTTACCTGAAGGACAACTTTCTAACATTTGTTCAAAATCTGCCCTTAACTGGTTTCCAACTGTATCTCTGTATACTTGTTGCTGAATTTATTTTAAAGTAACAAATTTGTGCTAATTCCTTTCATAATTTTTAACAATTCAATCATGTCCCCCTCTTAATCTCCATTTACCTAATATAAAAATATTCAGCTCCTTCAATCTCTCCTCATAGCTCATTCCTCTTAGTCCTGGAATCAGCCTAGTTGCACTCTTCACGGTATTTTTAGGGCTGCTGTCTTTCTTGTATTATGAAGACCTAAACTGAGCACAGTACTCTAGATGAGGCCTCAGTAGTATGTTATATGACTTGAGCATTAACATCCCTTGACTTATACTCTGCATATTGTTTTATATAACCTAATGCCCTATTAGCGTTCTTGACCACTTCTATACTGTCTGAATATGGATAGTGATGACTCCACTGTGACTTTCAGGTGCTTCTCATAAAGTGTACTTTTAAGTGTCACACACAAATTTTGTATTCAAATCTGACATTTTAACATCCTAAATGTAATACTTTACATTTAATTACATTAAATTTAATCTGCCACAAATCTGCCCAAGCCTGTATGCCGTCCAAATTCTTCTAAAACAAATTAGCTGATTGTACATTATCTGCCCTCCCACATAGTTTGGTATTGTCTTCAAATCTAACCAGCTTATTGATTATATTCTTGTCCAGATCATTTATGTATATTAAAAAGATCAACGGCCCCAGCACTAATCCCTGAGGAAAACCAATTTTAACTTGACCTGAATTAATTCCGAAAAACTTTCCCTCACCATAACCCTTTGCATCCTGTATCTGAGACAATTTTGCACCCACCTACAGACCACAACCCAAATTCCCACTTCCTTTACTTTGATCACTAACCTTTCATGTGGTACCTTATTAAAAATTCAAGATGAATAACATATACACCTTATATAAGCACTCAAGGATAAATTTGATCTGGCCTCTGGTGATTGCTAGATTTCAGTATATTTAGTCTAAGCAGAATGTTACCCTTCACAATATCCAAGTCACTAAGTACCTCCTTAGTAGTCATTGTTCCTTTTTGAAGGTTACTTCTTCACATGTATGAACTTCAATAAAGTGCAAGTTTATGTCACCTTTGCCCAATCAATTCTATCCCGATTATTAGCCAGTCAGTCAGTCATTTTCCAACTTGCTATATCCTAACATGGGGTCACGGGGGTCTGCTGGAGCCAATTTCAGCCAACACAGGGCGCAAGGCAGAAACAAATCCTGGGTAGGGTGCCAGCCCACCGCAGGGCACACACACACACACACACCCACACACCAAGCACACACTAGGGACAATTTAGAATCGAGAATCCACCTAACCTGCATGTCTTTGGAAACCAGACCACCCGGAGGAAACCCACGCAGACACGGGGAGAACATGCAAACTCCACGCAGGGAGGACCTGAGAAGCAAACCCAGAACTCCTTACTGTGAGGCAGCAGCGCTACCACTGCGCCACCGTGCCGCCCATCCCAATTATTACAGAACACTAAATCTAGACAGGCCTTCCCCCTGAATTGTGCTTTAACATACTGTGTTTAAAACAGTCATGATTACATCTAAAACACCTGTTCTTGAACCCCACTACTTGTTAGGTTAGCACAGTTAATATTTGGGTATTTAAAGTTCCCCATAAGTATAATATGGTTCTCTAAATTTTCCTTTTAATATTAATATTAATATGAAAATTGAAACTACAGTATTGTCCGCATTGGCTCGATCACTAATATTGCTTAGTCAAATCCAGGTAATAATAATAAATTTTATTTATATTGCACTTTATATTTTAGCAATCTCAGCGTGCTACAGAGTAAAAAATAAAAATAATAACACAAGAAAATCTATTTATACTTTAACAAAATATCTTTCTAAACAGACGAGTTTTTAGATTCCGTTTAAAAACAGGTATCCTCACTAAGCTCTGGCTGACCATAAAAATGACCAATGAAAAAGCTTGGCATTTAAATTTGGTTTTACATAAATGGTAACTCCCTCACCTTTTTGGTTTTCCTGTTTTTCCTAAGTAATGTGTAGCCATCTATGTTATACTCCTGCCCATCTCTATTATTTAGCCAAGTTTCTGTTATCCCTATTATTTCAAATATTTGTGCAGCCATATGCAATTTCAACTTATTTATTTAATTCTTATTATTCCTAGCATTAAGCAGACCAAGCATTTTTTAATGTACTGTATTACTTATTCTACTACAGCACCTCAACTTTGGGCTAGAATTCATGCTATTGTGTGTATTTGATATTACACTACTGTGTGCACCTTCATGTGAAGTTCAAAACCTGGACTATCCTAAACTTGCTGCCCCCATTCCCTAGTTTAAACAATTCCTGGCTAATGTACTTATACGGCTTCCCAACACATTGGTGCCCCTTTGGTTCAAACGTAACCTGTCATGGCAGAACAGGTCCAGGTTGATTATTAAACTAGTTTCACGGACATAGGGAATTTGGTTCATTTTTTATCCAGAATATATAATTTCATAACCAAGAAGCATAATGAAAGTCTTGTAGAACTCACATTCTTCCAGTTTTACAATATTTTTGAAAGATGGACATCCTTGAAAATATGATGTATATGTGGAAAATATTTGTATATCATCAATATACAAACACCCAAAAACATCACAAAACATTGATTAATGAATGATTGGAATACTGCAGATGCATTGACCAACCAATAACCAACACATTGGTATTCATAATCACCATTGGGAGTTGAAGGCATCTTTCTACTTGTCTCCTTTCTGTACTTATACCAAATTATATGTACTGGATAGGCCAAATTGCAGTAACAATAGCAGCACAAGTTTCATAGTTTAGTAAAAAAAGATATCAGTACAAGAGAACAATTACTTTTGACGCTAATATTATTGAGTTCAATGCATGGCCATTAAGAACCATCTTTCTTCTCCAACAAGAAGAGTCCAGCTCCTGTAGGACTATTGAATGGTCTATGAAACTCCTGAGCAAGGTTCCTCTCATTCATCACCTTCATTCGAGGCCTGGACACCACAAAAACTATCATTTTTGGTAATGAGGCAGCAGACAATATGTCAATGTACCAGCCATACGGACATTGTGGGGTTAACTAAAGGGATCTCTGTTTGCTAAAAAAAATCCATCAATGAGTTATAACCCCATGAAAAAGTTCTCTAATTTCTCAAGTAAAAGAAAGTGTAACTGTATTCCCATAGAATATATCTACATTGTAGTTTTTAATTTTTAATCTCATGTTTTCATGCAGAATGGAGACAAATATGTTTATTACATAATAGAAGCTAATATTAACTAATGCTGTACTATGGCAAACAATGTGTAAACATCCATGGGAAAAAAGAGAAAAAAATATTTAATTTTACTAGTGTCACATAATTCACGTGTCAGTTATGCAGATGTATTTTACTTATTTGTAAAACACATGTGTTTTTGCTAATGTATTTTTAAACAGTTAACTTCCAGAATATTAATTGCACATTATCATCAGTAAACTAAAGTCTCATGGAACTATCTTTCTGAATTGAACAGAACTCTTGATGAATGAAAGAGGGGGAGAGCTGAGTCTTCAATTTAAAAAGTCATTCCCAAAATTTGGCCACCACTACAAACTACATGGGATTCCTAACATAATAAAAACATAATTTTTAGATGGACTATTCCTACAATCCCAAATTTGAACAGATGATTATTTCTTCTGTTGAAGTTTTAACAGCACCTGATCAAATGCCAAAATTCAACACAATAGAAGCATAATTCTTTCTCCATTCATCTGTTACATTCACTAGAACTTAAACCTGCATTTTCAGGTATCACAGTGTTGCAATTCTCATTATAGTGGTAATGATTTGTTCCTCTGAGTTTGATGTGAATTTCAGTACTGAGCTGACTATTTCTTCAAAAATGAGAACAGACTGCTTCCCAATGGACTGCAACTGCTAAGATACCTCAGGCATATTTTCCATTTTTTGGTAACTGTCTACTGATCCTAGCTTTTATTGTGACTGTGTTCAAATGAGCAAGTGATTGAGGCAGGTTTTTAAAGAAAAAT
The DNA here is from genome assembly GCF_016835505.1 of Polypterus senegalus. Taxonomy (NCBI): domain Eukaryota; kingdom Metazoa; phylum Chordata; class Cladistia; order Polypteriformes; family Polypteridae; genus Polypterus; species Polypterus senegalus. Next base: position 187,647,126 of record NC_053154.1, read on the forward strand.
TAGGGTGAGATAAAATTAATAAATTGGAACACATAAAGTCATGGGACAGGCAAAACTTTAAAACACAGAGAAAGAGAACGTAATAATCCAATGGTCAAAATCCAATATGCAAAAGTACAAAATGACGGTAAAGGAAGCAAAGCGAAAGGTCCTAATACCACTTCTTCCTGATAGTGCTTTTTAGCTTACACTAACAAAGATGCAGAAAAAAGAAGGAGACCCAAAGCTAGAATGCTAGAGGCTGTGCACCAACATTTTTATTGAAGGAGTCAGATTGCATAATGCATGATATGACTGCCAATAATACTAGTCAAAAACAGAGATCAAAATATTGTGCATTAAAAGCAAAAAAGAGTATGGCATCAGAACACTGAAATGTATGTGGATTAAAAAACCTACCATCTTTAGTCATACAGTAGTCTCATTATACTTTGAGTGGACTCAGAGAGACAAACAGGAATTTACAAAAAGTTTTTTTTTTACTTTAATGGATCTCATTGTGACTTGCTGATAGTCAAGTACTGACCTGTAAAGCACTAAGTCTTCAGTTGTGTGTGTTCTTCTGACACACCATGTGAGTCTGAGCAAGCTAACCTGGCAGTCGTAATAAGCATATACGTGAACAACTGTAACCCTTTGTTATGGTCCATCTCTGGCTTTAATTTCTTTTTTCTTCATATCTTGCCATTTTTATCAAACTCTTTTTTATTTTGTATAACTGTTTTATTAATATCACATCGATTAATTGCTTCTTACTTTACTAGGCATGCTACCCATCTAAGACACACACATTCCAATACACAATCCAATGCAGAAGATCAAGAAACACAGCAAAGGTTCAAAAATTCAGAAAAAAACACAGAAAAGCACAAAAGAAACACTCACTCACTCCAGAGCACAATAACAATGAACTGCCTGGAATTATGGGAGACCTTTCAGATTTATAGGGTGGAGACACATTCTGGTGGTTACTGGCATGTGGCCTCACTTTTTTGGGCACCACCCACAAAACACATGGAACATAACAAATAAACATTAACATAAAAAAATTATTCAAAAATTAAAAAATTACATAAAACAAGGAGTTGCACCTATCAGGGACGAAGCCCTTGCTGAAATATAACAGTAATGCATGTAATAATAAAATGCATTGCATTTGGCATTCCAACAGATGGTGCATTACAAATATCAGCACACCTTTCATGAATCCCATACCAAATGGAATATAATACAGACATAGCAAATCGAACAGACACATAGATACAGAGAAACAGACAGACATTTATCATTTTATTATGGTGAATATTAGGTAGTTATTTTGTTATATTCCTTGTTGTGATATTCCTTGTCTTATTTGTTGAGCCCAAGTAGAGTGGGACCATCTGAAACTGCAGCTGTGAAGACCACCCTTTGACCTAAATAAAGCAAGAATAAAGATGTTGGGAGTTACGGTACTTGTGGTAAGTTTTCAGACAATGTGTCAGTAAATGAGGTTGTTAATTATTTTCTGTCTATTTTGACCAATATTTAGGATTGTATATGTTCACTGTCATTTTGGGCACCCGTTATTAGGGCACACATAGTTGTCATGTGCATGTCCTTGAAGGTCATGAAGCTGATTTTGCCTGTGACAGCACATGCGGTCTTCTGGGGCAATTTTTCTTTGTTTTCTGCTTCAGAAAAATCATTTGTGTCAAATACCTTGAGTACCAGCCTTTGCTATTGCGTATTGACTCTGAGTTTGTCTTTTGTTTTGACTTGTTGACTTGTCACATAACTTTCTTTAATTTATTCCAGTTTTAACCTTTAACCTAAGTTTTACGTTTTTTCTTGCCTATTTCGTATGTTTTTCTCATGGTCATTCTCAAATACTGCCTGTTTTATGGTCATAACAGATAAGACCTTAACTTTAATTTTATTATTTGTAAATAAATCTGTGATTTTCTGGTTTATGACCTCTGTTTGGATTTTGAATACTGTATTTCAGTTTGATATGTTTTGTCTTTGCCTGAGGATAACATTATCTTCTCCTTTTGTTCTTGTTCTGCTCATTTTAAATTTGTTTTTGTAAAGATCATTAAATATATATATATATATATATATATACTATATATATATATATATATATATATATATATAAATATATATATATATATATATATATAGCGACTGGGACGTTTGTGAAACCCATACTTTGCAAAGAATTGTTTTTTAAGTCCTCAAAATGATTTTGTTATCATGGCACTGATTTGTGCTTAAAATAGACCTTTTCAGCCGATGTCATGAAGAGCTTCCTGTTTAAATGAGGCTGCGAGACGTGATCTCAGCTCTTCGGCACACCTCATTTGATTTTTTCCGGCAAACAAATTTTCAAAACAAACCGTATTTTACGACTCTAATCATAGTCGGAGTAATAATTATGTTGGCGTGGTCATTTTAGATCTGAGATCGGCTAAAATGTAAACAATGACCTTTGTTAATACCCAGCCGTCATTACTCAGTTTGCCAATAGATGTCAGAAGGATGGATGCCAAAACCGAACTGCCCAAAGATAGATTTCGACGTACCAAGTAAATGGCGATACGTTCTAAATTACTTATGGTTCCGGAGCTGTCGAAGAGTTTAAGTCAGTCGACGATGTTAATCCTGGAAAGTATGCCCCACCAAACAAACATTCCAAAAACCAACCAAACTTACTGTTATCTGCCCGAACCAACACCAACTTACTATACTCGACTGTCCAGTGGCATCACAGTAGCATTCGAACATTCTTAGCCAATCATGCAATACTGCGTTCGCGTTTGCAACATTATGTTCTAACTACAGAAGCAGAGTCCCATTGTATGGCTGTAACTTGTATTGAGTCGAGGTATTGACGCGAACACCATAAATACGGGTATTGACACGAACACCATACATACGGGTATTGACGCGAACACAATATGTACAAATAGTATCAAATTATATATAAGGATATATACACACACACACACACACACATATATATACTGTATATATACTAGCAGATTACCCATTGGCTTCGCTCACTGAGTGGAAGGGAAAAATTTGTGGCTCTCATGAGGCAACGGCATTAATGCCGTCTGAACAACACATCCCACGTGATTCAAATTTAACCCTCTGTGCTTGGCAGTACTCACACATGATGTCCATTTCTCCTATTGTAACTTTTGGATGTAGACAATAATCTTTTTCAATGTTATAATTGAATACATCCATATACAGACCCTGAAGCCTGTGTGACGTTGGAGCCTGTGAATAATGCATCCATCGAATTCGATTCTGTTCAGCACATTGTTCCGGTGTTTGTGAGGCCCTCAATTGTGATTGTCGTATACATTGATCAGCTAGCCTGCAAGCCTTCTCTCTCGATCTGCTTCTGTCTCACTTTCTCTGTGTAACCTGACTGTTGCAGGCTGCTTCTGCCTCACTTTGTCTGTGTAATCTGACTCCTGTGGTCATACGTAAGCACGTTGCTCGGGTGTTTGTAAGGCCTTCAATTGTGATTGTCGTATAAGTTGATCTGTGAGCCTTCTCTCTCGATCTGCTTCAGTCTCAGTTTCTCTGTGTAACCTGACTGTTGTAGCGAGCCTGCGAGCCTTCTCTCTCAATCTGCTTCTGTCTCACTTTCTCTGTGTAACCTGACTGTTGTGGTCATATGTAATTTCCATTTCAAACGCGAAAAGAATTTTATATATATATATATATATATATATATATATATATATATATATATATTGTCGTGGATGCCAGGGGCGATGACCCGGCCGGGATGCCTTGGAAGACCGGAAGTGGGTGTGCGCCCATCTGAGACCACGTGGGGGCTGCCTTCCTGGTTGCTTTGGGGGCCACGGGTTGAAGGCATGGAAGCCCTACCCTGTAGGGGCCCGTGGTCACCGCCAGGAGGCGCCCCAATGCCTTGGGACCTGTTGCCCCAGCACTTCTGCCACACCAGGAAGTGCTGGGGGGAAGACTTTGGGAGACTCCCGGTGAGCTGCCGGTAGGACAGCCGGCACTTCTGCCACGCTGGGGCGTGGCCAAGGGAGGAATGCCGAGAACACCTGGTGCTCATCCGGGAACTGTATAAAAGGGTCTGTCTCCATTCATTCAGCGCTGGAGTCGGGAGGAGGCAGGACGAAGCACAGAGGAGGTGTGGAGGCGGCCCGAAGAGAAGCATTTGTGGCCAGGACTGAGTAATTTGGGGATTGTGCACGTGACTGGGTCTGAGTGACCATTATTTGGGTCTGTGTGACCAATTTAAATAATTGTAAATATTTAAAACGTGTGGTGGTGATTAAGAGCATGTCCGCCTGTCTGTGTCCGGGTCAGCTCCACAATATATATATATATATATATATACTAGCAGACCTTCACTGCAGTCACTGTAGTTGGAATAATTATGTATCTACATGCAACTTATAGAGCTTCTTTATATACAACATTTTTGGATTGTCCTCCTGGACCCAAAATATATACATTTTCTCTATGAACATGAACATGAACATGCTACATAGAAATTAGAAACAGGAAAAACAGCAACACCGCCAGGAACAACAGTAAATGAGATAAAGTAAAAGTCTACCAAACACTAAATGAGATAAAGTAAAAAAGGGCAACAGCGCTGGGAACAACAGTAAAAAACAACAGTAAATGAGATAAAGTAAAAGTCTACTAAACACTAAAGTACAAAAACGAAGTAGAAAGTAACAGTAAACCACAACACGCTGGAACACCGCACACGTCTACTAAACACTAAGAAACACTAAGTAGAAATACTAAAGGAGAAAATACTATTCAGTAAGTACTGCGTCTAGTAAACAGTAAATCAGTAAAGGAGAGAGGACTAAACATTAAGGAAAAAGAACAGCAAGACCGCGTCAGCTGCGGAGCTCAGCTCGGAGCGAAATGAAGTGAATGAAATGAGTTGAATGGGAGGGGAGATGATCACGTGACTCCCCCACCCGCCTTAACTCTCCATCCCAAGACAAACACACAAACACAGTCTCTCGGATCCCAACTCTCCTTTATATGTATAGATATTGTTGCAGTAGGGGGCAGTAGCGCTCCCTTGAACCCTCAGGTACCACGCCAAACACCTGGTAAAAGTGCAACAATTATTCTTTTTATTATAATAATGCACACTAAGCACTCCACTCCACACTATTCATAAATCAATACACAATAATACCAACAATTAATAATCACAATCCTCCACTCTCAGACACATTAGCTCAGCTTGCCATCTGGGAGCTCCCACAATCCTTTTATAGTTCCTGACCCGGAAGTGTTTCTCATCCTTCAGTCCATAATTCCAGGGCATAGGGCAAAAAGAAGTCTTCGGCCCTCACTGCAGCTCCCTCTTGCAGCCCCTGTGGTATCCCGCAGGGCTGAGGATAAAAACTACAACGTCCATGACTCCCTGCTGGTCTTCGGGGCACCTCCATACTGCAGGGAAGGCTCCATCTGGCAGCTTGGGGGACATGGCCGGGATAAACTGCCGGGTACAGTCCACAATATATACAGTATATATATATATATATATATAGTGGAAATTCAGCCCATACACAGACAGGCAGATACCGATAAGTCCAACACACACAAATTTATTTACATAAGAGTCCACATAACAGTCCCGCACATCACACAGTGCCCCTGCACCAAGCACCCTTAAGTCCGGGCCTTCCAATGGGTCTACCTTCCTTCCACCGCCTCCTTTCCTCCTTCCCGAGCTTTGTCCTCTTCTGGCTAATGACTGGAGGAAGGTGGCCTCTTTTATACCCACCCGGACGTGCCCCAGGTGCCCTCTGACAATCTTCCTGTGGCACTTCCTGGTGTGGTGGAAGTGCCGCATGAGCACCTGGAAGCACTCCAGGTGTCCCTGGTAATCCTTTTGGCAGCACTTCCAGGTGTGGCGGAAGTGTTGACGTCCAGGGCTCCTCAATCCTCCCGGTGCCCCCTGGCGGAGGCCACGGGTCCCTCCAAGGTTGAGCTTCCATGTTCCCGTGGCCCCCATACAAACCAGGGCGGCTGCCCTCTCGTGCTCCAGGGTAGGCATAGTCCCTCTCCCGGTCCTTCCAGGTGTCCCTGCTGGTATCTGCTCCTTTGGACAAGGACAAACAAGATGAGCATTTCCAGAGCTCTACAAAATGACCTCCAGTATGACACTGGTGTGAATGTCTCTGACCAAACAATCAGAAACAGACTTCTTAAGGGTGGTCTGAGGGCCCAACGTCCTCTAGTGGGCCCTGTGCTCACAACCCAGCGCAGTGGAGCTCGATCGGCATTTACCATAGAATACTAGAATTGTCAGGTCCACCAATGGCACCCTGTGTTTTTCGCAGATGAGAGCAGGTTCACCCTGAGCACATGTGACAGACGTTGAAGGGTCTGCAGAAGCCATGGAGAATTTTATGCTGTCTGTAACATCATTCGGCATGACCAGTTTGGTGGTGGGTTAATGATTGTCTGGGGAGGCATATCCATAGAGGGTCACACAGACCGCTACAGGCTTGACAAAGGCACCTTGGCTGCCATTAGGTATCAGGATGAAATCCTTGGACCCATTGTCAGACCCTATGCTGGTACAGTAGGTCCTGGTTTCCTCCTAATGCACGACAATGCCCGGCCTCATGTGGCAAGAGTATGCAGGCAGTACCTGGAGGATGAAGGAATTGAAACAATTGAATGGCCTTCACAATCCCCTGACTTAAACCCAATAGAACATCTGTGGGACATTATGTTTCGGTCCATTAGGCCGCCAGGTTGCTCCTCAGACTGTACAACAGCTCAGGGATGCCCTCATACAGATCTGGGAGGAAATGCCACAAGACACCATCCGTCGTCTCATTAGGAGCATGTCCCAACGTTGTCAAGCATGCATACAAGCTCGTGGGGGCCACACAAGATACTGAAAAGCATTTTGAGTAGCAGAAATTAAGTTTTTGAAAATGGACTAGCCTGCCACATCTTCATTTCACTCTGATTTTAGGGTGTCTACACAATTGAGCCTTCTGTACGCAGAAAACTTTTATTTCCATTAAAAGACTTGGCATCGTTTTGTTCCTAAGACATTGCCCTGTCGTTATTTGTATAGATATCCAACTTCATATTGAGATCTGATGTATCTAATGTGTTTCTTTAAAGTGTTCCTTTAATTTTTGTAAGCAGTGTATATATATATATATATATATATATATATATATATATATATATATATATATATATATATGTATACCTTTAAATATTTTTTGGACCAAGGCTGTTTACTGTTCCTTGACGTTTTTCTTGAGTTTTGTGGATCTCATTAATTATTGACTGTGGAAAAATATAATAAAAAAGCTTCATTTAAAAAGATAAGCTTTGCTCTGGCTTTTAACTAGAATTTCCACTTCCGAAGGCTACAGTCAAGTGTTTAGCACTCAATGCCACTCAAGTTTGTCCCATTGTTCCAGTGGAGATTAACATTATGGCTGAAGTTGACTATTTGTCCTGCTTTCTCCCCTTTGCCTATATTTAAGTGACATAGCTTGAGGCACTCTGGTGGGTCAGTGGGGGGTGTTACCTGCTGCATGCTGTGCTCCAGTACCAGAAGGAGTTTCCCTTTTTGAGCAGATGTGAGAGTTGAGTCATTTTGTTTCAAACCACAAGCACATAATTTAGAAGAGATCCTGCCAATGAGAAACAACATACTTCTGCAGCGGCTTTACTGAGTTTGCCCATACTTGCTCGCCAATAAAATTCCTGGCCTGCAGAAACATATTCCTCATATGAGCCTGAAAGGCTTCTCCTGAATTCATGAATATTTTCAATTGTGTGACTTAAATTCTACATGTGAGGACAGTTACTTAAGGAAATGAGAAGGCAGCACAGCTCTAGCCCTGGGCTCAGAAGGCATGGTGTAAAAACAAGATCAGGAGGATTAGAGATACACTTACATTAATCAAATTATATTAATTATGATATTCATCCTTTATCTAGTTAGGTCCATAATTATTTGGACAGTGAAACAATTTTCATAATTTTGGCTCTAAGCACCACCACAAAGGATTTGAAATGAAGCAATCAAGATGTGTAGACTTTAAGCTTTAATTTAAGGCATTTAACAAAAACATTATTTGAGCCATTTAGAAAAGATTGCCATTTTTATACATTGTCACCCTATTTTTAAGGGCTCAAAAGTAATTTGAACAAACTAACATAGTCATGATCACTTATATTGTTCTTTGACCTTTGCCTGTTCCTCCTGCTAGTTTATTTATTGATGCTGATGCTGAATGCAAATAGTACATGGCTTTGAAGTAGCAATAAACTCTATCCTTAGGGTGAGGGTAGCCCTACATTTGCCCGGGGCAGCAGGCTGTAGCTCAACTTAGCAATCACTGGTGTCCCTGCATCCTTGATCGTTCTTTTGACTTTAATGAGTCAGACTTCCAAGGTAGGCTTCCCAACAGTCTGTTTTGTTGGAGGGATAGCACAGTATTATTCTCTTCCTTTTGTAAGTGTTTACCCTCTAGGACCAAGGATGTGTTGCCACCTCTGGTGTTTCCTCCCTAGCCTGACATTCCTTTAAGTCACAGGTCAGGAATTTCTGCCTACTGCTTTGTCACCCACCCTCTAGTGTCATGGGGGAGCACTACATGTTTTCACCCAGGTCATCAACTCTCTTTCTCATACTCGTGCATTGTGTAGTGTGCAACATATACACAATGGACTACCACTAGGGCATTTTCAGTATCATACCCTATTGCCTGCAAGTCTCCCACTCATGCCTGTGGGTCTTAAAATTGCTCTTTAATTTGCTGCTTTTTCCCTTCAACCTGCAAAACTCACAACATTCATGTCCAAAATATTTAAAATAGTAATGGGGGTGTGGTCTTATTAAACAAAATTTTGCATTATTAAGCTAAAGCACAGGTGGACAAACAAAGTGGACCTAGAATTTTTATCTTTCAAATCATTTACTGAACCTTGTTAATTCAATAGCAGAGTCACAGAGAGCCAAAGCGTACTCATATAACATCAAGTTCAAAGGCAGGGACAAAAACAAACTGGATCCCAGACTTTAACAAAGTTCACTCACTCACACACCCTCAGTCACTCAAACTGGGACAATTTTAGGTCATTAATCAGCCTAGAACACCCTCAGTTTTTCAATTATAAAGGAGAATCCTAGAAGCTGGGAAAATCTCCACATACAGAACATGAAACTGCACACAGATAGCAGCTGGTCACTGACGTGAACTCAGTTCCCTAAATATGGAAGGCAGTGGCACTAGCTATTGTTCTAATCACTTCAAGTTTCATTTGCACAATTAGGACATAACTTAAAGAAGATGCTAATTAACCTAAAACTAAGTAAATGTAAGTCTCGGGCGTGCCACTCATAATATAGATCAGACATGTAAGTCTGGTTCTCAATGGGAGAGTGGCAACAAAACCAGTCTAAGGAAACCTCTTTGGAAAGGATGGAGGAAAGGGGTTGAAATCTATTTCTATTCATGGTGACTCCACCAACCCCCATCACACAGATATATTATATTAGTCATCCCCCGTGGCTCTGCCCACGTTGTAGTGACACAGGGCAGTGTGGAAGGCCCTGCCCGGCTCCCCACTCCTGACGTCACGCTTCCCCCTCCCCTTGACCCGCAGCTTCTGTCTTATGTTAGTGCGAATATATCACTCCTGCAAGCGAATTATGATTCTTGGTGCGATAAGAGAAGTCACAAAATCAATCAGAATATTCAAGTGAATTATAGAATAAAACCTGATCTAAATCTGTTAAGTAGTTCTCTTGTTCGCTAGCTAAGCTGGTGCATGAGTGAGGAGGGCTCCGCCCCACTCCCTTCGGCCCGTTGTATGTCTCTTGGATTTGCGCAAATAAATCTGTACTGCAAGCGAACTATGATATATATCGCAATGACAGAAGTCGCAAAATCAACTGGGATGTTCAAGTATATTATAGATAAAAACCTGATCTAAATCCGTTCAGTAGTTCTCTTGTAAAAAGCAGACAGACATACAGACAGACAGACAAATGTTGGATTTTATATATATATATATATAGAGATAAATGGAAAAAGTGAAAAGGCACTGTTAGGGCTCCCAAAAGTGTACAAGCTGCCAAAGTCCCTTCAAGAATTAATAAGAGACACGTCATGAAGGACAAGCCCATCTAAAAGTCTGTAGGCCAGTTGGGGGTAGCATCCTGGGACCAGCACAAGACACCTTTACACAATTGCACAGATGAACCCAATCATTGTTGTGTTCCCTTATAAGCAAATCTTAATTCTCTTTTATTTTTAGGCCAATTTTTACTTCTTATGTCACATTCCATCCACAGTTCCAATGGCTTTTACCTGTTGGTTGTAATCACAATATACAAATGAAGCAACCCAATTCTGATGCAGCCTGAAACAAAGTATAGGACTCCAGCTTTGTAGCTAAGAAAAGCCATCATGACTTTCAACACCATATTTGGATGGTGGCATGGTATTTAATACCTGTATTTCTCTGCAGGGCTGTCTCAGTGGTTGAGCACGGCACAGGGCAGTATAAGTGGCACTGGGAGTATTAGTGGCACTGGGAGTTTTGTCCTGGGACAAGTGTTGACGGATTCTTCAGTGGAGAGGTAATGCCTTGGAGTAGCATTGAGGAAATGAAGTTGTCACCTAACTGGCCTGAACAGTTCTGGCTAATGCTATTAGTTACCTTCCTTCACTTGTCTCACCAGCAACCTTATTGTCAAGATCACCACCCATGTCCCTCCCTTTTAAGCTCCTGGTTTTAGAACAGACTTTTCAAAGACACTCCCTATTTCTGCTTCCTTGTTCTTGTCTTGTACTTACTGTACTATTTGTCCTTATCTTTTCTTGAACTCACTATTTATTCCACCAAAAAACTCTTTTCAAACTACCTTAATTAGGCAACATTCCACAATATCATTTAGCTCACAGTTGATGACCTATAACATGCATCCTATTTTGAATAATGTGTGTGCGAGTAAAAACAACAGTTTTATGTGTACTTTTACTAAAACGCCTAGACATGTATAAATGTATTTTTTATGTATATGAGGGGTTCACCAGTACATGCCCCCCCAAAAAGCATTGCGGTCTGGGTAGCCTACACCTTCACACCCATTTTCAGATGGCTCTGCTTCACCACTTTGCCATCCTAGGCTCAAATTCTGCCTGAATATTGACTTTGTGTGTTCTCCCTGTAGCTGTGTTGTTTTTCAACTTGCATGCAGGTTGAGTTATAAACCTATAAACCTATATTTGACTCTGTATGTATGTGTGTGTGTGTGACATTGCCCTGTAATGGACTGGCAACTGCCCTGCGGTGGGCTGGTGCCCTGCCTGGGGTTTGTTTCCTGCCTTGCACCCTGTGTTGGCTGGGATTGGCTCCAGCAGACCCCCATGGCCCTGTAGTTAGGATATAGCGGGTTGGATAACGGATGGATGGACTGGCAACATCCAGGATTAATTGTAAGTGTGTGATATGCAAAAGCAAACTGTAACCCCACACCAGACAAGTGACATTCTGGAGGGGTAGATGCCCACACTAAACAAATTATGGAAGTTCATAACCTATGAACACTTTTCTTAATGTTTGGGTCCTGTTGCCATATCTTTTTTCTTCATCATCTGAGAATGGGCCCGAGTTGCCTCGAAAGCTTGCATATTGTAATCTTTTTTAGTTAGCCAATAAAAGGTGTCATTTTGCTTGATTTCTCACTACATTCATAATGGCTAGCAAGGGAGAACACCAGAGTACTACTTCCTCTTCCTCTTAATTTTCCCCGACTTTAATATAGGGTCAATATACCTAATCAACCTCCATACAGTACCTCTTCCCCAGTCAAACCCTTTTTCTTTAAAACTTATTTTATTTTATCCATCCACCTCACTTTCTCTGCCATGCACTTCTATTTCCATTGCTCACTTGCTCAGATATTCATTGTCTCTCCTCATCACATATCCATGCCGCTTCAACTGATTTTCTTGTACTTTTCTTAGATGTGTATCTCTTGCACTTTTATTGCATTCTCTCATTTCATCATTTTTTATACCGCCACACATCCATCTCAATATTCTCATTTCTACCATATCCAACTTCTTATCTTGTGCTCCTTTTACTGCTCATGTCTCTGCTCCTCACATCATTGCTGGTCTTACCATGGTCTTATAAACCTTACCAAGGGGGAAAACAATTACAACTTGGTGCCATTCCCAAGCCCAAATAACTAGAAACGGCATCCAGCCATAAAACTTTAGTCAATATCTTAATGATGGAATCAGTCTAATCCAGTTTGGAAAACTGCTGTATCTTTTTGAACCTAAAATAAAGAATAGTGACATTAAACTTTTGTGCATGATGTACACACACCTGAGACTCTGGTCTGATTACTATACAGGTCCTTGCAGCCATACTCCTCTTAATTACTATCTACACTTGACCCTAGCCAACAGTAAAGCTCCTTGTGGAACCTGTGAACAAAGCATGTAACCTGAGTTAGTAGATTGTATTGCAGTTGCTTCATTGTCTGAATTTAATTGCTACACAGAGCTTCATGTTTATGCAATAACAGATTAAACATGGAAGTGTGACAGAGCAAGAGCTTCCCCAATTGATGTGAAATAGAGTTCCCTGTAGTGAGCTTTCTCAGAACATGACTTCAGCTGGCGTGCTGGACAGAGAAACTGAGGACATTGAGCAGGTTGCTGAGTGCGCCCGTCTTTACAAACTGACAAATACGGAGGACAGCGAGCCCTCACGTGAAGACTCATATTTAATGAATAGGTGACAAAACTCATGGAATGCGGAGAAAGTCCACATACCTGTTGGTCCGTGACGGGTTAAGGCATCGGAGCCCGAGAGAATAGAGAAGGTTGTACTAGCAGGCGCCTGTCATCTATTCCTCCCTAGAGCCCCGCCCAATGGAAGGACGCGCTGCCAAAATTCCAAGAGTTTGTGCGGGCGGAGAGGCACAGGTAAACTCCTGGTCTACTGACTTTGTGCATTCCGGCGTGCGGTATCACCGAGTGATGGGAGGTAAAGCGAACTACATCGATGAGCACTGCCAGCTGATCAACCATGGAGAGGAGAATGAGATGGTGAGTTCCGTAATATGGGAGGTCTCAGGGGATTTGTTTTATTTATTCATTTTCATTTTGCGTTGGGGCTGAAACTTCAAAAATTATTGGCACATTTTAAGCATATGTGAATGTATCGCAAAAGCCCAAAGAGTAAACGACGTTTCTATCGGGTGATTAAAAAACAGCAACACCTTTCAGCACTGATGGCTATTGCTATTAACTTTGTAACTGTAGTCACTGTATCTACCCGGTTCACACTGAACACTCCAGCCATTCACACAAAATACTGCAGTGATTGACTGAAATTCCATAATTACACACCGCATTCATTATTTCTTTGGATTCTCATTGAATGTTTCTCAGTGTGCCCAAGCTGCACTCAGACTTCACGTAGCATTTTCAGAGCTGCTTTATGTCCTTAGGAACAATTTGACTGTATTGCCAACGCTGAGACTTGACATGCATAGGTCGTCTTCATACCGATTGAACACGCTCTGTAAGAGAAAACGATTCCTCGTGCCATCACCACTGGGTCTCTTAACTTTGTTATGGATCATTCCCTCAGTACGAGGTCCCAGCAAACACAAACCTTCCCAAGTACTGCACCAAGCAGCTAATGTGATACTTTAGCATACGTAGTTCATTTGTCACAGACACTATGCAAGTGCAGCCATTCGCTATGTAAAATCATGTAAACTGAAGTTTTGGTTTGCAGATCCTTGACGTTTTCTTGCCAGTATACGTAGTGTGATTTAAAAAAAAAAGTTTTTTCTCAGCCCACTCGAAGGCACGAATGACAATACACACAGGACCAATTTCAGCCTAACACGCAATTCTTTAGGGATGTATGCCGATATCGGGGTGCCTGAGAGAAACTCATGTATTTACTGGAAGGACGTTCAGATTTCAGACGGACAGTTACTAGACGCACTAACTACTGGGTCACGGTGTGGCACTCCACCTATTTTCTGTTTAGCTTGTTTTAAAAAATGTGTCAATGTAGTGACGTCCGCCGGAAATCTTCGAACAGATCGCCAAATCCTGGACAAATTAGATTTCTGTCTGTAAAGTTATACATTTCCTTGTCACCTTTATGGTGGAGGAGGGTCACTTTGAGATTTTGGGGTTTCTGAATGTCGCTTATATAAATGTAGGGATATCCGGTTGGGGGTAGGTAAGAGAAGACTCGAAGAATTCTGTAGTGAAAGGGGCGGGGCTATGACTTGTTTCATAAGTTTTAGGAGATTGCAAGGGTGTTGTTCAGCTTCAAAGGCTTTAAAGGTGCTTTCGCGGCATAGATCCCTTATTGGCATTAATAAGGGCCTTGCTCAATTCACAAAATGTTTGCCAATTAATTACTGATTAAGGTAGAATGAGTATGGGTTAAAACTCATAAATAATAAGGACATAGTAATGGGCAGAGATTAACTGACCGCAGCGATCGTCGGCCAGCCCTTTATCTCTCATAATCACTGGCAGTACGCGTATATGCAGTAACCGGAACTTGCCAAACAGGATCTGCAGCTTCGCGGTAAACCCGGGTTACTGCTTCAAACCACCATAGAGATTAGCATACATTTCGCTGAAGTGATTCCATTCTTTGGGTGTAAGAAATAAAAACTCACTATTTTCATCACGGGATGACCGAAACAATACAGTGTAATAAAACTGAAAATGTCACCTGATATCAATGATGAATGTTACATATGCTTCACTTATTATTGAAAACAATTTAGGATTACAATGTTAGGTAAATGATCCATTCTCATCACTTTTAAAATCCGCAGATATCAATTGCAGGTAATGCAGGAACCCTTCCCGGATGGAATATTAGAACAGTGTAGGGCGAACTCAGATCTTCTTCTTGTTCTTCTTCTTTCGGCCGCTCCCGTTAGGGGTTGCAACAGCGGATCATCTTCCATATCTTTCTGTCCTCTGCATCTTGTTCTGTTACACCCATCACCTGCATGTCCTCTCTCACCACATCCATAAACCTTCGCTTAGGCCTTCCTCTTTTACTCTTCCCTGGCAGCTCTATTCTTAACATCCTTCTCCCAATATACTCAGCATCTCTCCTCTGCACATGTCCAAACCAACGCAATCTCGCCTCACTAACTTTGTCTCCCAACCATCCGACTTGAGCTGACCCTCTCATTTCTAATCCTGTCAATCCTCGTCACACCCAGTGCAAATCTTAGCATCTTTAACTCTGCTACCTCCAGCTCTGTCTCCTGCTTTCTGGTCAGTGCCACCGTCTCCAACCCATATAGCATAACTGGTCTCACTACCGTCCTGTAGACCTTCCCTTTTACTCTTTCTAATACCTGTCTGTCACAAATTACTCCTGACACTCTTTTCCACCCATTCCACCCTGCCTGCACTCTCTTTTTCACCTCTCTTCCACACTCCCCATTCCTCTGTACTGTTGATCCCAAGTATTTAAATGCATCCACCTTTGCCAAGTCTACTCCTTGCATCCTCACCATTCCACTGACCTCCCTCTCATTTACACACATGTATTCTGTCTTGTTCCTACTGACCTGCATTCCTCTCCTCTCTAGAGCATATCTCCTTCACTCCAGGGTCTCCTCAACCTGCTCCCTACTCTTGCTACAGATCACAATGTCATCAGCAAAAATCATAGTCCACTGGGACTCCTGTCTAATCTCGTCTGTTAACCTGTCCATCACCATTTCAAATAAGAAAGGGCTCAGAGCCGATCCCTGATGTAATCCCACCTCCACCTTGAATGCATCCGTCGCTCCTACCGCAGACCTCACCACTGTCACACTTCCCTCGTACATATCCTGTACAACTCTTATGTACTTCTGTGCCACTCCTGACTTCCTCATACAATACCACAGCTCCTCTCGAGGCACCCTGTCATATGCTTTCTCCAGGTTCACAAAGATGCAATGCAACTCCTTTTGGCCATCTTTATACTTCTCCATCAACATCCTCAGAACAATCATCGTATCTGTGGTGCTTTTTCTTGACATGAAACCATACTGCTGCTCACTAATCATCACCTCACTTCTTAACCTACCTTCCACTACTCTTTCCCATAACTTCATGCTGTGGCTCATCAATTTTATCCCCTGTAGTTAGTACAGTCCTGTACATTCCCCTTATTCTTAAATATTGGCACCAGTACACTTCTTCTCCTCTCCTCAGGCATCCTCTCACTTTCCAAGATTCCATTAAACAATCTGGTTAAAAACTCCACTGTCATCTCTCCTAAACACCTCCATGCTTCCACAGGTATGTCATTTGGCAAGTGCCTTTCCATTTTTCATCCTCTTCATAGCTGTTCTTACTTCCTCCTTGTTAATCCATTGCACTTCCTGATTCACTATCTCCATATCATCTAACCTTCTCTCTCTCTCTCATTCTCTTCATTCATCAACCTCTCAAAGTACTCTTTCTATCTTCTCAACACACTCTCCTCACTTGTGAGTACGTTTCCATCTTTATCCTTTATCACCCTAACCTGCTGCACATCTTTCCCAACTCGGTCCCTCTATCCAGCCAATCGGTACAGGTCCTTTTCCCCCTCCTTAGTGTCCAGCCTCACACACAACTCATCATATGCCTTTTCTTTAGCCTTTGCCACCTCTCTCTTCACCTTGCACCTTATCTCCTTCTACTCTTGTCTACTTTCTGCATCTCTCTGACTATCCCACTTCTTTGCCATCCTCTTCCTCGGTATACTTTCCTGTACTTCCCCATTCTACCACTAGGTTTCCTTTTCCTCCTTCCTCTGCCCAGATGTCACACCAAGCACCCATCTTGCTGTCACCCTTACTACATCTGCTGTAGTTGCCCAACTGTTTGGTAACTCTTCATTGCCACCCAGTGCCTGTCTCACCTCCTCCCTGAACTCAACCTTGCAGTCTTCCTTTTTCAACTTCCACCATTTGATCATTGGCTCTGCCCTCATTCTCTTCCTCTTCTTGATCTCCAGCATCATCCTACATCATCCCCCCCCATCTTCTTCTCCTTCTTCAGCCAACAGTAGCCCAATTTCTGCCAGCACCCTGTTGGTTAACAGTACTGGTGGTGGTCGTTGTTAACCCGGGGCTCGACCAATCCGGTATGGAAATTTGTATTGTTGTCTGCATATTGATTTGGCAAAATTTTACACCGGATGCCCTTTCTGACCTAACCCTCCCCATTTATCCGGGCTTATGACTGGCACAAAGAAACACACTGGCTTGTGCATCCCCTGTGGCTGGGACAAACTCAGATAATGGGCCAAATTTTAGTCTTGGTGCCCGGAGAGTGTAGCTGAGAGTGACAACTACAGTTGTGTTTCCTCACACATCAACTGCACCATTGATACGACACAGGCACTTAAGGGTATGCCACTGTCCCGACCAGAATGGCCACTAAGAAGGTGGCATGGGTAACCTAATCATCGACAGCCAACAAAAACTTGAGACCAGAGTTCACCCGGCGTGTGGTTTCTGCATTCTTCTCATATGCACATGGGTTTCATCTGGATACTCCAGCTTCCTCCCACAGTCCAAAGACATGCAGGTTAGGTGGTTTTGATGCACATACCCAATTGTGTGTGTGTAGGTTGACCTTGTGATTTACAGGTGTCCTGCCCAGGTGTTGTCCTAGTCTTGAACCAGATGATTGCTGGGATAGACTCCAGATTTCCCGCATCTCTGTTCTAACGGGGTTTAGAAAATGCATGGATGGATTCCACATCAGTTAAAGGGGGATTGATTAACAAGACAATGTAATGTGTACAGCAACAGTGAAATGCAAAGTAGAACAAGTACCCTTAACACTTTAGAAGAGACTTTTTAAATGTTTCAATGTGTTACTTAAAGCTGTGTAGCACAAGCAAATCCATTTCTAAAGCATTATTACATAGCAGTGGGTAACTGTAAGACGAGAAACCTTTTTATCCATCAAAAAACCTCAGATGGATGCTATTGTTGCATAGCAATGCCTAAGTAGATCCAGCTAGATTAGGTTAGATCCTCGCATGCTCCTTGGCCCAGGCAGCAAGTGCTCTCCAATGGACTCAATCAGCTTCAGCAAACTCGGCTTCATCCAACAGTAGGTTGACACTTTTCAGGTCCCCCAAAAAAGATGACCTCCAAGTGGTACATGGCCTGTCTAGTTTTTGTGTCCTCTTTTGTATTCAGCACATGGCAAGCTTTGGACTTCATTGAGTGGGAAGATGTACCTGTAGTATGTGTCTGGCTAAGCACATCCTGCATTCTGTAACAATGCCTTCCAGTGATCTTAGGCTACTCTGCTTTAGTACCTCATCATATGTAACATTATCTCTGTATGAGATGCCAAGTATTCATTGGAGGCACTACTGGTGAAAGACATTGAGCTTGTGAACAATCCTTTTAGTGTTCCTTCAGGTTTTGCTGGCAAAGATTGCAGTTGGGATTACAATTGTGGCGTATAGTTGAATTTTTAATGCTGTAATAACAGATGAGGATAACCAGACATGGTGTAAATGGCAGAACACACTCATCACTTTACCAATCCAACATTTCATGTTCCTTTCCACGTTGCCATCATTTGATATGACACTGCAGAGATATGTGAATTCGTCAGCCTCATCGATTACATACTGCCCAACAGTTATTTGCACCCTGGATTTATAGTTAACCTGCATGACCTTAGAATTGTCTGAGCTGAACATTAAGCCATCTCTCTCCACTTCACATTCAAGATTCGTGGTCATATTTTGTAGTACAGGTTTAGTTATGGCCAATAGTACTATGTAGTCGACAAAATCACGATATGTGAATCACAAGTCTTCTATCCATTGGATACCACCTCATGTGTCTGTCATTGCCCTTCTTATAATAAAATCCATGACAAGGAGGAACAGAAATGGTGAAAGAATGCAACCTTGCTGTACATCAGTTTCAATGGCAAAGAAGTCAGTAAAACCATCTTCTGTCTTTACACAGCAACTAGAGTTGAAATATAAATCCCTGAAGATGTTGACATCCTACATGGAGATTCTATAGGATTGCATCACCTTCTGTAGTGACACTTGGTGGACACTATCAAACACCTTGTTGAAATCAATGAAATTCAGGACAAGTGGCTGTTGAAATTCAACACAATTTTCAATAATGTTCAGTAAGGTAAAGCTCTATTCAATACACAAGCACCTTTGTGTGAAACCCCCCTTGTCCATCCCACAGTTGCTGGTTCACAGCATCCTGTATGCACTGAAGTAGGACAATGCAAAAGACCTTGCTTGGAACAGAGACTAGTGTGATGCCTCGCGTTATTACAATCAGGTAGAACTAGATACAGCTAAACAGCCGATATTCTAAAATGTTGCCCAATTGACTACCTTGTTGCTGGATGTCTTGAAGCAGCATCCGTGTGTCCTTCTATGGAATTACCAAGATCCGGCACATCCAGTCCATTCAGGATTTCTGGACTGAAGGCAGGGTTATTTGTTGTCATCCTATTAACAAAAATTCAATTAGGTTCCAGACACAAGTATTTGGAGCAGGGTTTTCAGAAGATCTGTTCAGGCAGCTGATCCTGCCACAGAACCAATTTTGCAATATTCTGTCCCTCCATTAAGATTCCAACAGAGTGAACTGCATGTTTATAAACTGTGCAAACTTCCAATTGCTTTTGAGATTGAGGATTTTTGTACTTGCCGGTCTTTGAATTGTGAATTACTGTATTTCTGGTGAAAGGAGACAGGTTTGAATGACAGATACGCATTAATGTTTCATTATGTACATCGTGACCATTCTTCAGAAATTTACAGTTTTATAGGAACCTCTAAGAGAGAAATGGTCTGACTTTGCTATGAAAGGTTTCAACAGAGGAGAGAGTACCATACGGACTGTTAAACTCTCATATCAAAAACGTAAATGCTGCAAGACAGGGATCCCAAAAAAAGCAAAGAACTAGTCTATATGTGTATATAACTACTGGTTAGCACTAGTTCACCCAGGATACTGGGTTTAAATTATTGTGTGTCCACTGTCTGCATGGGGGTTTGCTGCCTGTTTTTCTCCCACATCTCAAAGTTAATTTATAATTTAAACTTGGCCCAGCATGCTTACCTGAGGCTGATTCTTGCCTTTTGCCCATCATTGTCAGCTTAGATTATGAACTGCATAACAAACAGATAAGAGAATGGATGGGTAAATATGAGATGGCAAGAAATGAAAAGCTGCAAACACTGCAGCCCTTATTGTATCCATAAACACATCAGTTTTGCCATTTACTTATGCCGTTCATTTTCCATTACCATTTGAGTCTACCCTAGCAGCACTGGGCTTAAGGCAGGAACCACACTTGGAGTCAATACTAGTACATGATATGCTACACTTACACTCACTCATATGAGGCTAATTTACAAATGCCAATTAACCTAACCCACAAGTCTTTGGAAGGAGCAGAGGAATTCTGGAGTAGCAAGAGGGAAACCCACACTATAAAAAAAAAAATAAAAGGTATCAGAGTGATTCTTAAGAGCAATGCAATAGGGGAACCAATTTTGATTCCCAAAAGACCCATCCAAATGAAGGTTCCAAAAAGATCGACTTATTTATTTAGATCCATAACAGGTTACATACAGTGAATAACCATGATAACAGGTTTGTGAAATAGCAATAGCTCATGATAGAAAAAACACTTTCTTGCTACATACATTCAATAACACAAGCTAAGTTTCTTAATCTATTAGTATTCACAAGTCTACCATACATTAAAGATTTCAGGTTTTATCTACATATTAGGAGATTAAGCCCAAAGAACCAACTTCAAATGTAAAGAACTCATTTCAGAATGAGGGTGCTTTGTCAAGCAATAGTTCTATGAGGAAACACAAGACTCAGTAAAAAACCATAAAGAGCCAATGAAGAACCAGTATTTTAAGAATGAATGGTGACACTAAGTCCCAGGTCTACAAACTTGATAATCAAGGTTGGTGTTAAGGCATTAAATGCCAAGCTGTAGTCCGTAAACACTACTGTCTTAGCAGGTTTTATTATTTAGGTGGGCCAGGTGCAGTGGCGTAGCTGGGGGCCGTCCGCCCCAGGTGGCACATTTTTGGGGGCGGCATTATTGGCCACAAGGCTTAGTGCAATTTGTGTGTAAGCAGCAGGGTTCGGAAAAACATCACTCATGTATGAAAAAAGTCAAATTCTCTGATTTTTTAACCACAAATGCTTGAAAAATAATGTTCAGACTGTCCTTCCGCATCAGACACAGCAGTTGAAATGTATGAGGCAATGACAAAAATAAACATAAACATTATACCGATAATAATTTCTAAGGAAGATAAACAACTAATTTACAATTTATAATTTCGTTATTAATCCGAATGCATTCTTGCTCTGCGCAGAAAACATCTCCACCTATCACTTGTACCCTACTTTGGTTGTGGTTTTCGTAGCGTAATTATATTAAACTAATAATTAGAACACGGCTTATCAGTGCATCTATACTATATTCTTGTCTAGTTGATGCTTATAAATGTATATAAAAAATATTGCTGTTTCTTTATATATGAATAAATCTATGCAAAATGTATCTTAATTTTTCTCTATACATCATTTTAATTTTCTATTTAAATAGTTTAACATATTCAGATATGTTGGAGGGCGGCAAATTGAAGCCCCGCCCCACCCCACCCCGCCCTGAGCGGCACGAACTCGAGCTACGCCACTGGTCCCATGGTTTAAGAATATCACATCCTTTGGGAACTAGTAGCATTAATATAGAAACTGTAGGTGGCTCATGTTAATAATAATAATAATAATAATAATAATAATAATAATAATAATAATGTGTTTTATTTATATAGTGCTTTTCTCATGCTCAAGGTACTTATTTAAACAGCAGGGTATATGTAACATTAGGTGCAAATATTTTCTGCAATGAATACTAAACAGATAAATGCAGGATATAAAAATCATTAAAATTTTTTAAAAGAAAAAAAATAAACCAGAGTAAAATATTAAGTTCAATACTGAAAGAAATGCTTGAAACAAACAACATAATTTATGATATAACACACACACAAGTTAAAAGCCGTCCTAAACAGATAAGTGTTAAGGTGTTTTTTTAAAAGAATGAATTGAGTCAGCTGATCTCATTAATTTAGAAAGGTCATTCCAATGACTGGGCGCTATACAGCTGAAGGTTCTGTCACCCATAGAGTGCCGGTTAATGTGGGGGATAACAAGATTGACATAATCAGAGGACCTTAGTGGCCAAGCAGGAGCATAGTGATGGAGAAGGTCATTGATGTAGTCTGGTGTAAGGCCATTTAAAGCTTTATAGATTATTAATAGAATTTTATATTCAATTCTGTAAGACACAGGGAGCCAGTGAAGGTGAAGCAGGATGGGTGAAATGTGGTCTGTGTTGCTGGTTTGTGTCAGGACTCTTGCAGCAGAGTTTTGAATCAACTGGATCTGCGATATAAGATTAGAAGTGGCGCCTGCCAGTAGGGAGTACAATAACCGAGGGATGTGATAAAAGTATGGGCAAGTTTCTCAGCATTAGAAAATGAGAGGAAACAGTGAGCACAAGATATGTTATGGAGATGAAAGTAAAAAAGTTTCTTAATGTGGTTAATGTGGGTTGAATAAGAAAGGGACAAATCAAAAATGATACCAATATTCCTTGCATTAGAAGAAAGTCTAATGATATCATCATCAAGAGTGACTGAAAAAGAGCTAAAGTTGCTCTTTAGTGCCAGTTTGCAGAAGTTTAGTTTTGTTGTAGTTTAATTTTAAAGAGTTCTGCTTCGACCAGTTTTAATGTCACTGAGTTGTGAGCTGAGAAAGCTCTGTTGAAGTTTTGCATTTAATATTGAAATAGAGTTGAGTATCATCTGCATAAAAATGATAAACCAGTCCATAGCTATGAATAATATAGCCAAGGGGAAGTATATGGATACCGAAGAGCAGAGGGTTGAGGACAGATCCCTGAGAACTCCTTGTGTGACTGGTGCTGATCTGGTTCTGCTGTTGCCAAGACTAAGAAACTCTTGCTTATCAGTCAGATATCGACACCACTGGAGGGCAATGCCAGAAATACTGAGAATGTTCTTCATTCTGGAAAGTAGAATGTTATGGCTGATAGTGTCAAATGCTGTAATAACGTCTAACAGAATTAATATGCTGGTTTGTCAACATCTGCTGCCATAAACAAATCATTAACTACCCGAAGCAGAACAGCTTCACAGCTGCACTGTGCTCTGAAACGAGACTGAAAGAGTTCCATCAATTTATTAGAAGTTAAGTAATTGGTGAGTTGAAAGGCTACCACACGCTCAAGAACTTTTGACAGAAAAGGTAAGAGAGAGAGTCCAAAAATTGTTAAGATTGTCCTTATCAAGACCAGACATTTTTAACATTAGGGTTATAGAAGCAATTTTAAAAGTGGTTGGCACAAAACAGATGTCAAGGGATGTATTTGTTATTGTTGTAACAGTTTGGATTATGGTATGAAGGCAGGATTTAAGAAGTGTGGTGGGGATGGGATCCAGTACACAAGTAGTTAGCCTCATCTTACAAAGCAGGTCATTAACAAATGCCGATGTGACTGGTGAAAATCTAGAAAAGGAGCTGGATGGAGTGGTAAGACAGGGAAAGGTATAAATGGATGATGGATTTATGTTAGTTGAATTATTTAGATCTTTAATTTCATTACGGAAAAAGTGGAGGAATTTTTTACAGACTTCAGTAGAGGAGGTAATTGGGGCAGATCAGGTTGAAGCATTTTATTAACTACAGAGTACAAAACGCTGAGGTTAACATTGACACTTTTTATTATTCTGCTATAATGTGTGTTCTTGGCTGCAGTTAGTGCATTCCTGTTACCCCTTTGATGGTCAGAGAAAGCCTGGATATGCACAGTGAGGACAATCTTACATGAAATTCTCTCTAGGCGTTGGCCAGCTGGTTTCATAGACCGTAATTCTGAATTATACTATGGAGCTGAACACTTAAAGCTCAACACCTTATGTTTTAAAGGAGCTGTTTTATCTAGTGCTGAATGAAGGGCCGAGTTATAGTAGTCAAGAAGACTATGTAGTGTTGATGGAATTGGGGAAAACAGAAAAAGATCAGAAATGGATCCAGTAACGATAGAGGGACAGATATTTTTAAGGTTTCTGAAAGAAATTTGACATTTACAGGTAAGAGGAGGGAGAGGTAATGAGACAGTGAAAAGTACTGCTTTATGGTCAGAGAGCTCCAAATCACCGCTAAAAGTGTTGTTAACAGATAAGCCAGATGTGCAGATCAGGTCTAATATATGACCACGAGTTGGTAGGAAAATTGACATGTTGCACCAGGTCAAAACACTCCAGTAAAGACAGGAATTCATTCCTCAGTTTACATGTAGGATTGTCAATATGGATGTTGAAATCGCCAATAATGACTCTTTGACAAGGGAGCTTAAGTGGGATAAAAATCAGTCAGATCAGATAAGAAAGACACATTGTATATTAAGTGATGATAGACAATAATAAGCAAGACAGGACCAGATTTAGGTATTAAATTAAAAGCCAGACACTTACAAGACAATGGGCAGTCAGTTGGGATTCTTTTGATGTTTAACACAGATCTAACAATTACTGTGACCCCTCCACTTTGTCTTGAGCTGCGAGCCTCTGAGAAGTAAACGTACCTGGATGGTGTTACCAATGTGAGAGACAAACACCATTCAGTTTTTGGCAAGTTTCTGTTAAGCACACCACATCAACCTTGGAATCTGTAACAAATTCTGATAGCTCCAATGCTTTGCCATTAAAAGATCTTGAATTATACAGGTCAATATTAGCTGATGAGGGTTCATTGTGCACAGATCTATAGCCAGAGATTATTTTAGCATATTGAAAATTTGTACGCTGACACTCTTATTTCCAAAGTCACGAGTAGGGTGGTTTATTCCTGAGCAAATGCTGCCAGAGAACTTTTCATTCGCAGCCCAAAGGGGTGCAGACCTGACCTGCGATGTAAATATTTTGGGCACCACACAATGACTTTTAGGACATTCCAGTCTGACCACCTGCTCTGAACAAACTGATTAATATGAAGGAGTTTATCACAAGAGTATTTCAGTATGGTATAGTACAATACTTATCTGATAGTCACAGAGATGAGGCACAGCACAGCGGAGAAGGTGAGAAAACCCGGGGTGGGGTGGTGCAGATGAGCTGCAATTGCTTAGCAGCAAAAAATGCAGAAGATGCTTAGTAGGAGATATTACAAAATGCACATATTAGATAGTTACCAGAATTTGGAGGTTCTAACATACAACCTCATACATATAATGCTGGGTATTACAGTTGTGATCTCCACAAAGCTGCAAGCCAGGTGCGGAGAGTCGTAGTCAGGGCGGCTGATGGAACGGTCCTTACGGATGACACTGCATTTGTGACCCGCTGGGCTGGCTACTTTGAGCAGTTGTTCAAAGCTGATCATCCTGCTAGGACGTTGGATATCTCTGGGTTCATGGTTCTTGAGGCTGATCCTCCAATTAGCTGTGAACCACCCAATTTCACTGAGATTGCACAGCTGGTGACCCAGCTGAGGGAGGGAAAGGCTGCAGGGATCTGTGGTATCTGGGGTGAACTTCTCCAGGCTGGTGGTTAGGCTGTCCTCCTGGCATTGCAAACAATCTTTGGCATCATCCCAACTGACTGGAAAATGGGACTTGTCATCCCTATCTGGAAAGGGAAGGGTGATCGCCTGGATTGCACCAACTACAGGGGGAAAACACTGCTCTCTGTGTTGGGTAAGGTCTTTGCTAGGGTTGTCCTCAATAGAATCCGTGATCACTTACTCACCTACCAGTGAGTGGAAAAGTCTGGTTTTACGCCTAATAAGTCTACCATCGACCGCATCATGGCACTGAGGGTTCTCATGGAGCACAAACTCGAATATCAGCAGAGTTTCTTTGCAGCGTTTGTCAATTTTTGCAAAGCGTTCGACTCAGTTGATCAAGCTGCCCTATGGGACATCCTGAGGGTTCGTGGATATCATGGCCAGCCTGTACACTGGTACTGTGAGTGCTGTGCAGAGTAGAGGCAGAACCTCTGCATTTTTCCCAGTTGATTTTGGGGTTCGTCAGGGGTGTGTTCTGCTCCTACTCTGTTCAATACTTGCATGGACTGGGTGTTGGGCAAGGTCGTGAGGTATAGCGGCTGTGGGGTAAATGTTGGTGAAGAAAGATTCATGGATCTTGACTTTGCTGACGATGCTGTGATCTTCGCGGTGTCAATGGAGGTTCTGATCGGGTCGCTCGAGAGATTGAGTGAGGAGTCTGAGTGTCTGGGCTTGCGAGTGTCCTGGATAAAAACCAAGATCCAGGCCTTTAATGACCTCTTGGGCACAGCCATCAGCAGTGTGTCTGTTTGCGGAGAGAGTGTTGACCTTGTTGAGAGGTTTACTTACCTTGGCAGTGACATTCATGTCTCTTGTGACTCTTCCTGTGTAGTCAGTAGATGGATTGCGAGAGCACGGGGGGTCATGAGGTTGCTGGAAAGGGGTGTGTGGTGCTCCCGATATCTGTGCAAAAGAAAGGACAAAGGTCCAAGTCTTTAGAGTCCTGGTGCTTCCTGTCTTGCTATATTGTTGAGAGACATGGACGCTATCCAGTGACCTGAGACGAAGACTGGACTCCTTTGGTATTGTGTCTCTCCAGAAAATCCTTGGGTACCGTTGGTTTGACTTTGTGTCGAATGAGCGGTTGCTCATGGAGTCCCAAATGAGGAATATTACCTGCATTGTGAGGAAGCGTCAGTTATGGCACTACACACTACGGCCATGTGGCACGTTTCCCTGAGGGTGATCTGGCTCGTAAGATCCTCATTGCTGGGGATCTGAGTGGCTGGACCAGGCCAAGGAGTTGCCCACGTAACACCTGGCTGCGGCAGATAGAGGGTCATTTCCGAAGGGTGGGACTGGACCCCGTGTCTGCCTGGGTGGTTGCAATCCAGGATCCTGAGTTGTTTCGTTCTGTAGTGGGTATGGCAATGCACTGTACCACTGCATGCTCCCCAACTTGACATGACAGGTGCTGCAAACATCAGATCACTTCACAGTCATTCCCATTTGAAACACGTAAAGAAGGAATTGACAACAATCCAGCATATCCATTATAATCTAGGAGACAGAACATCCCCACCTTCTAGAGCTCCACAGTGCAAAGAAAAAATGCTCATAAATCAAGCATCACATAGGAGCAGGCAATCAAAAGAAAGTCCTGTCTAGTAAAACATAGAAGATTCAGTTGTCTCCAAGGCAGTGAACCCAGTCAAGAAAAAGTCCATAAAATTGAAATTCGAAAATCAGTACAATTTTAGACGATTGTATCCATGAACTATGCATGCAATAAAAGGAAATGTAATAGGTGAAAAAGATTCACCTTTTTTTTTTGCATAGGTTAATGCAAATTTTAGCGAAAAGTGCCATTAACAGGGAGGAGTGGCAGCAACATGTGTGCGCCAGCGTCCCTTCACTTGCCAATCATCTATCCATGATTCAACATTTAATGTGCCCTAGAAATGGTCTGTTAACACATTTTATTGTATGAAAGTTTTTTGTCAAGCAATGGTTCGATGAGGAACCACACAACCCAGTGAAGAACCATATAGTATCAATGAAGAACCATCATTTTTAAGAGTGCATGTTAAGTGCCAAAACACTGCCTAGACAATGACCAGTTTGAATCTATGACCTTGTATCCATGTGGCAGCAGTGCTTACTACTCCACACCATGCTAATATGCTGCTAAAGATTTAACCATTCAATGAAGTTGTGTCAGTCCAAGAGCAGCACATCACCTCTGTCTCCTCCACATTTCTCTGAACATGTTTGTCTTTCTTCTGTTTACCATTACATTTCCCAAGGGAATGGCAGAGCCATCATATCACCATAGTATACCTTTCATTAGCTCCAGTTCTTACTTCAAAGTGGTGAGAGGCTGAAATGTGCATAGTTATTGGAAAACAAAATTCCAACTTGTATTTCAGCTTAGAATCAATAGAGAGCCTTATGTAAAACATATGATGTGAGCTGACTTGCTCCTAGTCTGGTGATGATTTTGCTGGTCAGTAGTTTAAGATGGCCTGTTTGCAGGAAACACAGCTGTGTTTTAAGGAAACAACAGCAAAAGCTGTTCTTGCAGATGATGTAAGACTTTAGCTTTGGATTTTTGTCTTTGATCTTTAATCTGGTGCCCTACTGAGTCGAGTAATTGTTTTATCTCACCAACTCTAACCCTGAAGGTTCTTGACCATTGTCAGAACACTGTGTAAACACAGACCCTCTAAAATCACCTGGCGTTCAGCTTTCTTGGCATTCATTGTTTATGGATTGCCTTCACTTTGGCAACATATATTTTCAATCTATTGATATGAAGTTGATTAGCAGATTAAATTATTAATGAGTTATTTACTCTTTAGTCTGCATCACTGAAAGTAGGGAAACGACTTTTCAGGCAAGGAGTTGGTATTTTTTTTTATCAGCAGCATGTGTATGTTGTGTTCCTACTTATTCCTTATATTTCATATAATTAAGTTTTTGTAGTTTTTTTTATTATTTTCATTAATTTTAATTTAAAACAAATAGCAATCCATAAAATCAAACTTAACAAAACCAAAATTACAGGTACAACCCACCCAACAGAAAAACAAGAGAGCCAGCCAAAAAAGCAAATCTTTGAAGCAGCAAGGAAGGGTGTTCTTTTCCTCAATATAGAAGTTTATTCTAAAATGTTATTGATTAGATCCTGCCATATTTAAAAAAATTGAACTGCTCTTCTAAATGAGAATTAGATTTTTTGCAATTTCAGATAGATTAGGACATCAGTTACTAACTGACGTAACACTAGAATCCCTGAAGCCTACGAGAAAACTGTGCCACCTTAAATTCATTTGCACCTCTCCATTAGCATCTTTTGTTTTACAAATGTGTCGATCAGCACAAGCAGCATGCAGCCTGCTATCCCATCCCCTTAACGCCACAGCTCAACTAAGACAAAAAGTTCTCCCAACTCAAGTCTGTTTATCTGGGAATTGTATTTGGGAAATAATATATTGTTATTTGGAACACATGCATTTCATGTGTGTTCCATATCTACAATAATATATGTAAATGTAGGATAACAGGAAATGTGAGGCAAGAAATGTTGAACACATACATAAAACAGAAACTTTTTCATGTTACAGTACTAATGAAAAAATTTTGACATTGTGAAATAATCAGCTTTGACACACACAAAAAGGTTTAGGGCAGCCACCCGTATATTATCCCTGGCTGCAAAAAGGGTATGAAAACTCACACTTGAAGTGAGTTGTTTGGAGTCCAAGATTGAACTGAACTGAGAAGGAAGTGGTCTGTTATTTAACCAAAAGTGATGTCATTAAGGGCCAGAGCCGAAAGTGATGTTCTTGGGGCCAGAACCAGATGTGACGTCAGTCTTGGGCCTGGGACTGGAAGTCACGTCAGTCTTGGGGCTGGAACCGGAAGTAGTGTCTTTGAGGTTGAATCAGGCAGAATCTCCCGTATTTGGTCTACAGAGACAACAGAGAAAGGTTTAGTGCACTCCGCCACCCCATGGCCTGGCGTGGAATTACCTTCACTTGGTCCATTCGGCTTCCACCTATGCTCACATGTGTGAAAATGTGAAGTGTATAATGTGTGAAGACTGAAGTCCAAATATCAAATAAACACATTCACAAAAGGTACACGTATAACAAAACAAGTGTGTTTTTATATATAACCAAAGAAAAAGAAATCGGGTTAGGGTACGATGCTGACTCATAATCAAGAAGATGCCATTTCAATTCTGGGTGCTTCCTTTTTCAGTAGTTTTCAGTTTTTTTTTAGTACTAGGGTGTTGTACCTTGTTAACCATTATGAATGTAAAGAAAAGCCAAGCAAAATGACAGCTTTTATTGGCTGACTAAAAAGATTACAATAAGAAAAGCTTACGAGGCAACTCAGGCCCCTTCTTCAGGCAAGATGTAATTCTC
This sequence comes from Polypterus senegalus, assembly GCF_016835505.1. NCBI lineage: Eukaryota > Metazoa > Chordata > Cladistia > Polypteriformes > Polypteridae > Polypterus > Polypterus senegalus. The sequence goes on from NC_053154.1 coordinate 187,677,258, forward strand.
GACAGCTTGCATATTGTAATCTTTTTAGTTAGCCAATAAAAGGTGTCATTTTGCTTGGCTTTTCTCTGCAATTTTTTTTTTAAAATTCAGTTTCATTGTATCAGTCACATTCACGCCCCAAATCTGACACTATTGTTTTCAAATAAAGACGTACTTTATCATCATGCCTGTGTCAATCAAACACAGGAAGCTGTACAGTCTACTTGTGACTTGACGCTGTAGGAAGATAAGTGAATAAATCAAGGTGAATAGGTAAACAACATTTGATGTGGCTTTTATATGAGTAACATATAAATATTTTTCATATAAAGACCATCACAAAACATAATCACAAATGGAACTTTGCATGATACCTTGGTCAGCTCTGTAGGCCCTGCTGTTTTGTTGAAGGACATGTTTGTGGCAGATTCATTGGCAGGATGATGCCCAACCTCTTGCTGCATCTAAATGGTGCCAACTTTTGCCTTTATGCCTGGTGCAGTTGCGTTGTTCTTATGTGTGAGGGGACATTTCTTGCAGGGAGGGTTTCTGTTCTCTTTCTTCAATGTAGACCTCTCAGGTTTATCTGAGTTCACCTCTGTAATAACACATCTTTATTTAAAAACAGCAGTGTCAGATCGAAGGTAGTGTGAACGTGACTGAGAGAATAAAACTGAATAAAAAAACCTCTAACCTTTACAAGTACCATAAATTTACACCCGCTGTTACAGACTCAAAGCAAATGTATGTTTTTATTCTATAATAGTAACAATAAGAGCAGCTCACTACTGAAAACTGTAATTCTAGGAATCACCAAGATTCGAACTGGCAACCTAATTATATGTCAGCAGTTCTTACTGCTGCACTACCCAAGCAGTCATATCAGTGTTGTACCCTAACCTGACTTCTTTTTCTTCGGTTATATTCCTGAAAAAAACTTGTTTTGTTATACCTGTATCTTTTCTGAAAGTATTTATTTGATATTTGGACTTCAGTCTTCACACATTATGCATTTCATGTCAAAATTTTGTCATTAGTACGATAATTTATATTTACTGGGACACAGAGCAGGGAATATAAAGAAGTATTGCAAGATTTCAATTCTACTGCAGACCAGACTTGTATATGTTCACCAATTTGTGTCAATGTCAAGGTCTTTGTGACCTGTATAGTTTCCACTCAGTAATAAAACTGAAAGTTAATTAGTGCCCTTTCCCTTTCTATTTTAAGTGTTTGTAGACACACCCTTTGGATGCGTTGATGTTTTGAATTCATATTAAATGGAGTTATGATTGAATCTAATTTCTTAAGAAAAACTTGGATGGATGGATGCTTTAAATTAGAAAAAGAGTAGCATTGTACAAACAGAAATGCCTAAATTCATATTAAAGTCAGCCATCTATCAAAGGAGTGGCAGAGGCAAGTAGGCTAAAGCTAGGAAATGGAAACCTGTAGTGCAAGTAGAGAAAGCAAAAGCTGAGCTGAGCATGCCAAAAAATGGAAGGAGGCTAGAAGGATTAAAAGCAGGAAAACAGATATCATGTATAAAGCAGATAGCTGCTGTTATAAGAAGTTTACTATCTTGTATTATTGGAAACAAGGAAGATCAGTATGAGAAAGAAAATAGCAAAATGGTTGAATGTGAAAGTGGAATGTTGTGTGAATGTTTAAATTCTGAGCGATGTAACAGTTGTCAAGAAAAATGTGTGGTGCTAGCATGTAGAAAACCCACTGCTAAAGTGGAAAGCAGTGAAAGCAGGGGAAAAAAAGACAGAAAACCACCCATGGTGAAAGTTAGGGCAGTAGTAACGAGATCTGACTGGAATTCTAAGACATGGGTGGATGACTTACGTGAGACAGATGAATACTCAGATAAACAGTGGGAATTTGATTGTAAACAAAAGGAGAGGGATGAAAGAAAGGAAAGGAAGGAAAAAACAGCAAGGGTGTTTCCTTCTATTATTCTCCACTGTACCTCAAACTCCAGGTAATTCTGAGGTCTGTCCAATATTTAAAGAACATGCTACACCAATAGATATTTTGCCATTGTTACAAATGGTAACCAGTGCTGCATTGAAATTTGATCTACTCTAGGAAAAAGAAATCAAATAAAAGGCAGGGGAGCTGGTGAGTTTGAATGGCCATTGATGACTGCAGGGCATGAACTAGACAATGGAATATGGGTACTGAGTGAAGTAAGTGTGGAATTAAAACAAGGAACAGTGGAAATGAAAGTAATTCAAGTGCTTTTGTTTGAAAGGTCTGAAAGAAGAATGTGCAAGAATGACTGAGTTGGAAAGAAAGTGTATTAGTTCGGGAGTTGTTTTGAATGAAACAGGACAAGCAAAAGAAGAAAGGATGGGGGATAGTGCAGTAGGAAGGTTTAGAAGCTCAGGCAACAAGTCAGGAATGCACAGGCATGTGAGTGCCCCAACAGCTCTGCTAGGCTGGTCAGTAATTAAAAAGCACACACACTTAGGTTAAGTAATACGAAACCTGACTGACCAGTTCATTAAAAAAACAGCTTATGAAACTCCCTGTAATAAAATAGAGAAAGGTGACCTGGTTGTGAGTAAAGAACAAAGTTCAGTTTTAAGAGTGATGCTGGATTTGGCACTTGGATTTTGGAGAGGTTTTAGCCCACATTTTCAGGTAGCAGCTATCATACAATAAAAAAGACATACAGGCATTGGCAAAACAATGGAGGGATAGCACAGGAAGACAGGAAAGAAACAACAGTTATTTCTAACTGTTTCCATGTTTAGATCTTTTGCAGTAATATTATTTCTTATTTTAAGTTTTTATGGACTTTGGATCAGTGCAGGTAATAAATAGTGAAGGAATTGGCAGAGTAAAATCCATGCAGGAGACCGGGTTACAACTATAACATTGGAGTGGATTGGCATTAGTGGCCAAGCTGTCCCAATGAATGCCTGGAAGCACAGTTTGAGTTCTGGCACCAGGTTGACAACCATGAAGAAGAGATGGACAGAAACAGCTTTGTCATCTTCCATTTTGCAGACCTGCCTACACAGCAGAACGACGAAAGAGGAAAAGACCACAAACAAAGAATAAAGACAAAGACATGAAGAAGACCTGAAGATACAGCAATAAAATGACACTTACTGGAGTTTAAGTAACAAGTCCACTATCATATAATAATAGGACTAGTCACAATAGCTATAGTTTAAAAAACACTTTGTTCATTACTGCAGCACATTTATAAATCTTCAGTTTTGTCATGACTTTTTCTTATATCTGTATCCAAACATTTTCACTCCAGTAAGTGACTTATCAACAACGGTTTGTGCAGCCTAGGCATGTCCAGGCATGGAATCAGGCCAGGTTGGAAGCTGTTCTGTGGAAGTTGACATCCTGGGCAGGTCTAAACGAGCTTGATGCTGTCTCAGCATGCTATAAAGGTGGCTTGCATTCACCGATCCTGCTCATTTGGTTTATATAGATAGTCAGTGTGCATGTATAGTATCAGTATAGTAAAGTATAGTATCTGTAGTAATATAACAATAAGTAAGCTTGATGTTAAAGACGTTTTGGTGTCGGGTGATATGTCTCGTCAATGTTGTTACAGCCACGATATATTCTGCTATATCTGTGGTGAATATACACTTGCGCCTCAGAGATGTTGGATGACTGCTCTTGTGAGGAAGCTTATCATCCGTATTTCTTCTGCAAAATTGGTGATCAAGACAAGGAATGGGTGCCTCACATCTGCTGTGCGACATCTGCTGTCAGTCTGAGAGCCTGGCTCAGAGGTCCTCGAAAGACGATGCCATTTGCTGTTCCGATGATATGGTGAGAACAGAAAGACCATGTGATGGACGTTACTTCTGTTTGACTAATGTGTCTGGTTTCTCTGCCAAAAACAGTAAAGTAAGGTAAATTGAATATCCTAATCTCCCTTCAGTAATGAGACCCGTGCCACATGACAACCGTCTTCCAATTCCGAAACCACCAGAGGATTGGACCTTCGACGAATCAGATGAAGAAACTGCAATGCAGGGTACTGACAGTGATATTGACCCGGATTTTGAACCGTGCTCATCAGGAGATCCACATCTGATATTTGGGTCTGTCAAAAGCAAAAGCAGAGCTGCTGGGTTCGAGCCTGCAGGAATAGTGTTTGCTGTCACCAGGTACGAACATTTCTGTGTTTTGAGGCCAGAAGGGTGGCATCTCTTCATTGATTCGTCAATGTTAAGCCTGAAAGCTGTTCTGCTGCACAATGGCAACGTTTATCCTTCAGTACCTGTTGGCTATACAGCATGAAAGAAACGTATGACAATATGGAAATAAGCACGTCCAGTATAGCAGGTACAACTGGAATATCTGTGGAGATCTTAAAGTCGTTGCTCTATTACTAGGACTGCAGCTCAGCTATACAAAGTACTGTTATTTCATCTGTGAATGGGACAGCTGTGGCAAAGAGTCACACTATTCTCGACAGAACTGGCCACTCTGTAAAAAGTTAGTTCCAGGACAGAAAAATGCGGCACATGAATCACTTGTTGACCCGGCAAAGGTATTTTTGCCTCCTTTTCACATAAAACTGGGACTCATGAAGAATTGTGTGAAAGCACTAAACAAGGAAGTCGAAGGTTTTCGTTATTTAAGACAGATGTTCCCAAGAATAACAAGATCAAAGCGGGTATTTTTGTTGGCCCCCAGATCAGACATGTTATGAGTGACAATTGGCTTGAAGATCTGTTAGTTGGCCCGAAAAAAATTGCCTGGAAAGCCTTCAAAGATGTTGTTGACAATTTTCTGGGCAATTACAGAGTCCCAAACTACAGTCAGCTGGTAGACAAACTTCTCAAAGCATACAAGACAATGAAGTGCAACATGTCACTCAAGATTCATTTCCTCCACTCACATTTGGACTTCTTCCCTGCAAATCTTGATGCTGTCAGTGATGAACATGGTGAAAGGTTTCACCAGGACATTGCTACAATGGAGAAACGATACCAGGGCAACTGGAATCCGTCAATGCTTGCTGACTACTGTTGAACACTGCAACGTGATGCACCAGACATTGAATACAAAATAAAATCAAGAGCAAAACACTTTTAATTCTGTTGAATTTAATAGCTTATGCGAAACATAAACGTGACTAAATACGTTATTGTCAGTAAACATATAAATATCTATTTCTCAGAGTTCCTACGTGATGCAGTAAAACCAAAACTATATTTGTGCATACCCAGTAGGTACCTGTCACAATCAGCAAAAACACAGTAAGCAAGACTTTTCAATAAAATTGTTGTGCTGTGTTATTATATGTACAAGGTGCAACTGACACCATTGACAACATAGATGAAATTCAGTAAATCACTGAGCCAACTATGCTTGAACTGGCTGCATGCAAGCACACAGTGGCCAACACTGATGCTTGCAGGCTAGTCTAGTGCAGCAGCTGAATCCCTGGGACAGTGAGGCTGCAGGAAGTGGCAGTGGTCATGATTTGGCTACTCAATGAATGTACGGCACGGACTGATCAGCTCTGGCATGCTGGCAAATTGCACTGGGAACCAACTATAGCTGGTTGCAGCATTCAATGAACGCACATCGTCGAATATACTCAACTCCAGCATGCTGGCAAATTGCACTGGAAACCGACTATAGCCAGGTGCAGCATTTAACAAATGTGCATTGCTGAATATACCCAGCTCTCGTGTGCGTGCAAATTGTATTGGGAACCGACTATAGCCGGTTCTGGCAGTTTAAGGGTTAAGGAAAAGGTATACTGAGCAAATGGGTGAAATTTTTCAAAAGAGCAGGTGCAGCTGGTACATTTGCAAGTCATATGGGCTCCAATGTTTAGGTATAGTCTAATTGGGAAAACAAGGAATCCCTGCTGTGGTTGTCAGCTGTGGTACAGGCACAAGACCAGTGGGCCAATTCTGAATCGAGGTGTTTAGCACAGTGAGCATGCATATGGTGAGAAAACAATTCTAGAGGTGGCCTACAGGGGAAAGATTTGATTTGCATAGCTATGATGTCTCATGGTGGTGATGTCAGCCTATTCTGGTAAAGACTGATGGCAGTCAAGAGTTACACCATGGGTTGAAAAGCACAAAAGGCAACTAAGTCAACCCCAAATGTGTGAAGACTGGCCATAAATGTTGGTTTGTGAACAGTTTTTGCAGAGGCACATGTACTCTCATATGGGTAGACGTGGTTTGCACTGGTACCTGTGGTATGTTACCTTTCTGATTTTTAAGTTAATAGTGCAGCTACATATGCTTTTATGAATAGTTTGGGACAGTGATCTAACTAACATTTAGACACAGGATTAATATAGTTTAGGTGAACAAAATAACTTCACACAACAAACTTAAATTATAGTGGGCTAGTTAAGTGGAATTAGTGGACTTGTCTCATTTTGAACCACCAGATCTGATGACATATGATGACTGCAAAAAGCAAAAGAAACAGATGAAGCATGCTGGAGCAGATAAGTCATCAGGAACGCATCCAAGCACTTCAGATTGTCTTTGAAATAAAGTAGATACTGTATGTAATGGACAAATGGTCACACACAATTTTGAATACAGGAAAAGCAAACACTGCAAAGCAAGCACAAGTTGTTCAAGTATAATATAAAGATATTGTACAAAAGATTTATCAGGGATGGGGTGTTGTGGTGTGAAATTTTGTATATAAGTTAATAAATAATTTGTATGTCTTTATTTGTATTTCAGACAGGGCAATTTAATATTAGGTGTATATCATTGATAAGAACAACAATGGTTTGATGTTTAAGAATGCCCCCAGTCTTTGGAACTGAGTGTTTTGTAATTCTATGTCAGGGTTGGTGGAAGTGCCTAAAACCAGTTTGGGAAGTGATTCTCTGCAGGACTCTCTCAATCAACCCGCACAGGAAAGCCAGACTACCTGGCTGGCAAATATCAGATCAACAATTATCATTATTGGGGGAAGGTGTGAAAGGTACTGTGTGCCCCCTTTGGTCTGAACTATGGCTGTTTGGGATTGGTTTGAATCAGAGGTAATTCTGTAGTTTGACACCCTATTAATGCAAGGATCTGGACAAAGAACATATACACTTGGTTGCTTTGTCCCTCCCTATCTCTCTCACCATCATAATGAAGGAGCATCTCACAAACCATGAACTGAAAAGAAGATCACACTGAGAAGCACAGCTCGGCAGCCATATTGAGGCAGGCTTGTCCTGAAGAAAGCCATAAAATGATGACTTACAGTAACTAGATAGTCTACATTTAAAGAAACTGCAAGTCTGTGTGCCGCCTGAAACTACATATCAGAATATATCAGGTTGTTATTGTTATTATTTTATGAATATTATCAATAATACATTATTTAAAGTGTAACTTAACTCTTCCTTGTCATTTTACTCTATGTAATTACCTGAGGTTATAGATATAGAAGGGAAGGTGGGGAGAAGTTATAAAGTACATTACCTTATATACAATGGTATGTCTGGGATTTGAGGCAGTCTGACAAAGGCTACACAATAAATAATACAAAAGGGGAAAGTAGAGTAATATAGAACTCTACCAAGTGTCAATATGTGGACGCTTGAGGTCACTGTTGCCCAGTGAAACCCAACAGACTGATGCAGACATAGGTTTAAAAGCACCAAGAAATAATTACATTTTCTTCCTTAAAGTGCCCCAAAACACCTCCACCACAATAAACAATAAATCCATAATAATAATACACTCAATACTTATAACAATTCTCCTCCTCTCCTCCCAGCAGCTCTGTCACTCTTCCTCCCAACTCCGGCTCGCTCGCTGGGTTCCCTTCAGTCCTTTGTATAGTACTTGGCCCGGAAGTGCTTCTATTCTTACTCCCACGTGACTTACTAGCACTTCCGGGTCACCGGGAGAATTCAGGTTTTCAATTGGCCCGGAAGTACTTCGGTGTTTCCGTTGTCATAGTCCATTAGTACTTCTGGACTAGGTGAGAATTTATTTTCCCACCAACTTCCCACAGTGTCCCCTGGTGCCGTGCTGCCAAACTCCAAGTCCCATAGTGCCCTGCGGGCATCCGGGCACCGCTGCAGTCCAGGGAAGCTGCTATCAATCCTCTTAGGGGAAGCAGTGTCGGCAAGTCGCTGCCTTCCCCCATCCTTTTATTCTAGGGGCATCCCGACCGGGTTGAGCTGCTGGCTGTCCATCACACAAGACAAAACATAAGTAGTCCAAAATAATATTGTTAATACAAACTGAGGCTTCTGGTCTACTATAGAGTAGTTTGATCCACTCACATATGTTTGGGCTGAACCCAGCATTGTGCAATGGGGTGAATAGGTAGTCCCATTCAACCATGTAATAATGCTTTTTCTGCAGACAAAGATAATAAGGTATTAGATTTAATGCTTGAATATATTAAAACAAACATCAATGATTAGAAGCAATGTGTCTACCTTTAATAAATGTGATTTGGTCTTCTGATATTACAGAAGGATGCACTTTCTCAATATTTATAGCTAGGTCTTGAGAGTATCTTAACATCATTATTGAGGAATAAGACTGGTCTGTATGATGCACAATTGTGGTAAGTCCTTATTTTTCTTAGGAAAAATGGAAATGAATGCTTGGTGAAAAGTTTGAGGTAGAATTTTCTTGTCTTTAGCTTATATACATTTTTATTTGTAATATAAATTATTATTCTACTAATAATAATAATAGAGCTAACTTATTTGAAAATGTTTTATAAAATTCCACTGGGTAGCCATCAGGGCTGGCTGCTTTACCACTTTGAAGTGAGTTTATAGTTTCTAGTAATTCTGAGAGGGACAGAGGTTTATTCAGTTCCACAGCACTAAGAGTATCTAGCCTTGGTATCTGTAATGAGTCAAACAGCTCATTAGGTTTTGCCTTACCTTTTTTAGACTGAGTAAAATACAAGGACTTACAGCACTCACTAAATTTGTGGCTTATATTTTTGTGGTCTATGATTTTATCTCCATCTGTGTTGGTAATTGCTGCTTTTGGATTAGTTGAGCTAAAATCTTATGTTGTGTTCATAATAATGTTGTTGCTCAAGAGGTAAAATTCTAATTGCAAAACCTGTCTTTTCCTATAAAGTGCCTCATTTGGAGACCTGCATATTCAAGATCTATTCTGGTAATTACACTGATTAAATCAGACACCTTCTTGGTTTCCAATTTATTTTTGTGAGAAAGATATGAAATAATCTATCATCTTAAAATGCCTTCAGAGTTTACCCAGATATTCCTGCAGAGATCTCTGAGGATGCATTTGTCTCCAAAAAATAATCAATTTGTTTGGATATGAATTTTGTACAGTGCTCACCAGCTAATGACACGGGTTAAGACGCTAGCTATGAGATGACTGTGTAGGACATAGTGTTTAAGGTCCATGATCAGAGGTGCATGGTTGTAAATAACAATAGCATCATACTTACAAGATTTGACGATGGACAAAAAATTGTCTATGAAGAAACAATCAATTCTTGTGTAACAACCTGTAAGAAGAATGAATATGCTCTTAGAGTAGGATTTTAAAAATCTCTATGGGTCAGATACTGTAAGTTCTGATCAATTATAAACTGTGTAATTATTTTTGCAGTATTAGATGTTATCACAGCTCTTGCTGAAGTTCAATCCAGGTCTGGATTTAAAGCAATTAATGTCTAAAGCCATTACAACTTTAGGAGTGTTCACATACAGGGTGAGTCAAAATTATGTTAATATTTGAATGGCGGAAACAATTTATTCACAAAACATACTTCATATGTGCAAGATGATTTACAGGAATGTCTCAACCTCTTTGCCATCATGTTCAATACATGTACCATATGTGGCGCATATATTGTCCACAACAATTGTATATACTGTGAGACTTGCCCGGACACCACCAGTCGGAGACCACATCTTTATAAAAATCACACGTTTATTCATTCACAAAATAAACACAGTCCCAAACACCACACAATGCACAAAGCAATAATCACCCAAAATGAACTTTCTTTCTCTCAGTCCTTGGCCGCCAATCTCTTCCTGGGAGCTTCGTCCTGCTCCCTCTCCCGACTCTAGCTCCCAGATTTCTGGGAGGCGGCGCCTTTTATTCCTGCCCGGATGTGCTCCAGGTGGCTGATGACGATCTTCCGGCAGCACTTCCTGGTGTGGCGGAAGTGCTGCCCTTGCCCCGCAAGCACTCCCGGCGTCCCTGGCAGGTTCCTCCGCCATCTTGCCAAGTGTGGCGGAAGTAATGTTCTCCCAGGTCCCAGGAGGCTTAAAGCGTCCCCTGGCGGTGGCCACGGGTCCCAACGAGTAGGAAAGTCTCTCCTCCTTTCCCGTGGTCCTCTCCTGCTCCAGGGAGGTTGTGTCCTCCTGACCCGGAAGCTTTTACTGCCACCTTCCGGACAGGCGTCCCAGCCGGGTAAGAACCCCAGCCGTCTGTGACACTGCCCCACCGCCAGCGAAGAACAGTCCTTCAGAAGCGCCATTCCCGAGTGTACACTGTACCATCCCCTTTTACCAGCACCCTGGTCGCCAAACCTCGCACCCGCCCAGTGTAATCCACTCCCCTTCATCGGGGTACATACTGGATTCGCCCTTGCCAACTTTGGAGCTTCCTTCTGCACGCGCAGAGGATGACGTATCACACTCTGTGAGCTCACGGGCTCATGTCTCCCTTTGTAGGAAGAAACGGCTTTCCCCTTTCGATTCTTCCTGCTTCTCTGGGGCATTCTGACAGCCTGGGTCTTCCTACTGAAAAGGAAAAGACCCCTTGCCGTCTGCGCCCTTGTAGAAAGAAGCGAGACTGATGCTGGCTCTGGCGGTTGAGCACTAAGACCCACGGCACTTGTCAGCCGGCGGCTTGGCTCTACCCCTTCCAAGCGATCAGCACCTTGCTTCGTTTCCACTGTTGGAGATGCAGCTACTAAGTCCCCGGAACCACGCGATCCTGGGACGGGTTCGCTCACGCCTCCCTTTTCCTTTACGGTAGCGATTTTACTTGCCTCTATCGCCACGATCCTCCGGCCAAAGATTCCAGTGTCGCGCTCTCTTCCTCATGACGTAAGGTCTGATGTGACGGACCACCTTCCCTCCAGCTTGTCTATACAGACACGGAGGTCGTGTTCCACCTGCTGCACCATCTGCCTTAACCGAAGCATCCCCTCCGATTCCTTTGGAGCTGCAGGTAAAAATACAGTATCAGCCAGTGGAGGACTTACCTTTAAATCGTGTACACACTGGAGCTTTCTTCCGGGTTCCACCGGACCCTCCCCTTGCTCAGGATGGATGTTCGCCGGTCCCGTCTTTAACCAATCACTGACGGAACACGGCACACACCGTCCAATCCCTTGCCTGTCACGGGGCGGAACTTCCGGTCTTCAGCCATCTCGCCTCCCAAGGGAACTGCAACTCACTGCCGCCCTCTGCCTCGGCTGCTGGAGACGTGGCGGATCCTCCCCTTCCTCTAGCGATGCCGTCCCGGCTTCGCGGACCAGATATGCACACCCCAACCAGTGACGCGATAGGCAATCTCCTCCGGACATAAGTCCCTCCGTGACGACAAACGCTTCCCTTCTCCTTTGCCTTGGCTGGCATTCCTCAGTCCCCTTGGGTGGAAGACAGCCCTCTGGAGAATCTCCACGACCACTGGGCGATTGGGGACGCGTCCGCGGTGCGTGTGCAGACCGTCCCCTGCAGGACGTGTGTGTGGTCGACTGTATAAAATAAATTGCCTATCACCATAACACATCTCTCTTCAGGATTAGATATTACATCTAAAACTACAAATGGAATAGTTTTGTGTATTAAGATTCCCTCACCTCTAGTTTTCTTTGCATAGCCAGAGTGAACAATCTGGCCAATGCAATCCCTTTCCAAATGAAATTTATTATGCAAGTCTCCTGTAAAAGTACAATCTTGGCATTTAAACCTGTTAAGTGAGTGAATACTTTCTCTTTAATTCATGATTAAGACCTTTGAATTCTAGCTCACAAAGTTCACTGGTCATAAAAAACATTTCTTGTTGACATTTTGTAGTATTAAGTTAAGGCAGTACATTTAACATACAAGTATGATAGCTTTTACCGAGATTTCGTATTATTGCCAGGTGTTATGGCTATGAAGCCTATTGTTGTGTTGGCATTAATGGTTATTGGGGTTAAAAGGATAAATAATAAATTGCAAAGCTCTCTCTTTCTTAATTTGGGGAACTAAAAATGTAAAACTGACTTTCAATATTAATTTTAAATTTTGCAGTTTTAATGCTTTTTGCCAAAACATATTTTTAATACCATCTGGGCCAATCTGAGAAAGGCTTTGTAATTCTAACTGGTCCTTTCATTTTGTCATCCAGCACAGTGGGTATTGAGCGACTGTGTTGTTGTTAAAAATGAACCAAGAGATGACTGCATTTTCAAAAGGTTGTAACAAAAATACATTTTTAAACACAGATATTTTCATCTCAGAAAAATAAAATCTAGAGATTTAACTGTAAACACAGCCAAAATATGAACTTCCAGGTGTTTCTCAAACTTAAATACAAATTTGAAATACATATAAAGTAACATCCATTGAAAATAAATCTTTAGAAAAATACAGAATAAAGAAATGGCCAACGTTTATTGAACATTGTGGTATTAATGAATATCCATAAGAGTTTTAATGCTCATTAAATAGAATCACTTTATGAATTATGTAATTGGATTTTAACCTCCACAAGGGGCACTCTCATTTTATGGATTATTTATTTATGGGAGATTATATCTTTGCCATGAACTTTGTCCAGCACATTCGTTCTTTGTAAAGTTTAATAAGAGCACTTTGCACTTTTATATACCCATCCCTTGTTGATTATGTATGTGTCCTCACTAGGCAAGGCCCATCCCTTGGTTACATCATTGACGGTGGTGGGTTAAAGAGGCTCTTAAAGTTAAGTGGGAGTGTGGAGCCAAACAACATGGTCCTAAAAATTAAAATTTTAATCGGAAGTCTGTGGTAGACCAGTTTGTATCAGAGGTGCGTGGCACCATAACACCACTCCAAAACCTTTTTATTTGTTAATGAAACATTTTTCTATATTTTTCATGGGCATCTGAGTGGTGGTTCTGAGGCTAGAGATCTGTGCCAGCAATCAGAAAGTTGCAGGTTCGAATCCCATAAACGCCAAAAGTGACTCTACTCCACTGGGCCCCTGAGCAAGGCCATTAGCCTGCAATTGCTCGGTTCTGGGTATGACGTTAATCTGCCTCCTGCCCTGAAAGCAGGTCCTCCAACTTGCAGGCAAAACTTGTGGGTTTGTGGCAGGATTGGCATTCCAGCCACTGTAAAAAAAAAAAAAAAACTCACACTGTTTAGTATGATGCTGAGGTGTCACCTGTTGCAAGGCTGCACTTGGATCTCAATCCGGCTGGTTTGCCGTATGGTGAATGAAACAATGTGCTGTAGTCAGTGCATGCTCCCAGCCTCCTCTCTCTGAGAGCTTTGTTGAATGAGCTTTGTGTTTGCAGTTGACAAATGTCATCCCGTCATACTCATTTTGAAAACTGATCAACTTTCACTGGCACTTGCTTCTTTTTTTCCTTTGGGCATCTGCCTCCCGTCTGGGAATTTTCACTTCTTCAGATTTGTTTGCACCTTATATTTTACATTCTGCGATTTCACTTTTTCACTTTCTTATCTCAAGTGCGGCTTTTCATTGGTTTAATTTGCTCTCCTTTACACACTTTACTGCAGGTTTCCTTTCTTACCTTTTGCTGTGCAGACGATTAAGTTTCTTGAGCTTCAGGCACTCACTCTCTCTCTAAACTGGATTTTCATATGTCATTTATATTTGACATGACCGATTGCTTAAACATGTTTGACATTTTTCTAATCTGAAAGATCTTTCTCTTTAATTTCAGAAAAACTGGTTTTACCTGGAAGCAAGAGCTCTTTAATTGTAGCTGCCGGGCAGACAGCCATAAATACACACAAATATACATACTTTGCATAGATAGGTATTTTTCTATTTAATTTTTCCTGTATTATGTTATAGTATTAGTTTGTCTGTTAACTCAGTCTGCGGTGGGCTGGTGCCCTGCCCGGGGTTTGTTTCCTGCCTTGCACCCTGTGTTGGCTGGGATTGGCTCCAGCAGACCCCCGTGACCCTGTAGTTAGGATATAGCAGGTTGGATAATGGATGGATGGATGGATGTTAACTCAGTTATATGGCATTTGATGTAAGAATCTCCATAGTAATGCCAATGTTTGTGATGTGCCATCTGTTGCAATGAAAGATGTGATGCATTTTATTAGTTCATGAATCACAAAATTCATTCTAATACGTGACACATTATAAACATTAACACTAAATGTTCCAGAACAAGTATAGCTGCCTGATGGATAGAAACTGGCTTATACAAAATAAAATTGATAGGAATTAAGTGTGTCTGTTACTGGTTATGACATTGGCTAGATATTAAAAATAAGATCCATCTTTTAATTCAATCTACTTTATACTGCTAATACACTGAACAATCAGTAGAACAACTCAACAAAATGTCTATGCATGATAGGAAATTAACTCAGACATTATTCTTTTAAGAAGAGAACTTTATTTAAAAACACTAAATGATAGGTAAGCACACGTGTAAATAGTGACTCAACACCTTCCTTCTTGTGTCAGTGAAGCAACTCTCACTGGTGTTTTTTGAAATTATTTGTGAAGTTCAACTCTAAGTTTCACTCTGAATTCCATTTTATGTAAATCACTGGTTCATCATTATCCATGATCTATATAAGTAGGTAAAAATCAGACAAATGCACCAATGGATGATCAGCCCACAAATGACACTAGCACCCTTTAATGCCTGGACCTTGCTTGGTGCAATCAATTTTCTTCTTATTTGTGGTATACTTGAAGATAATGGCTAACATATAATTACTCAAGACATAAGTGAGTAAGTGATTACTCTGTGGTTTCAATTCCACTGTGTGTTTTGGAAATCACAATGGATATACATTTCATATTGTCAATGAGTTTCAGGACAGAGGAAGTTGTTATTTTGTTTAGTTTTTCTAGTTCAGCAAGTTGAGCTGAGGAGGTATTTCCAGTATTTCCTTAGTGCAAGTCTCAATATCAGTGACGTTGCAATGTTATCAAAGGTCTCAGTATTTTTTTTTAATATTAATTACCTCCATTTTCTTGAACGTTCAAATGCAATACTCAGAGGAACATTTTCAAATATTGGACTAGGAAGTGGGGAATGGTCGAAGTTTCTGGTATTATAGAGGCAGAGCTAAAATGACTTCATCATCTAAAAACAACTGAAATACAACCCTTAGATCTCTAAACGCAGCACTATCCAAATTTTTCCTATACTTGGATATCTTGTCTAGGAAAATCACAAAATGTTGGAGAGACCCATGGCAAAGTTAAGTGATGCGTTTGAAGAGTTTGCCTTAATGTCAAGAATGCAGACACTGCTCTTACTCCGAGAACAAATTATCTGCCACAGAAACCTGGAGACAGTTCAAAACTCCAGACAATACATAAGAAGGAACCAGCAAACTAAGTCCAATTTTTTTTTGTGTGTGTTCTGCTTATACTTTCTGATTGCCAAAACATGAAATGCAACAGTGAACTTGGATCACCATACTGTCAATATCACAAATATTCCTAATATTTCCAATATTCTAATAATTTTTGCATCATTGTGATAGTTTGTCACCATTGGTGCCATTGAATTAGACTATCTTCTCATTGCTGCTACCATGTTGTATATTTGTTTGTACATTGTGTGCTTGTGGTTTCATGGGTACCACCATTTTGTGTGTTAAATCACTATAATGCTATGTGTTTGGTAAATAAGACCAAAGACATAAGACAATCATATTACAGTATGCAAGATTTCTGTATAATGAAAGTACTGTCCAAATATTTGTTGAAAAATAAACTGAAGGCCTAATGAGAAATATACTTCTTGAGCAGTCTGGTTTCTATAGAATTCTTATTATGACATTAGTTTTAATGACTATGATTTTGTGAAATCTTTGCACCTTCAGTAAATTATTACTGTTTACTAAAATATCCAATCCTGCATCTGACAACCATTTTTTTCTTAGCATAAACATCTGACATAAAAATTAGTACATTAGTGTGTGAAACATTCTTGACACACAGGATGCAAACTTTCAGTAGACTTCCCACAAATTATACTAAAGGTTGCACAGCCACAATTAATGTCATCCACAAGTTTGCGTGTATTGGGAGATTCTTCATATCCTTTTTTTCTTAATTTTGGGGATTTTTGTTAATATTTTATTTATTAGAAGCATTACACATTGAAATTGATCCAGATGTGTGTTATGCTCTCATCAGGACTCTGTAACTCTCCTCAGGTTTTAATTTGTGTGTTATTGTTTGTGGAGTTTTTATTTGGTATTTGTGTTATTTTTAAACTAATATTTAATTATGTTTTTCTTTTTTTATTTTATTGTAATCATTCCATACAGATAGATCAATTTTACAGAAAATAGGATTGAAAACAAATCAACCCCCACCCCTGAGAAAGAAAGCATGGCCAATGGAGTAAAACTTAAAGCTTGCAAAAATACATAAATTGATGAATTTAACAACAACAACATTTATTTATATAGAGCATTTTCATACCAAAAATGTAGCTCAAAGTGCTTTACAAAATGAAGAATAGAAAAATAAAAAACACAGTAAGAAAACAAAATAAGTCAATATTAATTAACATAGAATAAGTAAGGTCCAATGGCCAGGGTGGACAGAAAAAACAAAAAAAACTCCAGACGGCTGGAGAAAAAAAATAAAATCTGTAGGGATTCCAGACCATTAGACTGCCCAGTCCCCTCTGGACATTCTACCTAACATAAATGAAACAGTCCTCTTTGTATTTAGGGTTTTCATGGAAGGACCTGATGATGATGGTCACGTAGACTTATGGCTTTCAGTCCATCAATGTTGGTACATCATGATGCTTTGAGTAGGTGGTGGTGGCGCAGGCCGCCACCACAAAGAAACCGGAAAAAGAAACAGAAGAGAGAGTAGGGGTTAGTACATAATAATAATTTAATAATAATAATAATAATAATAAGATAATAGGTGGATAAAGATAAATGGAGAAGAAAAAGAAATGGGAAGAGAATCTACTTCCTCAGTGCTGTAAGAGCTTATTCTAAAATATTATTGATTAGATCCTGCCAGGTTTTGAAAAAGTTCTGTACAGATCCTCTAACTGAGAATTTATTTTTTTCCAATTTCAAATAATATAAAACATCAGTTACCCACTGACTTAAAATAGGAGAGTTAGGATTCTTCCAGTTTAGCAAGATAAGTCTACACGCCAATAGTGTAGTGAAGGCACTTTAAGCCCATCTGGGAGAACACCAAACACCGCTGTTAATGGGTTAGGAGGGATTGTGACACCAAGGCTCTCTGAAAGACACTTACAATTTTTTGTCCAGAATTGTGTTAATTTGCTGCAGGCCTAAAACATGTGACCCAGTGAGGCTGGGACTTGATTGCAGCTTTCGCAGGTTGGATCTTGCCCTGGAAACATTTTGGAGAGTTTTAGGCGAGACAGATGTGCTCGATATAATTTTGAGTTGAATAATTGTATGCTTTGCGCATATGGAGCTCGACTGAATTCTCTGCATTGCTACCTTCCACTCCTTTTCTGATATGTTGAGTGACAGATCTTTTTCCAATTGTCCTCTTGGATCTTTGAAAGGGAGGGACTGTAAAATAATTTTATATATTGCAGAAATGCTGTCTGAGTCCTCAAAAATGAGCAATATTTTTTCCAGCATAGAGGAAGGTGTGGGATGAGGGAAATTGGGCAGTTTCTGTTTGACAAAGTTTCTAATTTGATGATAGTGAAAGAAATGTGTTGCTGGAAAGTTAAATTTGGAATGTAATTGTTCATAGGATGCAAAGATGTTGTCTATATAAAGATCTCTAAGCAATTTAATCCCAACTGTTTTCCAGATATTAAAAACTGCATATGTTTGTGAGGGTTGAAAAAGGTGGTTCTTATGCAGAGGTTACTCAGATAAAAGATTCTCCATCTTAAAATTCTTTCTACATTGGTTCCATATTCTGAGTGAGTGAAGCACAATTGGGTCAATTATGTTTTTCTGTTTATACTTGGATTAGCCTGTGTGTTGAGCCTAAGCACTGCATTACCTGAGGCCTACAGAAGGGCGTAGCATGCCTGAGGCAAATTGCTGAGGTATTAGTTTGTATCCTTTCTTTTTCTGCTCCCGTCATACTTCTTACTGTTTTAATATTTGCTTTGGTATTTAGAATTATGTTTTTTGGATTTTGGAATTAATACCTTTGTTGAAAATTTATAGTATAGTAGTTTAAGCATTTTGCACTTCTATTTGGAAGTTCTTTTGTTGTGATATTTTTAGATTTTTTTGGTTATTATAAAATTTTGCACTTTAGAATTAGATTAATTCATCCTTCTAAGTCTTTCTTTTTGTGGACTTTTGTTGGACTTTAGAGTAGGGGTGCTCAACTCCAGTCGTGGATGTCTGCAGTGGTAACAGGTTGTTGTTTTAACCTAATTTTTACTTAGAACTTATTTATTAACTACTAAAGCAATATGCTTTTTGGGATTAATTTTAATTAACTTGTTTGTTATGATTCAGGACACTTAATTGCCTATTTTTGTTTTAAACAGCTGCAGTAAGGTTTTAGTTGTTGCCAGTTTTCTCAACCATCAGTTAATAATGAGGTGCAAATGAAAAATTAAGTACCACCTCTTCAGCTAATGTGCTTTCATTTAAACCTTTGCACATGCTAATGAAGTATCTGTGTTGATAAAATGTTTTGAAATAAATGAGAGAATGACCAAGCATATGGGTAATTTCCTCAGAAAACAAAAACATCTGCAATGTGACAAAGATTTTGTCATCGACTAGGAGTCCCCTGGCACTAAAGAGTTTCAAAAACACTTCCAAAAATGCTCACTAGAAGGGGGATACTGCCATACCCCAGCTACAATAATGGCAAGAAAAGAATCTTTCTAAATAAAAAAAAAATCACAAAATACTCCAGAGAACACAAAAGGCAAAAAGGAGTTGCCTGAACCATAAAGCAATACAATACAAAATCCAAAGATGTAATCAAAAAGGTACCCAGCATAAAGGTCAAATAATTTGTACATCAAAAAGTACACCAAAATATAAGTAAACTAACCACTCCCAGGCATATTCAAAATGATCTGCCAAGAACTGTGGAAAACCTTCTGGATTTATAGGGTGGAGAGCAGTTACTGGCAGTGACAGGCAGGCATCCCTGCCACTTGAGGGACCACCCACAAAACACAGGCAGCTTACCTGCATAAAAATTAAAAACAAAATACTGCACATAAACAAAACATTAACATAATCAACATAAATCAAAGAATCAAAAATGAACAAAGAGTGAAGGGAGGAACCTTAGCCTTTCACATGATACATATGTTTTGGAAGAATGAAAACATCTGAAGACAATCTTGTCTGGTGAACTCCTTTCTTAGATATTACCAGTTTGGTTTTTGGTTACGTAGAAACTGTAACTACTCATATTTTGTTCTGAGCTCTTCAACTTATATAGATAATTTTTGTAATCTTATCCTGTAACACTTGTTCTCAAACAGTCCCCAAGGCTAATGATTACTCGATTATGTTGACCTCTTTTGTAACTTACTTTGGATAAAAGAATCTCCAATACAAATGTATGTAAACATTATTTATGTTTTTTACTTCTGGAATAGGGACCAGAACTCAGGAGGTGAAAGTTTACAGAATATTTGCTTTGCTTATTTTAGGCCTCTGTATAGTTAGTGGACCCCTGGGGAGACAGTTATTTTAGAATCATTTATGCTGTCTGTTTCATTGCTTGTCAAATGTTTTATTCTACTCTGTTCACCCTGTATGGCGTACAAGTGGTTTTGAATATGGTTCCTGGACGTTGTGTGTGTCTTTTCGAGTAGTGACAGTTTAGGTACTGAGTAGTATTGTGCCACTAACACTTGTCTGAGCCAACTGAAGACACTTCCTAGTAGCTTTCTTTTTTGTTCTGTCAATCATCCAATGCCCTTAGAGCTGCACTGCCTATTTGTTTGAAAACAACATGTGAGCAGCAACCAACCTTATTGTTTTGTCTGGATGGCCAGCTAAAGTCCAATGATGAGAATATGATCATTTCTTCTATTGTTTTACAACAGTTGGTCAACTTCCACCTAAGCATCCCCTACACCAGGGGTGTCGAACTCTGGACATGGAGGGCCGCAGTGGCTGCAGGTTTTCATTCTAACCATTTTCCTAATCAGTGACCAGTTTTTACTGCTAATTAACTTCTTTTCTCTTTATTTTAATAGCCTTGTTTTTAAGGATTTAGTCCTCTGAATTTACTCCTTTCTTCATTAACAGACAGCCAGACAAATGAAATGTGAAACAAGCCAAGAGATGACCAGCTAAACTAGGATTTCAAACTCCAACCAATTTCACTCCAATCATTTTCTTAATGAGAAGTGGATTCTTGCTGTTAATTAAACCCGTTATTTAATTCCTTGGGTTGTTGCTGCTCTCATTCTGTCACAGCAGAGATTTCCAGAACTGTTGATTTTTCTGTTTCTAGGAACACCGCCAAAATGTTTTGGTGACCTGAGAGATCAACCTTACCATCACCTTTCTTTATTTTCAGATATTCTGTGATCGGCACAGGGGAGTTGGTCATGTGGTGGCTTGCTTTGTGTCTCATTAATATTTGGATGCTAATTAAGGGAAAAAAAGACAACTAAGGAGCCTGAGTCAAATTCATTAAAGATAAGACAAAAGAAGTTAATCACCTGGGCTCGCTTCATGGGTCCTGCCTGAATGGAGTTTGCATGTTCTCCCCGTGTCTGCGTTGGTTTCCTCCGGGTACTCCAGTTTCCTCCCACAGTCCAAAGACATGCAGGTTAGGTGCATTGGCGATCCTAAATTGTCCCTAGTGTGTGCTTGGTGTGTGGGTGTGTGTGTGTGTCCTGCGGTGGGCTGGCGCCCTGCCCTGGGTTTGTTTCCTGCCTTGCGCCCTGTGTTGGCTGGGATTGGCTCCAGCACACCCCCGTGACCCTGTAGTTAGGATATAGCGGTTTGGATAATGGATGGAAGTTAATCAGCAGCAAAAACTGGTCACCAATGAAGAAGATGGTAAGAATGAAAACCTGCAGCCACTGTGGCCCTCCAGGACCGGAGTTCGACACCCATGCCCTACATGGTTACTGTTGTCCTCTCAGCCTGCTTGCTTTCTGGGGGACAACTATTTGTTTAAGCACCCTGTGGACTCATTACAGCTGGGTGGTCTTATTCTTGTTAAAGTTTATCTGGTTTTGATCACTTCTGTCTCTTATTAACATTCTTTTTTCCCCTGGTTTGAGGGAAATTCTTTGTCTAATTAGCTAAGCAATATACATAAATAGGGTCAACAAAGCTTGGTTGATTAAAATTATATTAAAATTTGTTAATTGTGGGCAAAATATTAATAAAAGGAGCAGACAGAACTATGAATAAGTAGGGGCAAGAATCAACACAAAAGGATAGTATAGGATACTAGGATAAGAAAGATAACAGAAGTCAGGATGCCTCCAACCAAAAAAAGAAAAATAAGTTAATAAGATAAAAAAAGTAAACTAAACCATATAAACTTTAACAAACTTAAGAGTCCAGCATGAACAACTCAACATTAGGGACATGCACAGAACTTTTAGTGGGCAGTGGCTTGCAAAACGGGAGAAGGGGTACTTTACTGGACAGGATTTGTGACATTTTCATTCCTAAGCACCAATTAGTGCTTACTTTTATTCTGTGTTTTTAATCCCACTGAAAATGAGGATTAACATCAGGGGCGTTGTAACATTCAAAACCTTGGTAAAAATATATGTCTGTGGTTGCTGATTAGGTCAAATTACAAGAAACTAAACTACTTTTCCTCTACTGTACATACACTATACTTTACTTCCATGATATAATGCATCTTAACAAGATAAACTAACAAAGAAATTCTCATCTAAATAAATGAAATACCAAATGAACTTTTGTCTTACAGTATATTCCGTGATTTGTAACTTAAAGGCAGAATGAACACAATATTATGGAACACTGTCATTGAGTGATTCTTTCAGTTGTCGCAATGAATTATTTAAGAGCATTATACAATAATGCAACTATGCTACTATATGAACCTTAGCAATTATGTCTGTGATTTGGTGTGTGGCTATCAATAATGGAATAAGAAATATAACTAGTAACACCAAACCTCATTGTATACTTTACTTCATAATCTGGAGAAGTACTTTCATAATCTTGTAAACTTCCTAAAGTGTTGTTTTTCATCAGTTTTTGCTTCTCATGCATCAAGGAAACTAGTAAAATACTCTTAAAAATACTCAGCAATATCCTTTATAAATTAGAAATGGACAGCTATACATGATATGAAATGCCTCCTGTCTCATCTACAGTATTTGCAAATAATATTTTGACATCATAATTGATCTTCTAAAGAAGCAACAATAAAATAATTGCTTAGATTGTGACATACCAGATTTCCAGAACACAGATAATGACAAAGTTTCCCTTTCAAAATATAAAAAGACATTTCAAACAGTTCTGTACATTTTCTAAAGTTGTCTTTATTGACGGAATCTTAGCTTTCATCACGTATCCTTGTCACTGACTCCTGGCAACAAAGCAGTAGTAGACACTTGGGAGCAGCCCCTTTCTTTCTCCATTTTATTGTGCTTTGCCACTTGATGATGGGCACCTTCAATATGCTTGTAAACTTGTAAAAATGTAACATTTTGTTTTTAAAATTTCTCACAATCTGCCTCTGAAAAAAGAATGACACTAACACTGAAGTAAGTTCAAAAGAAAGAAAATGATTGCCCTGTTTTTAAATTGATTTCATATGCAGCTACTTAGTTGCAAATATTTACAGCAGCAAGATTTTGTGACCACAATGTGACCCCAAAGTTGACTTAAATGCTTCTTTAGTTTTGGCGTTTCCTACATGCCCTCTCAAACTTCACAAGTGTGCTAAACCAGGCTTTTGCCACAAAATGCTGCCTCCACATCCCGGCTTCATGAGCAGGCATGTTACTCACAGGATGTCATGGCATTAACACCAGCGAGCCTGTCTATATTTTACGGTTGCACAAATCAAGGACATGTTATTGTTATTGAACTTCACAACCAAATTTTTGGCATTGGTCTACTTTCCCGTTTCATTTTCTGCATTTCTGGTCCCAGCTAAACATATAAAAAAAAGAAAGCAGATCAATGAATAACTTAATAAATGGACAGTCAGGTACATTTAGTATCAACTCTTAGTAGTTTCCTTCAGGAAGTTATTAAAAATTAATATGTCTAAAGGCTTGTTGAGCAGAAAACCTTTATAATATTTTGTTGTATTAAATTGTGGAAGATTTTTCTTCATAGAAATCTACTGAAGATAGGTGTCTCCGTACTTCAATGGATGAGTAGGTTTACTACTGATAAGCAAGTTGCAGTTTCACTTTGTTCACTATGGTGTGCTTCTTAAAACTGAGCTTGAAAAATAAAAAAAGAATGTGCCAGGATCCAGCTGGACAGATAAAAAAGCAGGACTGGCAAGCTCCTTCAACTCCTGAAATATCCATACCTGGACAAAGTTGATTCACTGTTCTACATCATGCACAACCTCTGCTTTGCACCATCTGAATAAAGGACATCCTAACAAAATGCACTCTCATTGCCATTTCTGGCAAGTTCCTTGCTACACCTGTAGCCTTTGCAGTCATGGAGTCATAACTCTAGTACTGCCTGTTCTGGCTGGTGTATTGGTCAGGTTCAGGGGTTGTTTAACAAGCTTCTATAAAGCTCAAAAATATTCTGTATTAATGTTAAATTTCCTCATTTAGAGGAGAAACAGTGCTTCTGAGAACAGTGCTTTCAATGACCCTACTCCTTTGGTGGAGCTTGTTGTTCAGCACCCTGTACAGATGGAGTGACAGGAGTGCAAACATCCAATACAAAATACCCTGAAGAGTTAATCAGTACATGACATGGTGTCTGGAAGTACAAAGTCAAAGGGAATTTAGGTAATGTGTGCTGACAAAAAAATGAGAGAGGCAAGGCAACTCTTCTTGAATTTCTTCAGTACAGGAAGGCTTTCATCTCAATTTAAGCTTGTCATAAGGATTTAAATTGTCACCAGTTGTAATACCTCAATCAGCTGCACACTAAATAATGCATCTTTCAGTTTATAGTGTCTTCTGAAAGTATAAAACTTTTAGATGTTATTTCAAATGCTTCATAAAAATACAATTATAAATTATTTAAATTTTTACCTGATCAGGCTGTGTGGCTTTAGTGCTTTTCTTATCTTTTGTTTAGTTTTCAGAATTTTAATAAAATATTTTGGTAGTTCTGGAGTCCTGGGTTTGAATTTCAGCCTGGACATTCTCTATAAACAGTTGTATTATTCTTTTTATGTCTGGATGGGTTTTTCTCTAAGTTTTTTCTGTTTTCTTCCCACATCCCAATGTCATGTGTATTAGGTTAAGTGGCATACCTAAATTGGTGCTTACTTCTGGGATGAAATTACACCCCATCCAGCACTGGTTCTTACCTTGCTCCCATGCTGCCAGGATGGACTTCCTCATCTTGTCTAAGACCTGGTAGTGGTGTAAGGAAGTTGAATGATTAATTTTGTAAGAACTTTACTATGAGCTTTCTGTTTTCATTTTCTCTCCTACAATTTTGATAATACATCAAGATTATTTCCAATGTGCTTTTCCTCATAAAGACTCATTATCCCCATCAACATCTACCCACATCTCTTAGGAAATTTAAGGACTCACCCAGGCCATTTGAAAGATATAATACCTCCTGCAAAACCTGGGTTTGCCAATCTGCCTCCTTTCTGTGCACTGTACCTGGTACAACTTTAATTGATGTTTAACCACATCAACAGGCTTCTCTCAGATGGTAAAGCAGAGGTTATACTCCAAAGTCCCATTGCTTTCATCTTGTCAAGGAGCCAGCAGCCCTGAATAGAAAGAAACCTTATTTTGGCAGCTTGTACTCATGATCTCAGATGAAGATGGGGATGTATAAGGCTCAGTAATTCAGAAGCTTTTGTTGTTAAATTTCAGAATTACAACATCTCTAACCTCACTCATGTGCCAAACACCTAGGTACTTGATTTGCACTTACCTGCAGTAAATAAACCTGTTTTTAGAGGACCATTACCTCAGCTTTAAAGTCACTGCTTCTTTTTCCAACCACACTGCATGCAACCATGAATCATGGGTCAAAAATCACAGTCTGAGGTAAAGAGGACATTGTCACCTGCAAACTGCAGAAATGCAACTCTTACATTCCAAAATGTGATATTTTCAAAACATGGGTGCTACCTTCACATTTGATTCTTGAATTTTATGAACAGGAGAGGAGACAAGAGTACCTTTGTTAGAATCCAAAGCCCACATTGAACTGACTCAATTTAACAAGCTAACATAACTCATAACTAAAGGAATTGAATGACATGATACAGTCAGGTTAGGTAGACTATCCAAGACAGATATTTGTTTGTAGCAGGATATTACAAAACTATAAAGCATTGTTACACAGATCCAATAAAATAAAAAAAGATACAACTGGTAGCCAGTGTTATCATATTACAGTATACACATACTTAAGATTAGTACAAAGAAGCATTACCTTCATCAGTACACAAAGTAATAATTTAGAATTAGCAGCATCCCAAAAAGTAATAATTCAAAAGTCTTATAACTCTAGAAATAAAATAGGTAAATCTGTTGCTCTTTACCTTCAGAAATAAATAAAGAAAGAAATAAAGCCTGATGGCAACAACTGAAATTTAGGAAAATTTGCCTGACAGCCTTTTTTCTAACATGTTTGTAATACAGGTTTTGTAACAGAGGTTTTCTACAAATCAATAATTTTGCAGCTAATTTTTATAATGATGTTAAGATTGTATTCTTAATGCTAATGTTGCCAAACATATAAAAGAAAATGTAACAAGAGATTTAAAAAAAAACTTCTAGGAGAGTTTTGTCCACTTTAAAATGGCTGAATTTCCTAAAAAAGAAAAGTTGTGTCTGCCTCTTCCTACAAATATGTTATATGTTAAGATCAAAGTTCAGTCTGTTATCAATGATTGTCCCTAGTGTAGAATAAACTGTGGCCCTAAGACCCCTTTGAACCAAAAAAAAAAAAAAAACAGACAGGAGGAAGCCTGTTTATGTGTTTCATTTCTCTTCATGAAGAAGGACCACCCTATCACATCAGTCTGTTAAGGGAATGGCCCCAGAGCAAGTTCAGAGTCCCATATTTATAGACAATTGAGTTTACATAACAGTGCTGAATTAATGCTTACACAACATCTGACATTTACTCTGATTGGTTCACTAGCTAACAGTATACACCTAAATAAAAGTCTCATTCTGCTACATTCTAGTCCTTAATATTTCTTAAGTTCATCTCTTATTCTTTTATGGAATTTCTGGGTATGGGGCAACTAAAAACTTGCAGTTGTTATTTTTATCACCACCGAGAACATTCTCATTGTTGCTCACACAACCTTCATCTAGTTTCTTAATATGCTTGCTTAAACAACCACCCGCAATCTCTTCATGCTACTTGTAAGATAAACTCTATATTTTAATGGTGAAAGCATACCAAAACACTTCATATGCAATAAGTATATTACCCCTAAATAACTACATTACCCCTTGATCACCCTTTATTTTCTTTCACCCTTCCCTACTTTTCAGCACAGAAGTGCTCACACAGAGAACTATCATAACCGAATTTAATAATACATTTATTTTATTTTATACAAGGCGCCTTTCAGAGAACTCAAGGACACCGAACAAACAATAAATAAATAAATAAATAAATAAATAAATAAATAAAAAACACAATTATAAACAAATAATTTAAACACTGAGGATTTCTTTCTTATCCAATAAACATTAGCTATGTTAGTTTGCAAAAATTTACCTAGTCCTGTATTTAGTCTATGATTAGACCACTATTAAACTATAGTCACACTTCCCTCGTACATATCCTGTTCAACTCTTAAATACTTCTCTGCCACTCCCGACCTCCTCATACAATACCACAACTCCTCTCAAGGCACCCTGTCATATGCTTTCTCTGGGTCCACAAAGACTCAAGGCAACTCCTTCTGGCCTTCTCAATACTTCTTCATCAACAGGCTCAGAGCAAACATCACATTTGTGGTGCTCTTTCTTGGCACGAAACCATACTGCTGCTCACTAATTATCACCTCACTTCTTAACCTAGCTTCCATTACTCTTTCCCATAACTTCAAGCTGTGGTTCATCAATTTTATCCCCCTGTAGTTACTACAGCTCTGCACATCCCCCTTATTCTTAAAAATCGGTACCAGTACACTTCTTCACTCCTCAGGCATCCTCTCACTTTCCAAGATTCCATTAAACAATCTGGTAAAAAAAAAACTTCACTGTCATTTCTCCTAAACACCTCCATGCTTCCACATGTATGACATCTGGACCATTTCACTATCGCCACATCATTCTGCCTTCTCTCTCTTATTCATCAGCCTCTCAAAGTATTCTTTCCATATGCTCAACACACTGTCTTCACTTGTGAGTACATTTCCATCTTTATCCTTTATCACCCTAACCTGCTAAAAATTTTTATTATCTCAGTTCCTCTGTTTAGTCAATCGTTACAGGTCCTTTTCTCCTTCCTTAGTGTTTAATCTCTCATACAACTCATCATACTGTATGTCTTTTCTTTAGCCTTCACCACCTCTCTCCTTACTTTACACTTTATCTCCTTGTACTTGTCTACTTTCTACATCTCTCTGACTATCCCACTTCTTTTTCACCAATCTCTTTCTCTGTATACTCTCTTGCACTTGCCCATTCCACCACCAGGTTTCTTTTTCCTCCTTCCTCTGTCCAGATGTCACAGCAAGCACCCTTCTTGCTGTCACCCTTACTATTTTTGTTGTATCTGGTCAGCTATCTGGTAACTTTTCACTGCCACCCAGTGCCTGTCTTACCTCCTCCCTGAACTCCACCTTACAGTCTTCCTTTTTTAACTTAACTTCCATCATTTGATCCTTGGCTCTGCCCTCACTCTCCTCCTCTTCTTGTTCTCCAACGTCATCCTACAGACCACCATCCTATGCTGTATAACTACCTTTTTCCCTTGCCACCATTTTGCAGTCTTTAATCTCCTTCAGATTGTCCCTCCTGCATAAGATATAATCTACCTATGTGCATCTTCCTCCACTCTTGTACATCACCCATTGTTTCTCCCTCTTCCTAAAATATATATTTATCACAGCCATGTCCTTCTTTTCACAAAATCCATTATCATCTGACCTTCTTCATTCCTATCCTTGACACCATATCTACCCATCACCTCCTCATCCCCTCTGTTCCCTTAACCAACATGTCCATTGAAATCCACTCCAATCACCACTCTCTGTCCCTTGGGTACACTGTCTATCATTCTATCCAACTCACTCCAGAAATCTTCTTTCTCATCAATCAGACACCCAACTTGCGGGGTATATATACTAAAAACATTCATCATCACACCTTCAATTTCCAGCTTCATTATCATCATTTTGTCGGACACTCTTTTCACCTCCAAAACACTCTTGACATACAGTTCCTTCAGAATAACCTCTACCCCATTTCTCCTCCCATCCACACCATGATAGAACAATTTGAATCCACCTCCGATGCACCTGGCCTTACTCCCCTTCCATTTAGTCTCTTGCATGCACAATATATCAACCTTCCTTCTCTCCATCTTATCTGCTAACTCTCTCCTCTTACCAGTCATACTGACAATATTCAAAGTTCCTACCCTCAGCACCCTTTCAGCTAACAGTACTGGTGGCGGTCATTGTTAACCCGGGGCTCGTTCGATCCAGTGTGGAAATCTGTATTATTGTCTGCATATAGATCTGGCAAAATTTTACACTGACATAAACCTCCTCATTTTTCTGGGCTTGGGATAAGCACAAGGAAACACACTGGTTTGTGCATCCACTGTGACTGGGTTCTCTTCATTCTGCTTCTAAGATACTATAAATGCTATATTTTAATGTGGAAAGCATACTGAAACACTTCATACACAATAACTATATTACCCCTAGATCAGATTTATTTTCTTTCATATTAGATATTAGTAGTGCACTACCATCTCCACTGTCTCTCTTTTAATTAATACCGAGGCAGTGAGAGGAGGGGAGCACCTGATATCTTCAATCATATCGTTTGTCTTATAAATATTTATCTATAAAAAGAAATGATCACACCATTGTACAAACTCATTCACAATAGGTCCATAGCAGTCTTCCTTATCGTGTAAAGGACTCACAATTGGCCTCATCTGCAAATTTCAGGATATGACTTGTGTAGTAATTTGTATAAAAGACGAGCAAACAAGATGATAAATAGCAACTTTTTTGGGGGTTTACCTGTGGATATATTTAGGCTATCAGAAAAATGGCCATTAATCATTACCATTTGTTAAAAAGTCCAGTATTCACCCAGCCAAGTTAAAATAAAAACAGAATTGATCACTCAGTGTATTCACATGCAAACACAATTGGGTTAAGGTGAATAACCTGATTAAACCAGAAACCGGATTTCACAAGTAATCACCCTAATCTTTCTCATCTCGGTCCCTCTGTCTAGCTGGTCTCCTTTGCCAAAATGCTTCAACGTTATTAAGAGAGAGAGAGGTTAGGAGCACGCACTGATACAGCGCATTGCCGCACCCACCACATGACAAACTCAGGATCCCAGATTAGGACCCATGAGCAGCCATGCAATGGGTGACACCTCAGCACCACACTAGCTCAAAAGGATTGGAACCAGTATGAGGTTTTTTATGGTGGCTGGAGTGCCAATTTTGTCACTATTGTCATTAAACTGTGCAAAAAAAAGCTAAATTTTATCATTGGCCATTGTGAAACACAAAATTAGAATAACCTCTTTAATAATCTTGAGCTTTATAAATATGTTTAGTAAAACAGATGCAGCAAACTCTTTTCTGCTTGGCAGATCAACATTACTGAGGCCTTCCCCTTTCTTTATTTACAGCTATTGTGTGATAGACTCAGGTTGTTGTTTATGTGTTGGTATATTTTGTGTATTAATATTGTTTGGTTGCTAATTAAGGAAAAAAGTAATAATTAAGGGACCTGAGTCTTAAGATGTACATCAATTAAAATTAAGGCAAAGAGTTAATTAGCAACAAAATCTTATCACTTTTCTGCTTGGCTGTGCGATCGAGTCCTGCAAAGGACCCGGTACATGTGCCTCTTACTTTACACCAAGTGCCGATGGAATAATAATGCAGGTATTTTTACTTCAATAAATATTATTTTAGGTTACTCATTACTTTTAAAAAAATAATTGGATCACGTAACACCCATTACTTTTAATAAGTTACCTTACTGCTCTCTAGATTGTGTTGCAGAGTTTAGTGTAAGCTCAGCTCTTTAACATAACTGTAGTGATTTCCGAAATATCAAGACAGATTTTAGTTCAGTCAAGAAAAGGAATAATGCGATCACCCAAACATTTGACTCTGGAAATTTATTTTATGGACACTTCTACTTGTGGCTACTGAAAACATGGTCTAAGTACAGTCAGGTCCATAAATATTTGGACTGTGTTTCTCCAGGCACTAGTAAAACCTCAAGCCCCAACTTAGTACTCACCATATACAGTCCTTATTACTTTCGCTACACACTAGCAGCTCTTCGGGTGCAGTTCAAACAGTAAACCCCGACTCAGTCCTTGCCACTTACAATCTACTCCACTACCCTTCAAGACAGGGATTTCCAACTCCAGTCCTGGAGAGCTACTGTGGCTGCAAGTTTTCATTCTAACTCGTTTCTTAATTAGAGACCAGTTTTTGCTGCTATTTACTATTTCCCTTTATTTTAGTTGACTTTTCTTGAGACTCTGGCCACTGTATTGATTCTTTTTTTTACTTAAATGGCACTGAAACATAAATTTGATATGAAGTGAGCCAACAGATGACCAATTAACTTCATTTAGTTTATTAATTTGAAGCCAATTCTCATTGCTAATTAAACACGTTATTTAATTCCATGGTGCTCATTCTGCCATTGAAGACATTTCCAAAATTGCTGATTTTCTTTTTTAAAAGTGCTTTTAAAATATTTTGTGGACCTGAGCAGATCAACATTACTGAGGCCTTCCCCTTCTTTATTTACAGCTATTGTGTGATAGACGCTGGTTGTTGCTTATGTGTTGGTATATTTTGTGTCTTAATATTATTTGATTGCTAATTAAGGAAAAAAGTAATAATTAAGGGGCCTGAGTCTTAAGATGCACATCAATTAAAATTAAGGCAAAGAGTTAATTAGCAGCAAACTCTTATCACTAATTAAGAAAAGGGTTAGAATGAAAACCTGCAGCCAGAGTAGCTCCCCAGGCCTGGAGTTGGTGACCCCTGCTTCAGGAGCACTACACATACCATGTCACTCACACTTTTTTGTTTCTTCAGATCCAGCTTTTAACTTTTCCATTCCGGCTCTTCTCCTATATCCTATTCTTCAAATGCATTAATTATTCTCAGTGAAACGAGTCCCGTGGGGAGACTCCCCTTTCTTGTGCAGACAGTTGCTAATTGCTGCTTGATATACACCGTTCATTACACTAGTAACCTGGTTATGGGTT
The DNA here is from genome assembly GCF_016835505.1 of Polypterus senegalus. Taxonomy (NCBI): domain Eukaryota; kingdom Metazoa; phylum Chordata; class Cladistia; order Polypteriformes; family Polypteridae; genus Polypterus; species Polypterus senegalus. Next base: position 187,708,995 of record NC_053154.1, read on the forward strand.
TACATGGCCTTATAATCAGATTATTTGCGGATAAATCTACCTCTCTTAAACAGTTTCTCAAAGGCCAATAAATTGTTAATATTATCAAAATACGGGTTTACATTGCATTTTAGAAGCCAGGCTTCTGTGAATTATCTGGTTATCAAAGCGCGTGTAAATGTGCTAAATCAGTTTGTCAATGAAATGTGGTACTGGATTGTTTTAGAAACTGACAAACTATAAAAACCAGTCTTGCCTGGTTTTTTGATTGTTCCAAATGTTGTAACCATAAGGGGGCGACAGAGAGCCCCTAACCACAGACACAATAATGCAGCACACTTTTATAGGAATAAAATAAAGGATTTTATTCACACAAGGCACTTTACCAAAATCACCTTTTCAAAAACTAGTTGAACAAGCACGATGAATTCACAAAATTAAGCAATACATCTTCTTCCTTCTGTCCTCTGCTGATTGTTGACTTCCTTTTACAGTTTTTCTAAATTGCTAAAACACATTTCCTAAAATCTCATCTCTTTGTCTCAAAACACTAAACACAAACTCTAAAATTCAAGCTACACTCACAAAACCTTTGACTTGTCTTACAAAACCAAACATTTGACCCAAAACTATTTTAACTTTACTCAAAATCAAGCACTACTGTCAAAAACCACACAAAACCAGCTAATGTGCAAACACAACTTAGCAATGATTACACACTACATAAATAAATACAAAACACTGTGGGATAGTGGGAAAATAATATTTATTTATTCATTCATTGATTCTCGTACTCACATTTTAACAAAAAAAGAATTGCAGCAAAAAAGTTATATATATATAAAAAAATATATATATATATTTTTACAGCATATTCAGGTAATTTATTCTGCCTCAGCATCACGCCTCTGTGCTGGGTCAGGCCACAGGACTTCATCCATATCACATGCTATGGTCTCCCTTGCAAGGCAACGAGGAAAGAATCCTTTAGCATGCTGACTCCAGCCCTGGCAAGTTTCCACTCCTGTCTCACCACATGCTCCATTCATTGCTTGAAGTAGATTTTCCTGTGTGTAAGGGTTTCGGTCGTATACTTTCCATTTTTATGCCAAGAAAAACTCCTCAATAGGGTTCAAAAAGGGAGAGTATGGTGGAAGAAACACATTCGTAAAATGCTGCTCATTGTGAAACTAATCGCGTATTCTTGGACCACGGTGAAAGCTCACATTGTCCCAAATGATAACATACATGGGATGCTCTTCCTGCTCACAATCTCTCTGCTCAAGCAAAGCATCCCGTAGACCATTCAGGAATGTTACTAGAAGTTTGGTGTTGTATGGCCCAACAGTAACATGACTGTGGACAACCCCATAACTGCTGATGGCAGCACAGATATTTACATTTCCACCAAGCTGGCTAGGCAGTTACAGTTTTTTACAATTGCTAAAGCACAATTTTGACAACAAGGCTCATTGACGCAAATCATTTAGCACAATTCACAAAACACCTCACCCAAAGAGCAAAACACCTCACATATCCTGCAAAATGAAACACTGCAACCAAAACTACATATAGAATGATCATAATCAAACTACTGCACTAAATGGCACACGTCAGTCATATCACCAGATTTTTGTCTAACCAACTACACACTGTTGGGCAAAATGAAAAGCACTCTCATCTTTAGTATGCTCTGCCACAATACTAAAATAGTCCAAATTGTAGAAAATTAGAGTGTTCACATGCACAGAAATATTTGCAGATACACACACATGCATTTATTTTTTTATTTTTCACCAAACAAGTCAGTGCAACATATGCACAGCAGATATATTTACATTGGAGCGAACAAAAATATGCTCAGAAAAAACAGTAAACTGAAAAAGAAAATGTGCAGAAGAAATATATAGAAAAAAAAGAGGCAAGAAAAATAATTAGGCAGCATCTTGCCTCTCAGCTGGGTCTGGCTACAATGCCTCGTCCACATCACAGGCAATATCTTCCCTTGCCAGACATCGAGGGAAGAAGCGCCTTGAGTGCCTTATCCATCCCTGAATCGCACCCACATCAATTTCATCACATGCCTCTTCCATAGCCTGCACAAGAGGCATGCGCACATAGGGCTGCCGGTCATATACCTTCCACCGCCATGCCGAAAAGAACTCTTCTATGGGGTTCAGAAATGGTGAGAATGGTGGGAGGTATTGCACGAGAAACAGTGGGTGGTCAGCAAACCAATTTTGGACTGGGGCTGCATGATGAAAGCTCACATTGTCCCATACTACAACATACCGGGTTCTTGCATGGTCTGCATCATTCATACGCTCTGGTGGAATGAGAATGTTATGGAGTCTGTCCAGAAATGTTAGAATATGGCCTGTGTTGTATGGTCCAAGGTTGGCATGATGGTGGAGGACACCATGCATATTGGAGATGGCAGCGCACATTGTGATGTTCCCACCACGTTGGCCAGGAACATCTATAATGGCTCTGTGGCCAATGACGTTTCTTCCCCTTCTTCTGGTCTTTGCTAGGTTGAAACCAGCCTCATCTATGAAGATGAACTCATGTGGGATTGCATGAGCATCCATTTCCAGTACTCCCTGAAAACAATGAACTAAAATCAGTCAATATGGTGTTATCCAGTACACTGGGAAACAATGTTGCGTGTAATGTGCTGCAGTCAATATTGTACTTACATCCACATATACTCGTCTGAGCTCTTTGTTTCTTTGAGAGTTTCTCTCAAAAGGCACCTTATACAATTGTTTCAGGCTGATTTGGTTTCGCTTGAGAATGCGAGCCAATGTGGACAGACTGACTCATTGAATGTTGGTGTATATGGTGTTGTATTGGATGATGTTGCTTTGAATTTCTCTTAATCTGATTTCATTATTCTCCAAGACCAAGTTTACAATGGCAGCTTCCTGTACCCCTGTGAACATTTCGCCCCTTCCTCCACCATGGTTGCGTCTCTCAGTCCTTTACAAAACAAAAAAACAAAAATATAGGGCTTGGACAATGCAGCCTAAAGATTCCCCCACAGTAGAGTAAATTGGACAGGAAACTTGTACAGTTAGTGTATGACATTAGCCATTCATGAAGTACACAGGTGTCACCCAACTGATACACTATGACATGGGGTGTACTACACAGTGTGAAAGACATTTTGGTTGCATACCTGTGCTCCAGTCTAAATGTCCGGATGACAGAGGCGACAGTAAAACGGCTCAAGTTGGGCTGCACTCTACGTCCATCCTGTTGCATTGTCAGCCCATGGTTGATGACATGATCAACTAAGGTTGCTCTGATTTCATTTGACAGTTGCTGTCTTCTTCGCCCAAGACCTCCTATACCAGCTCTACCCCTACCTCTCACTCTTCCTCCCCCTCTCATCCTCACCCTCCCTCTTCCTCTTCCTCTCTCTGCAATGTCTTCCATTGTTCTTGAAAAAAAGGTGCTCACCTGTGGTCTTTTTATAGTGCTTACTTCCTGATTGAAGTGGTAACAATTAACCATTGAGGTGTTTGGCCAGGTGGCACATATATTGGCCAATTAGCTCATGTTCTGTCCTTTTGAATGGCAGTGTGTTGTAATGGCAAACATGTGACTTTATGTCAGATTGTTGTGTCTTATGCAGAGAACCGTGTTCAGTGCATTTAGAAAGTGCCATTTTGAATTGCAAAATGTGTGTAAAGCAGGAAATGTGTTTAGAGTTTTAGAGACTTGAGAAGAGGTTTTGCTCTCTGTGTGCGAGTTAGAATAATTGTGCTATGCATGTCATTTTAGTGTGTTAGCAATTGTGAAAAACTATAAATATTGGCATGTTGACCTATGACGTTGAGACCTTTTCTTCTCCTTTTTGCTAGATTGAATCCAGCTTCATCCACGAAGATGAATTCATGAGGCCTAACCATTGAGTCAAGCTCAAAGATTCTCTGTACACAGTGACAACAAACTACATTTAGTTCTGTAAATGACACAGTATGATGTATACATGTGCTGCATCCCAGATAATACAGTATACATTCTAGTACTGAGTTTACTGTAAAAGTTTACTTACTTGCACATATTGACATCGTTGCTCTTTCACTCTCTCACAGTTTCACTGAAATGGTACCCGATAAACTTGTTTCATCCTTATCTTGTTGCGTTGCAGGACACGGTTAATTGTTGACAGACTCACACTATTTATTCCCTCAAAATGTATGTTGTCTTCTATAATCCACTGCTGTATTTTACACAGTCGAATTGCATTATTTTGACGGACCATATCCACAATAAGTGTCTCCTGGTGTTGTGAGCACATGCGTGTTCTTCCACCCTCATGTGGCCTTCTTTCAATTCTAAAAAAAATACCATTTAGTTATAAGTATACTTTATATATATATATACACACATCTATGTTTTCAGTAAATATTTTCAAACACAGTACCATGGAGAAATTATTTTTCATTATCCCCTTACTGAGACAAGTATACTTTTTACCTGTTGTCTTCTCTGAAGGTCCGGATTATAGTAGCCACTGAGAACCTGCTTAGGTTTGGTTGCACACGTTGCCCTGCCTCCCTCATAGTCATGCCATGCACCAGAACATGATCTATGACAGTTGCTCGAATGTCATTTGAAATTACAGATCTTCTTCTTGGTCTTAGTCCTTGCCCATCACCTCTGACACGGACTCCTCTTCCTCTTCCTCTTCTTGTATTGCTCCATTGTTGGATCCACTCATGCCATTTGCATTTCACTAGGCTTATATACTGTTTACTAATTGGGTTCACTGATTGGACACATGTGTTTTCAATTCTGAGTTGCAGTGTGTAAATGATGAAAACAGTGTGTTAGTTGTGTTTAACTTCTGTAGCCTGTGTGCACCATTCTGGGTACAAGTGCACCACACTGCTAAATGTGTTTTGTGTTTGAGAATGTGTTTAGAGTTTTGGTAAATGGGAGATTCAGATTTGCAAATTGTATCCTAACCAGATGAATAGTGAGTAAGATTTTGACAGCTGTGGGATTGATTTGATGAAAGAGTTTTGGTAGTTGACAGTTTAGTTTTTACAATGGGATTTAGTGTTTTAGCAATTCAGAAAAACTGTAAACCAGACCTGGGAACTGCTTCTGGTCTCCTATCCAGGTTGTCCAGAGCATTACCGGGTTGTGTGAAACCAGAGCAGCCTTCCCCTGGCTTCTCCTTCTGCTAGTCCCCAAAGACCCCAACAGGTCAGCATTTCTGGACTCCAACTCCCATTCCACCCTTTGGGTGTCCTGATCAAGTTTAGGTCTACGCTGTTCACCTGTTCCTTCCATTATGACCTCCTGGCCGGGCATGAATCCTTCATTTATCCTGGCCAGGATGCCTGTCTTTCCTCTCTGTTACTCTCTTTGCTCATTCAGTAAATTCATTGTTGCTGTGACATCCTCCACCACGTCTTTGCTTTGTATGCAAATTGTTAAGGGTCCAGATACATGTCAGTTTTGTTAAGTAGTTGTCTCTTACTGTAATTAAGTTCTCAAAGGATTTCATGATATGAGAGATTGATACCACCATTCTGGTGTGTAGTTTTGCTAATGAAATAACTTCCAAGATAAATAACATACAAGAGGAGGATTGAGGACTATTTCTATAGTAACAATACAAGCCAGGTGTTGCAAGGGGTTCAGCACTTCACCAGTTACAAATCTAGAAACACCCCAGCTGCTGACAATGATGCTTTGCTGGCTGAGGAGCTGAACTGCTTCTTTGCCCGCTTCAAGGTGAAGTCACCAGGGACAGCTAGATCACATCCACCAGCTCACAAAAGCCACATCCTCATGGTGGAGGAGCATGAGGTGATGTGTACACTGAGGGCATTGAACCCAAGGAAGGCTGTGTGCTGTTGGACTGTGTAGATCAGCTGGCTGTGTTCTTCATGAAGATCTTCAGCCAGTCCTTATCCTAGTCCACTATTACATACTGCCTGAAGTCCTCTATTGTAGTTCCACTACCAAAAAAGACGATCATCAGCAGCCTAAATGATTATTGTCCAAAGGCACTTACTCCTGTGATCAAGAAACTGGTCCGGACTCGGAACATTTCTAACCTTTTCACCTGTGTTAGAAGCACACCAGTATGCCTACAGGGCAAACAGGTTTACAGAGGATGCCATAGCCACAACTCTTCATGCTGTCCTAACCCACTTAGAGCAGGATTATGGACCTCATCTCTGATTGCTCATAGAAGGTTAGAGTAAGCTCCCACATCGCTTCCGCCCTTAGCCGCAGCACTGGTTCTTAACAGGGCTGCATGCTGAGCCCTGTTTGTTTTACCCTCTATACCCATAACTGCACACCCACACACTCCAGCAATGGCATCATCAAATTTGCAGATGACTCCATCGTAGTAGGGCTCATCTCTGGGGGGTCTGAGTCCGCTTATCAAGTGGAGCAGCTGTCTGCATGGTGCAGAGACAACAATCTGGTTCTCAACACCACCAAAACCACCAAGGTGCTGATCATTGAATTTAGGAAAATGGATATTCAGCCCCTTTTTATTGGCGGAGATTGCATGAAGAGGGTCTCGGACTTCAAGTTCCTGGGTGTGCACATAGAGGAGGACCTAACTTGGAGCACTAACACCACAGAGCTGTTAAAGAAGGCACAGCAGAGACTTTACTTCCTGAGGTTCCTCAGGAAGAATAATTTCACACCAAAACTGCTCATGTCCTTCTATTGTTGCACTATAGAGAGTATACTGAATCATTGCATCTGTGTGTGGTTTGCCAGCTGCACAGTGTCAGAGATTAAAGTGCTCCAGAAGATTATCAGATGCTGTCTCCCATCCCTGGTAGATCTTTACAGTTCCTGCTGTTTTAAAAAGGCCCAGAGCATACTTAAAGATCCATCTCGCCCAGGTCACTCTCTATTTGAACTGCCCTCCAGCAGACATTGTAGGACAAATAAAACACAGACAAAAACAGTTTTTACTTAAAGGCTATGACTGCATTCAATGATGCTCATCTTGTGAAACCCTAGAGGGAAAAATTATACAATGAATTCCAGTAAAATGTGAAAAATGTCTTGTATGTGTGGTATGATGTGTGTTTTACCTTTTTATCGTTAAAATCCCTTTAAAAATCTTTAGATTTATATATTTTTATAACTTTTCATACTTATATATTTTAATGCTTGTCCAGTCTGGCGATCCATTCAACTAAAGGTATGGGCTCTGGATGTCATTCTAATAATATGTACTGGTTTCTCTTGTCCAAGCTTGGTGGTAAGAAGACTGGATTTATTGTCGTGTACATTCCCTTCCCCTTTCATGGCATCTTCTTCCAGGACTTGGCTAGTCAGATTCTTACACAAGGTGTTTGTTATTGATACAGATGCCAGTGCTTGTGCTTGACCCAGTCCTGGATAATCCTCCTCCTGCCAAGGGACGTCGACTCTCTGCTTCAACTGGCAATTTGTGTAAATTTGTTGCTGATCTCAATCTGGTTGATTCATATCATTTAATTACCCCAAAGTTAAAGATTACTCCTTTTTCTCTCATCGCTTCAAGTCTCAGTCTCAGAAAAAGTTACATTTTTGTTTCTCGCTCTCTAGCTTCAAGTTCTACTAATGCTAGCCTCCTTTCCTTCAGCATCTCTCATTATAAGTATAGTGTGTTCCATGTTTTACCTTCTCTGGTCTCCTTGGCACCACAATGGAAATTTAATCGCTGTTTCAGAACACTAAATGTATTAGTTATTTTGCTCCGAAGCTTGAAGAATTTATTTCTATCAATGCTGGGTCAACTCAAGAACTTGCCTTTTGCTGGATGGCTGTTATAAGTTTCCTTTGTTATGCTACTATTGCTTTTGCCACTGGCTTGGCCCTCAAATCTTGATTTCTGATATGGAAAACTGTCTTATCACTTTTGAAGAGCTCACATCCGCGTGTGGGGAACAAAGACCATGCAACTCTCATTGTTAATGCTAGAGCAGAACTGAATGTTTTGCTGTTGCGTTGGGCAGAATTTTTGCTTCACCACACCAGGACATCCTACTCTGTTTCAGGGTCCAGACCCAGTAAACTTCTGGCTCTCAGGATTCTTGCACTATGATTTCAGCTACAAAAACCAAGGAGGGGGATCTCACTACAAACCGAAATTAATAAGCATTTTTTTGGTTCTATTTTGATCTGTTCTCTTCATCCTCTCCCTCTGGTCCTGTGGATGTGGGCTCATTTCTAAAATCCCTACCCCTCTCTAAGCATTCAGAGTCAGAGGCCAATGCTCGGGATAGTCCCCTATCATTTAATGAAGTAAAAGAACTTCCAAACTCTAAATTCATGTAAACTGTAGGCCTACCGAATACATAATATGTTTATGGATTGGATTGGACTTGCCTGGTGATGGTGCAAACATGTCATTGAAACTGAATTATTAACGCAATGAACACTGCAAGTAATTTAAGTTATTCCATTTTTTATAAAATCTATATGTCCCAAGTGGGCCCCCCAAGTTCCTAGGCCCTTGTGCTTTGCACAATCTGCACAGTCCATTGCTACACCACATTATCCAGCCCTGACTCATTAAATATATCTCCTAGCGCAGATATATCAGGCTAACACCAAGGGGAAGAGAAAATTGGACTGCCTACAATATTTAAGGTAGAAGTATAAAATGAAGTAGATGTGGCAGTGCTAATTTGGTAGCAGAAGTCCTTTTGAGACAATGGGGCCAACAGTACAAGAAAGGGACTATTTTATTAGAAAGAGCTAAAAATGAAGTTGTGCAATGGGGGAAAACATATTTTGCCTCTATGGGCAACCAGGAAGGAGGATACTGGGGAGAGTAGACTGAGCTCTAGACTGGCCTTAGAGGAAAGACAAGGTGGTACAGGTTGAAATGGGGAGGATGATTCCACCGTCACAAGTTGTATTCGCCGACTCTTTTCCCTTTTTTGAGTTTTTGTTTTACAAAACAATAGATGTAAATAGATATATCAGATGGGGTGTGGGTGTTGTTGTGTTTGTTCTTATATAGCTCAAAATCGGTTATTTCTATTGGTTTCCTTTGGCTGTATTACTTTTCATGTTATCAATAAAAATTTGATCGCAAAGCAAAAAAAATAAAAATCAGGTGGTAGATAAATCTATTCAGGTGAGATCCACTGGAACAGGTACTGTAGGTAATATGTGCAGGCTGATTAGGAGGAGAAGCGTGAAGACACCAGGTCAGATGAAAGTAAATCCAAATGATTACAATAAGAGTAAATATTCTAAATTTGTTTAATTTATAGCAACACGTTTAACTATCAGAAAAGAATAGGAAAAAGTGGACAAATATAAATGAAAAACATAAAAATGTAACAAAAGATATAACAAAACATGGAGTGAAACAATCCTGTTGCATGTCACCATGAGCATAGTGACCCTATATTTCCACACTCTTGAAGCATCTTCCACAAAATACCAAAGGGTTCATGAATATTAGCATATGCAGTCAGGACTGACAAATTTATGTGACTCCCTCAAGTGTCTGCCTAAGAATTCAATCCACACTGTTCTCTCTTGAGTCTATTAATAAAAAATAATAATAGCTAATTCCATTTAAGTAGCACTATTGTCATTTAGACAGAGAGGAATCACTTCAACCACCACAAATACATAGCACCCACTTGAATGATGCAATGGCAGCCATTTTTGCACCAGTACGCTCACCATACATTAGCTATTAGGTGGTGAAGAGGTGAGAAAGATAGCCATTTAGATTCAGGGAATGATAAGGAATCCAGAATGGATGAGGCTGTGACAGGTAATTTGAGCAGGACATAGGGATAAACCCTACTCTTTTTTGAAAGATGCTGAGGGATTTTTAAACACCTCAGAGAGTCAGGACGTCAGTTTTACATCTCATCCAAAGGACAGCACCATATTTACAGCACAATGTCTCTGTCACTGCACTGGGGCACTGGGATCCACAAAAAGACCACAGAGTAAGTGTGCCCTGCTGGCCTCACCAACACCTCTTCCAGCAGCAACCCAAGCTTTTCCTAGATGGTCTCCCATCCAAGTACTGGCTGGGCATGAACATGGGTCTTCCTGTGGATGACCTGTTCTGAAGTGCATGTGGTATGTTCTCCATGTTGCTCCATACAGTAAATAACAATGAAAAGATGGTAACAGATTTGTAAAATGCCAATGGGTCATGGTTTGAAAAGGTCTCTCATTACATACAATAACACCAGCTAGGCAACGTACCATACATTAAAGATTTTAATTGTTTTCTACATATTAGGGTTTTTTTCAAAGCACACTGAACCAACTTCTTATACAAAGATCCTGATCCCAGAATGGAATGGTGCTTTGTCAAGCAGTAGCTCTGTGAGGAACCACACAACCCAGTAAAGAACCATAAAATTTTATTAAAGTACCGGTATTTTTAAGAGTGGAGGGCGACACTAAGTTACAGGTCTGGGTTGGTGTTACAACAGTGTTAAATGCTGAGCTGTAGTCATTCAATACTACTCTGGTATCGCAGTTTTAGTTATTTAGGTGTACCTGGGGCCTCATGTATAACGCCGTGCGTAGAACTCGCACTATAATATGAAGTAAGCACAAAAGTGGGAATGTGCGTACATACAGAAAAATCCAGATGCAGGAATCTGTGCGTATGCAAACTTCCACATTCCTCCACTACAAAAATCCCGATCAGCGTGAAAAATAACGCACTACGCCTCTTTGAATATGTAAATCAATATTAATAGCCCTTAAGCTCAGCGTTCTGAGAAATGACAATGGCAAAACCACAAGGAAAAATAGAACAATTTCAGCGAATACCAAGTGGAAGCAAGGAAAAACTTACTATTTGTTGATTTAAACAGTGGTATAAACAAGAAAAGGAAGGTGATCCAGTGACACGAAAGAAACTCGAAAGCTCAAGTTCACAAAGTCGCACAGTGCGAAGTCGCATCTCAAAGTCGCCGTGAAAAGGCGAGTCGTAGCCCACCGTCTGAGTGTCATATGAAAGCTTATTAGGGTACAGAGAAAAAAAAATAGGCACACAGTGGGGAAAAAGCATGAAATGTCAACTTCAATCTCGAAATGTCCACTTTAATCACGTAGTTTATTTTGTCATTAAAGTAGAACATCATAACTTAATCTTAAAACCGTTTAATTTACTAGTTTCTCAAATCCCATTGTAACTAAAGTAGCACGTTAAATGCTTTGTTTTATATGTGTTATTCTATGTGCTCTATGTGTGTGAATCACTACATGCTTCTTAAACCAACTTTCTCTACCTTTGACAGGACACAGAATCCATTACATTCATGATATTACAGCTCTCTAAATAACTGAAATACTGAGATGTATTCATGATATCATTTTCATAATGATAGGAGTTAAAGCATGTGTTTAAACATGGGAACACAGTGGCACAGTGATTGTGCGCAACCTTCGATAAAATAATTTAGTGCAGCAGTACTGTCTCTTTCAAACGTACTAACCTCCAATTCCTGTCCTTCCTTTTCATTCTCCAAATACCCAATCGCCACGCAATCAGCTCTGTAACAGATGTTAAGCGATCTGTAAGCTTATAACGCAGATTCTTCAAAACTTTTAAGGAACATTGACATATCTTCGTAGTACATGTTTAATTATTCTATCCTTCACACCAGTCCCAGGGAAGCATACAGTGCGAGGCAGGAACAATCCGTGAACGGAGCTCCAGATCCTTGCTAGTGTAGCGACACCGTGTCCTATTAACAATATAGATTATTTAAATAAAGTTAAAGTTTTATCTGTATAATATAATAAACATATTTTGCTGCATTTCATCTTAAAAATGATATCGTCATCATATGTAAATATGCGCTTTATAAAGTTGCTCAGATTGTGCAATATTATAACTGTATCGCAAGTTTACAGTAAGGTAATTGTACTTATAAGTACAAACAGTTCTACAAGGAGCAGTTGATGGACTGATAAAGTGTGCTTAGAGCTCTTGGAATGAAACTGTTTCTTAACCATGAGGTCCATACAGGAAAGGTTTTGAAGCGTTTGCCGTGTAAGAAGCAGTTCAAAAATGGAAGCATGGCTGAGGCAGCGTGTGCTTAATGCTGTATACTGATAATTCTCTTTCTGATTAGCTACTGCGAGTGGTGCAGTGAGAGTAATATGAAAAAAGATGATCCGCTGTGACAACCCCTAACGGAAGCAGCTGAAAGAACAAGAAGAAGGTGCAGTGAGAGTAAGAACACTATTGGTATTTAGAGTAGTTTGACCATTCTGTGGACCATTATATTGCTACAGGTTAATTACAATTAGATGCCTTAAACCAAGAGTTCTCAAACTTATTTTGGCTGCAGACCCCTTTACCAAAAACTTTTAAAACAGTTGACCTCCTAGTCATTTACTTTCCATCCATTTTCCAACCCACTGAATCCAAACACTGGGTCATGGGGGTCTGCTGGAGCCAATCCCAGCCAACACAAGGCAGGAACCAATCCTGGGCAGGGTGCCAACCCACCGCAGGACACATGCAAACACCAAGCACACACTAGGGCCAATTTAGAATCGCCAGTCCACCTAACCTGCATGTTTTTGGGCTGTGGGAGGAAACCAACGCAGACATGGGGAGAACATGCAATCTCCACGCAGGGAGGACCCAGGTCTCCTAACTGCGAGGCAGCAGCGCTACCACTGCGCCACCGTGCCGCCCATCATTTACTTTACTTACTCAAATTAATACATTTGTACAGTGCTCGATATTAAATATTTCACTAGATATCAAACTTTTTATTTTAATAACTTGTAATTAATGATTGAAAAAGATAAAAGGACTATGGAATATGGCATTATCTTGTGCAACATTTAATACTGAAAACTGCACTAGCAAAAATTAAAGCAAAAAAATACGAGCAGAGTTTTTTTTACATTTTTGACATTTATGAAATAAATATGTAAATTCAAAATAAGTACAAATAGTCCAAGCTGTATTGTCTGCATTTCTTTTTTGGTTCAGTCATATTATTATCTGAAGAAATAAAAACTTTTATTAACAGGCAATTTCGACAGCCCACGTGATAAAAAAAAAAACAATAAAGTACATACTTACTTGAAACAAAAGATTTTTGTTCAAACTTGAATAAATAAACTGTGTCCTCTAATTTTCTTTTTCGTAGTGCTGATCCTCAATAAATTATTATATTCAAAGTTCAAATCACAAATAAGTACATGTCACATCAAACAAACCAATTTATAGCGTATTATGAAAGCATGACCGTACAAGTCTGATAGATTCTGCTAATATCAAATATCCATCATCTCATCCCACCGTGAGTAAGATGCACCAGCTTTTCATGTCCGCACTTGCTTTGATACGTTCGATAAGACAATGCACAGACATGTTTGTGCTACATGTATATTCATGCATTCTTACGTGTGACTCTTTTAATGACACATTTTACCTTTTCGTTCGCAAGTTTGGTATATAATGTGTTTTTATCAAAAAAGTGTTTTTTTTAATTATTTTACTTCTTAATTAGGTACCTATTGGAATCATAGATATTTGGAAGTAAAAAAACAAATAGCAGTAGTAAGGGGGTCTATTTTTGCTTTCGTCGACCACCAAATTTTTTTCTTGAAACTATCGACCCCTAGAAAGTTCAAATTGACCCCAGGGGGTCGAAAACGACCACTTTGGGAACTCCTGCCTTAAATTAATAAACAATATGCGGTTAATTTCAGTGTATTTATAAAGCCTTGTCAGTAATGTGGATCTGAAAAAGAAAGAAAAGATAAACCACACAGGAACAGTAACATTACTTTGACGCTGGGTGCTGCGAGTCTTCAAAACCAAGCGGAGAACTTGCGTACGACAGGTTATGAGGTACTGTGGAAATGTGTATGGCTTTACGCCAAGTGTAGGTTTTATACATCACGATTTGAACATGGAAACGTTCTTACGCAACATTTCTGTGCGTATGCACCGTTTATACATGAGGCCCCTGGTGTTCCATATTTTAAGAACATGGCACTATTTGTGAAGCAGTAGCATTAATATTCAAACTGTAGGTGATTCAGATTATCTGTAATGCAACATTTAATGTGACCCAGCACCAGTCTGTTGACACATTTCATTTAAACGGGAGTGAATGTCACCAGTCTGTAGTCACTGAGCTTTTTTGAAACTAGGTGGCTCTTCCCCCTGCTCGCTTCGCTTGCCCACCCCCGTGTTTGATTTACCGGATATACAATTTATTGTTATTTTCATGGGAATTGTTACATAAGCATTATTTTCACTTTTACTTTAAAAACTTTTGTAAAAACAATACTTTCTCGCAGGACGTATAACGCTTCTCGCATGAAGGGGAGGGGGGGTTAGGGTGGCTGAACGCGTGCAAGGAGAAGTGATCGGATCATCTGATGCGAGTTGGGTGTTTTGCTTGTCGCTTGTCATTGTTTTAAGAGCTGGGAGCAAGTTAAAGTGTCTCTCACAGGTAATCGGATATTAAATTTTAAAAGCTTTTTTTTTCTTTAGAATTGTTTCAATTTCATTATTTAAACTTTTACTTTAAAGCTTCATTGAAAACAATATTTGGAATTACCTTTTCTTCAAGATCACATTGAATTTTGATTCAGTTTTTGGTGACACATTGTGACAATACAACATATAACTGCCCGTGAGAGAATATTGTTTCTCTAATAAATAATCTGGCTTTTTCTAATGTTTGTCCTTGTGTTTTGTTAATTGTCATAGCAAAAGCTATTCTCAAGGGAAACTGTAAACATTTTAATACGAATGGCATATCACAATCTCCTTTGATGTCTAATGTTATTCGCGGAATATATACATTACCTTTCTTGTCGCCTGTTAAAATTTGCATCACTTCTCTGTGATCATAAATATACACCTGACCGAATTGTGTTGTCTTTGAAATTGAACTTGTTGTTGCTTTAACTGTTGCGGGACCACAGATTCTCATAGCGTATAGTCCATTATTGTGTAAATCTACGTTTTGTGCATTGAATGATGCAAAGGGGAAAAGACTTTGTTTTCTGCTCTTTGCCTTTTATTTCTGACCTCTCTTTGTCCTGCTATTTTTTTCAATTACACCTGGTCCTGATGATTAATTTCCTTTTGTTTGTGCTAATGCAATGTTTACAATCTTTTTTTTGATACTGTAGCAACTGATGTAATAAAGTGTCACAAAAGTTTTACTTGAACAATCGCTGACTTCGTAACCCCAAACAAAACTTTCTAGCACCCTCTCCAACCCCTCACCCCCCAGGTCTCGCTCCCTCCCTTACCGCATCAATCAATACCCCACTATCAGTCTTCCATGTTGTACTCTGCCCTCACTCAATTAGACCTTAAAACAAAAAAGGCTTCAACCTGGCTGGGACACTACAATACTTTTGAATTTTACTGCTTTCATATTCTTTACCTTTCTCTGCATGTGTATTGCGCTATTGTTTATTTGAGCCTTTTGAATTCCAATGCTTTCATAATCTCTTATCTGCCTTTTTTCTCTCCATCACTTTTGGGTCTCTTTTCCCCACGCTGCTCTTTCTTCTTTGCTTAGTCGTTGACGTTTCATCTATAACATATTGTCCTTATAGACTTTATATGTGCTGAGAGCACAGGATCTGTGTGTGCTACGTGCCTTTACACGACTGAGTGTTTTGCTGGCCGAGCTCTTATTTGATATTGTTTGCGTCTCGCTGGTCTTTTAAGCGTCTTTCGAGAACTTCAGAGAAGATCACGTCTCGTTGCCCTGCTTTTCCTTTCCAGGATTTTTTTTTATAATAGAGAGACAAGGAAAATTATTGATTTTTTTAAGTCATTGGTTCCCACAGTGATTTTAAAGATGTCGTTGAAAACACCAACTAACTGGTCATCACAGGTTTTAAATTATGCCCTGAAATCAAAGTTACATCCAAATTGGATTATTGGATGTAAACTGAATTACCCAAAAATCTGCCTTATCCACAGAAACAAAGAAATATAACTTTGGTGGGACCACATGCATTCAAGTGGAAAAGATGGTGTTCATGCGATCAATAGGGACATAGAAAATATTAAAAGAGTAAATGTAATCTATTACATTTCTACACTTGCTACAAATTATTTAGATAGTACTCATATATTCAGTTCCCAGCTTATTTCAGTATTGATTTTCAGTCACTCTAATTACCTTCCAAAGACTGTTCTTAAATTTCTTCTACATTTCCATGTCACTGATCTGAAATGTAAGTCTTCAAATGAATTATGAATCTCAAGGTGATCCACAGTTAGTAATTAAGAAATGAATGGGTTATTTTTGTAGACACACAGTCACCCTCACATTTTTTGAAGACTGTTGCTTACTTATCCAGTCCCAAACAGAAATCTGTAAGCATGTCCTTTAGAGGATCAAAACATTTCTGAAGGTTTTCATTACCTCTTTAGTCCAGTAGTGCACCTGTCTTCTTACCTGCTACTCACTCTTCAGACTATGATTGTAAATTGGAAGCAGAATTACTGAGTTGTAGTCTGTCCAAGCTGAAGTTTTTGGTAGTAGTGAGCAGTAAGCATCTTTTATAGTTGGCATCAACAGTACAGAGTAATTGGGATTGTGGAAGAGAGTTGAAAAAGAGAGTGTAGTCTGGGTGAAGTGGGTGGAGAACAGTGTCAGGAGTGATTTGTGACAGACAGGTATCAGTAAAAGTGAAAGTGAAGGTCTACAGGACAGGAGTGAGTCCAATTATGTTATATGGGTTGGAGACGGTGGCACTGACCAGAAAGCAGGAGACAGAGCTGGAGGTGGCAGAGTTAAAGATGTTAAGATTTGCATTGGGTGTAACAAGGATAGATAGATAGATAGATAGATAGATAGATAGATAGATAGATAGATAGATAGATAGATAGATAGATAGATAGATAGATAGATAGATAGATACTTTATTAATCCCAAGGGGAAATTCACATAATCCAGCAGCAGTACATACATACCATATGTTTTGCTGTAGGGATATAGCTAGTTGGAAGATGACTGATTTATCACATGCACATCATATTCCACTGAATAAAAAAAAATCTTTTTTGGCATCATCAAACTTCAAAACTTTCCTCTACAAGTGTACATACATACCATACAAAAAAAAAAATTAAAATAAAGAGTAATAAAAATGCATGTAAAAACAGACAATAACTAAAAGACTAAAGCAAAAGCATACTGCCTCACCAGACTAAAACAAAAAAAATCCTAATAAAATGTCCAAAATGCTCAGAGGAGAGACATGCTAACAGGAATTTAAATGAAAAATAATAACACAGATATCTTAAAAACCATAGCAACATTTTTATAATATTCTAAGCCTAGTTATTCAGGGGCATAGGAAGCTGTCACCTATCTTGGCAGGATCGTACACCACACAGCAATCAATCCTGTGTGAGACACCAGTCCACCACAGGGACCTTTTAAACCCAAACTGGGCCAGCTTAAAACTGCCAATGAATCTACAAAGCCACACATTCTGGGATATGAGACAGAAGCTCGGAAAAGAGCAGGCAGCGCTTCCTAATTTCAGATTAGATATCTCTGAAGCCTACCATCTATTTTGTTTAATTGTCAGGTCTAAAAACATAATCTGTAATTCTACAGAGAGAGATTTAAATGAAACTCGACAGATGGTTGGAGACAGATCAACTTTCATGCTTGACACCCAATTAAAGAATAAAAACCTTAATTGCTTACATCAGGCATGTCAAACTCACTACCATTGGTGGGCCGCTTCGACTGCCATATGTGCATCAGCGGGCTGCACTGTAACAAATACTATTATACAAAGTTACTGTAGCTTTCTTTCCAATACTGAAAACTTTAAAAAATGTAACACTTAAAGTTTAAAGAAAAGCAATTTATTTCCATACACTCTCCGTACAACAGCATACAATTAGAGTCTTAGCCTCTTAGCTAGGTCCTTATATTATTATATTATATTCATTATATTACTGTATATTCATTGCTTATATAGGAGTCTTACAGTGTGAGATCTATTTCTTTTGTCCCGACACTTGGCATCTCTTGTTAGTAACCAATTCGTCAATATCAGGCTTGAAATCTTGTGCAGCTGCAACTTTTATGAGGGATGAAAGGTGCTTGACAGTAAGTCTTGAGCGATGTGGGGTTTTGGTAGCTTTCATTAACGAAAACAATTGCTCACAAAGGTACGGTAAGTGCTTCCAAACATAGACAGCACTCTTGATGCCAACTTACGGATCTGCACATATGAGGGTGGCAGGTAAGCATACAAGCCTGGCACACCAACTTCGTTGTATTTTTCCTTCAGAATAGAATCTGACTGCAGTTCAATCAATTCCATTTGGATATTCTCAGGCACATTCTCAACATTGTAAGAGAACAAGTCCTGTTCGTGTGAACTGAAATCACGAAAACGCTTACTGAATTCATTGCTCAGTAATTCAAGTTGGAAAACAAATCCTCCAAAAATCTAATTTTACTTTACTAAGTTTACTTCAAAGTTTATATTGTAAAATAGGCCGATATGCAAAAAGCCACCTGGCCTACACTAATTGTACAAACTCAGAATCATAAAAATATGTTAATAAACAACTCACCAACTTCTCACATGCACTTCAGATCTTCAGCTGTAGTCTGCACTAACTGTTCATTACAATACTAGCACAAAATTACATAAAACTAGAGCAACAAAATGTGAAAATATGCAAGCTGTTACTACTCGTGATGGTTAGTTCTGCCCAGTGGCCAGTTTCAGCAGCCCAGCCAGTAGTGTAGCCTAGCAGGGGCGGCTCTAGGCTCATGGTGGCCCTGGGCAGAGAAAGAATCGGTGGCCACTTTGCCCGCCAATGTCATTATGGTATCTTATGCATGGCGGATGGCCACGTCCATTGCGGACACTGCATAGCCGCTTCGTGCTCATGACACACTTCTATATGTGCGTGTCCGTAACTTGAAAACCAAGTGGCGGCCCATGATATTCTCATTATGGTAGAACGTTATAATACTACATATAGCTTATTGCTCTGTCTCTAGCGACATTAGTAAAGACAGCGTAATAATTAACAAGAAACACAATGTTTATCAGCCACATTGCCCTCAGCTGTGTCGTTATTTTCTCTTTCTGTATTATATTCAATATATATTGACGTGGCGGCACAGTTTGCACATGCCTAAGGCCGTCCCTGCTGCAGCCTAGCACTTCAGTTGTGATGTTGCGGCTTATTAACTTTGGTCAAGGCTCGTGGCTATACTAGCAGATGACATTTCCGGTACCGTAATGCCATGGGAAAACGCGCTTTTGTCAGAAGGCAGACATGATTCGATCACAAGCGACAGTAATCATTTTGTACAAGTTCAGTGCTAACTAGGATCTGTCATGTGGGCCGCACAGATTTCTGTTGCAGGCCGCATGCGGCCCAGGGGCCGAGTGTTTGACATGCCTGGCTTACATGCTCTGGATAAAGTCATGCCAGGTCATTTTCTAACCCTCTTAATCCTATCCTAGGTAGCATAGTGTGCAAGGCAGGAACAAACCCTGGCCAGGGCGCTCGTCCATCACAGAGCAAACACACACACCCAGGCTAATTTAGCATTGCCAATTCACAAATTCTTTGAACAGTGAAAAGAAACCCATGCATACAGGGGGAAAAAATGCAAACTGCACACAAAGAGGACCTATGACGTGAATGCTGGTCTTCCTGTTGCAAAGCAGCAGTGCTGCCACTCTGTCACCATGCAGCCCTCAGGATGAAGTGAATTTAGAAAATGGATGGATAGATTGCTTATAACATTAGTTATATTTAGCGTAAGACTCCTTCTGAAGTAAGGTCAGCCATGAATCGTTTTGGATAAATGTCAGTTAACTTTGTACAATGGGATGGTACACTTACTGCCAGTTCTTCTTAACACATTCATGTTGTCTGAAAGTTTATCAGTGGACTGTTGTTCTCAAGTCTTGTCACATTTTTTTGTTGGATTCAGATCTTAATGTCTTAGGGGCATTTCATTTCTTTTCTTTTCTAACCAGTTTACTCAGTTCAGGGGAGCAGAATGGGAGGGAGCCTATGCATATTTTCACAGCAGTTTGAGCAAGGTGGAACTTGAACAGAATGCCATCCCATCTCAGGGCACAAGCAGTTACACTTGCTCCTCTGGGGTAAATTTAGAGTTTTTAATGTACCCTAGCTCTTACAGTATGTCTTTGCCTGGGTACTATAGTTTATCTCCCACATCCCAAATATGGTGATGAAAATATTTTTAATTTTCCTAGACCGTCCTATTTCAGAAGGTGTAAAGTACTCCTAAAATTGATGATGTTTTGCTGTAGGGATATAGCTAGTTGGGAGATGACTGATTTATCACATGCACATCATATTCCACTGAATAAAAAAAAATATTTTTTGGCATCATCAAACTTCAACACTTTCCTCTACAAGTGTGCTCTGTCCTCTCAGATCTTTGGCAGATCTGTAAGGCACCATCACAAGTCATTTTACTCAGTAGTGGCTCCATTCCTATCACCCTTGCACATTGACTGTGTTTTGTGGGAAACTTTGATTTGTTAAGTAGACCATATTGTTCCTAAGTCTCATTCTGAGATCTCTGAAGCTCTTTACTTTAAAAGAACCCCCCATGAATTCCCTTTGGCAACATCTGACTGTGGAGAGACAGCCTGAACAATTCCTAAATTAATAATACCTAAAAGATTTTTCAGGATAGTAACTTGTCCTTACATTGCCTCTCTCGGTCTGTTTCATTACCTTATCCTAGGAGTTCTTTCACTGCTCTTTGTTTTTAAAATGTGACCTTTTATCACCTTGAAGGTATTCTGGTCATCTCATAGGACTGTATTAACTAATCCTGTGTCTCATTAAGGTTATTAGAGGCACATTGACTTAATATCTGTTAAACTATGCACTTTACACTTATTATGTTCTTGTACATTGAATGTGTTGAGTGTGTTGTATAGATCAATAGAATAAAGTTTGTATTTAGCACTAGCTAAGCTGTGCTACCCATCTAAGATCAGTTGATATGTAAGTAATCAACATAGACCTCAGCGTTAAGTTTTGCAGTGCACCATGCAGTGTCTGTTATATGTCATTTGGTATGGGATTTGTAAAGCAGTGTTAATGCTTGTGATGACAAATACAATGCATTTTATTGCTACAATTGTCTGTGATGTGCCATCTTTTGGAATGACAAAAGCATAGCAACCAGACAGACACACAGGCAGAAACACAGACACTTATTCTTTTATTAAGGTGGTTGGTGACTTCCCCCTGTTTACCATAGCAGTGGCGTTTTTCCTCCATTTAATACCTACTAGACTTAAGGGCTGTTGTCTAAGAATACTTTTACACTATAAGCGTCAACAACAAAAGCTGAGCAGCATAAAATATTGAGAACAAAGAAAAGGAGTAATATATCACTGTGCTGCCCAGTTGACAGAATTCAGATTGCGAAAACAGGATGAATGGGACCTAACGTATTTTGTTGATTTAAGGACTCTTATGTGAGTACTGAATCCTCTTTATTATAAATCTTCACACTGAGCTAAAGAAAATGTGACTCATATTGGTTACACACACATATAAGATGGGAATTCAAGTGTTTGGAACACCACCAAGTGGCAGTCACTGTCAGTCTAGTATAATTCCTCTGTGGCATGTAGCCTGTATTGTCAGGAATGGACTAACAAAAATGAAAGTCAGGGGATATGCCTTGTGGGCATGGCACAGTCCAGGGAAACATAGGGGGGTCACTTTAGCATATGGGATGTAGGTGAGATGGAATGGTATCAGTCAATTCATGTATCGCCTATAAGATTCATTTTTAGGCAGTCAAAATGGATTTGATTCTAGGGGTTTTATTGTCTCTGTTTTTTCTCTTATTCTCTTACCTTAGCAAATGTTTGCATACAAAAGCCAACGATGTCGGCAGGCCCTGTGCATTGTGGGTGGTATCTTCACCTGTGGTTTTCTCTACCTGCTCTTTTATTGGAAGCCAGAATGGAATGTGTGGGCCAACTGCACCCCCTGCAGCTTGGAGGAGGCTGACGTTGTGCTGCTTAGAACAACGGTAAGTGAGTAATGACTACTTGGACATAGAGATCCAGCAATCTGCTGCCTTAACTTTAACCTCACCAACTTTGCTCTTCTTTCCAGGATGACTTTAAGAGTTACACCCGCAAAGTGGTTCGGTGGGTGTACCTCAGTCCTGGAAGTGACAGAGAGAGGCCTTTATTTCAGGACCAGGGTTCTGTTCTCTATAAAGTCACCATGCATCCAGAGCTGAAGGTAAGAGATTGTCAGTCATTAGGCTGCAAGAGTGCACACATTTTGGCGTTTGCAAACACATGTGTGCTGGTGCATGTTTATGAATTTGTATGTGTGTATATGGATGAGTGTGTTAACTTGGTGTAGGATGGGGCACAAGAGAATTCACATTGGTGACCAGAGAACCCATCCAAAAGCCAGTTTTGATGAAGAGGAGCTACTGGAGCTCTGTGTGATGCTCATGGAGAGGATTCTCTATGTTCTCCAGATTAGGAAAGGTGCCATCTGAGGGCTCTCTGAATCCCAGCTTGTACCAAGTTTGGAAGGATGATAACACACAGTATAGTTCCACCCAATTCTTCCATATGCTTAGTTAATAAAAAAACACTTTTTATATATTTTGGACTCATTTGGTCATGTTATATTGTTAGAGGTTTGTTTGTATGCTGCGTACAGTACATATCCCAGGTAGGGGGCACAGTAGACTTCATTGTGTAAAATGCTGTGCAAGTACAATAGACAGGAATAACAGTACAAGAAAGAGAGTGTTAAGCTACAAGGAGATATGCTTTATTCCTGGAATGATAGAGGGTGGGTGATCCAACAGATTCCAAGGATGACTGATCATCTGCTCTGAAGGAAAGAGAAACTTGTAATGTCAGGCAATGTGCAACTAGGACTTCGGCCTAAAAGGTGCCAGAACTGGGTCTGTAGTTGAGGAGGGCTAACAGAAGGGTACTTTTCAACCGCCTAAACACTGGTACACACAGTTGTCCATTTCAGGGAATGATTGCTAAAAAGCTACCTTGGGAATATGACTCCTTTACGGTCATTTCACTTGGAGTGGGCATGAGGTTTCACTAAGAAACACTTCCCATTGACCCCGGTTGGGGGATTCAAGCTGTCTCCTGTCAAATCATACCTGTGTCTGGAGATGGGAGGCAAGTTTGGCTCCAGGACACATTGGCAGGTGGAAGATGATGAATGACATATGGAGGGGGCTTTATTGCTATTCCATTACATACAAAGAAGTTGCTTCATACTCTGGAAAGCTCAGAGTGGCAGAGTTTATGTCAACTTTATATTCCTTTCTCATTTGTGTTCTGCCATGTGATCCATCTTTCGTTTGTTTAATTGTTATAATAATAGCTTTTTTAAACTTTTTGGATTATTTGATATTATTGTGAATTTCCCCTTGGGATTAATAAAGTATCTATCTATCTATCTATCTATCTATCTATCTATCTATCTATCTATCTATCTATCTATCTATCTATCTATCTATCTATCTATCTATCTATCTAATTTGGTTGTGATTTTATATCACAATGGTACATTCTGCTATTGCAGAGTATGTAAAGGCAAATAACCGCATAAGCTTGCATGTGTGTGTATACCTGTAGATCTAAAAGCTTGTGTTCCCAAATATTTATGCATGTTTACTGATTTAGTTAATTTTTCAGTATGTGCCTGTAGGTATACTGAACATACATACAGTATATGTGGTCCTGCTTGGTTCTGGATTCTGACTTATCTTTGACTTTCAGGTGCGTTATATTGAGGCTCAGAAGTTACGCTATGCCTGGGATCGTATGGAACGCATGTTTGTCAGACTAGGGTGTGTATCTCAAATTTCAACTCACCAACAGTAACTACTAACTAAAAAGTACCAAATCTCTCTAATCCTTACATTAATGCTACATCCCTCAGGGGTCTGGATGATAGCCTGTCCTGCAAAGACATCCACTGGAAATACGGGAAGGGGCTTTGTGAAGAAGAGGAGAATGTCAGGTAGTTGGGGGACCCTGGTTCAATTAAGTTCCTTTTTGAAACACACACACTCATTACAAACTTCATCTTGTAGGAGACTTATTGTGGGACCCAACAGCATCGAGATTCAGATCTCTCCCATCTGGAAGCTGCTGTTTAAAGAGGTAAGTGAAGCATCCATGCACTTGTGAAAGTGTAGAAAGAGTGAGTCGAGTGTGTATAGGTGGTATGTAGTTGTGTCCTCATTTGTTCCTTGCTTGTAAGAACAGTGCTAGGTCGAATTATTCACATTTACATGTTTGAGATTTTTTGCTTGAGTAGATGTGGGAGTGTGGACTTCTGTGCATGCACGTTTTAGCATGTGGGTGAGTACAAATTCTTTATTTAGTAAGTATGAGAATATGCATATGTGTTCATGTGTGTATGTGTACATAATTATGTACTTATAAAAGTGGCTATGTCTGTACATCTGTCTTATGTGTGATTGTGCAAATCTGTAAACAAGTGCACTTTAGTTTGTGTCTGTGAAAGTGTGCATTTGTGTGCATAAGTGAATTGATACATCTGATTATGCCCACTTATGCATCTGTATTTGCCTGTGTGCATAATTGTGAGTGTAATATGAGCCTGGACATATCTTCAGGAATGTACATATTTATGGGTGGATGTATAAAGTTTGGCTGTCTATGTGTAGACGTATACAAGTATATGTGTGTGTGCACTTTTTGTATGTATACAGTATGTGCCTCTGTTTTGCCTGTAGGAGGTGTGTGTGAGTACATATGTGTTTGTCAATGGCTCCTGGACTCCTCACTGCAGCCTTCACTATTGTCTGTTCATCAGATCCTGAATCCCTTCTACGTCTTCCAAGTGTTCAGTGTCTGCCTGTGGTTTTCAGAAGGCTACAATGAGTATGCCATTGCCATCATCATCATGACAGTCATCTCTGTCAGCCTTTCTGTCTATGATGTTCGGCAGGTCAGGGTACTGTTTTGCACTCTTATTGCTCAAGTGCACCGGCCTCCACCCTATTAAACCCCTGTTGTTTGCTTCTTTATCCTTCAGCAATCTGTGAAACTACATAAGCTGGTGGCAGAGCACAACAACATGAATGTCAAAGTCTCCCGCATGGGCACAGGTTGCTTTTCTTGTTTCCTACTGCTTCTGGCTGAAGGTCCTGACATTGTTCTTTAGATGACTCATTTCTGTGTGTCTTGACAGGTTGGGAGGAAATCCCATCAAGCCAGATGGTTCCAGGCGATGTCTTCCAGATTACTGGAAATAAACAGATTCTCTCTTGTGACGCCATACTGCTGTCAGGCAGTTGCATTATTAATGAGAGCATGTTGACTGGTAAGGATCTTGACAGGAAAGACTTTGAACTGGCTGACATGGCTTACTCAATAGGATACTTTTCTTACAGGTGAAAGCATCCCAGTGACTAAGTCAGCTCTTCCTCAGGAGAGTGCATCAGGCCCATGGAAGACCAGCAGTCCTGAAGATTACAAGCGTCACGTGCTGTACTGTGGAACTCAAGTCATCCAGATCAAGGCAGCTGGTGGCACTGCTGTCCAAGCAGTGGTGCTGCGAACAGGTCAGTAGGGCCACAAACATTTGGCTTCCCAAACTACAAGCTTCTAGTCAATAGTTGCTGAGGACAAAACATGTTAGGACATTGGTTTGATTGAGCACTGCTCATCTTTCAGGGTTCACAACAGCAAAGGGAGAACTGGTCCGTTCCATCCTTTACCCCAAGCCCACTGATTTCAAGTTATACAGAGATGCTACCCGCTTCTTAATGTGCCTCATCGCAGTCGCAATGATTGGAATGATCTACTCAGTAATCATCTGGACCATCAATAAGGTACACACATGATGGGTGTGAAGGTGTTCAGAAAGAGGGTCAGCTAGAGAGAGTTAACAAGGTGAGAAGGTGAGGGACAGTGAGAGTAATGAAGCATGTGAGTGACTTAAATTGTGCAAGAGTTAGTAACTGATGGAGTCTTCATTGAGAGTGGATGTGTGTTAGAGAGTACAAGGGGGAGTAAATATGGCAATGCTATCCTGTAGAGGTTGGCACAGGGTCTGTTAATGTCATGCTGACTCTCAATTACTAACAGAACTGAGGGTAACAAGGTCAATATTGTGAGCATGTTGATATGTGGGTAAAAGTATCAGAAAGTGTTTGTACCAGAGTAGTGAGAGAGGAAGATAGAAAATGAGTGAATATGCCAGTTAGGATTTTAAGTGATATTAGGATTAAATTGAGTGTGAATTTTTAAGTAAGATTGAGTCTTAATGATTCAGTTTAACAGGTATGTTTAGCTACATGAGAATTCGTGCATGTAGGTAAGCGTTGTAGGGTAGTTTGAGGGTGCCGCAAAATTAATAGGAGAGTGAGCTTTACTGAGTGAGTGTGTGTTCCTCCAATTTCCTATGTGAGTTAGGAGAGTTGACAATGAAAATAAAAGAACTCAGCAGTATGTCTCCGCATTTAAGGCATATGCAGGAGACATTGTAAAGAAGGCCTTGGATGTAATCACCATTGCAGTTCCCCCTGCCCTTCCTGCTGCCATGACTGTTGGCATCATCTATGCCCAGGGGCGTCTGAAAAAGCGTGGTGTGTTCTGCATAAGTCCCCAGAGGATAAATGTCTGTGGTCAGTTGAACCTAGTGTGTTTTGACAAGGTGAGTATTTTAAATGCATATCCACACACTCAAAGGTGGAATGTTTCTTTTTATATTGACTGATTCAGTTTTTCACATTCAGACAGGGACTCTGACTGAGGATGGACTGGACCTCTGGGCAATAAGTGAGGCAAGGGATCTTGGGTAAGAAAGGGATTTGGAGTAGCCAGAGTCACCTATACTGTGTTCCGAATATGAATTTGTTTAGGGGCCAAGAGCCTTGCAGGAAAGTGATGTTGTTCTTGTACACAAAGTACAACCATGTAACTAGGGGCTGTGGGTATCAACTCTAGACCTCAATAATGATACTTCAGCCAGTTACCCCCATCCTCAAGACGTGAGTCTGCATTGCATTTAGTAAGCTCCCCAAATGGACTGTCTCTTTAAGCTCTTAAATATCCTTATGACATCTGTGAAAGGTGGCAACTCTGTCTGACCCCAAACAAAGATACCATCTTCCAGAATTATTGTTTTTTTATCAAAACATATGAAGGGGATAATCAACAAAAAAACCTTAAAAGTATTATAGCAAAAGCCAAAACAAGCCCTGGCTCTGAAGTGGGACCTCACTTTGCATGTTCAAGTCATTGTCTATCATGTGGTGTGGTGTCTAAAATCTAATGATTCAAGCACCAACCACTCTCCCGCTAACCTCCTGCTCTCTCACTAAATTCAGCCCACACTTACATACCTGTCAACTGCCAATAGTTCACCACTTGAATCCAGGATCAACTGATTATTGGACTTTAAACTTCATTCCAGGGTTGCTTTCACAGTCAGGAATACACTCTGTAAGTCCTGAGGGCATCAGTCCAGGCTTCCTACTGAATGTCTGTTTTGTCTTGACAGGGTCCTAGGTGATCCTATATTCCCCTTTAATACCCTTTATTGTGTAGACCTTAATAAAATGTCTGAAACCCCACCCTTTATCTTTCTTCCTATTCCCTCAGGCAACAAATAGTTGGTTACAAACAAATAAAACCTGGTAATGCTGAATATGTAGTTTGAGGTTGCACAATAGCTTATAGTTACATTTGATTCTTCCTGGTCTGTTCATTGTCTGCACAGGCCCAGGCAGCCTGCCTGTCTTGATAAGGCTGCTGAAACACAGTTGAGTTCTCTTCATGAAGGATTGTCGAGAGAGAGAGGTTTGTCTTCTGGTCAGCTCATTATATGCATAGGCCCAGGGAGCCTACTTGGCTCAATATGGCTACTGAAACAGAGTTGACTTCTCTTCCTGGAGGAATGGCAAGAGACAGATAGAGGTTGTCTTCTCTTCATAGCAATATAGCAGAGAGAAAGCATGTCTTCACAGGTCTCCCTTTTCATTGTCTTTCAGCAGTTTCTGACACATACACCTGAACAGTTCTTGAGTCAATTCACCAATGAAATAGCTCATGTACACCCGCCTTCCCAGTTCCGCTATTTACAGTGTAGGTGTAAAATTCAGTAATGAAACAGCTCATGCCAGCTCAACCTCACCAGTCTAGCATGCTCTGTAGTGTCAAACAAACAAGCAAGAAAGGAAAGAACTAAGCCATAAAACTGGCCCAGATTGCTCTTTCCTTATTAATAAGACTCAGGGAGTAGAAAACTTGTCCAGCTTCTTGACTCTTAACATTAGCATTACAAATAAAGACATACAAGGCTGTCTTAATGCATGGGCATGCTGGACAGTTGCCCAGGGCCCCCGTGAGCATAGGGGCCCCATGCTAATCTATGTAAGTTGTGACTTGCTGAGTGGTTGTGTAGGCAGGTGCCCCAGTGCACTGCTTTGCACGGGGGCCTATAATGCTGTTAAGATGGCCCTGAAGACATACACAACATTTATCAGCTTATATGCTCGATATCATTCATTTTACGCTCCACTATAAGGCCCCAGGTTCACCTTCATCCATGAGCTCCAAATCCTATTTAGAAAAACATGCTAGACACCCTTCATTGTTCCCATGATACCTGCCTTCTGTAATGTCACACAGGGTTCCATAAAGGCCTCTAACTCTGTTTACTTTTTGTCCCTATAAAGTAATTACTTTTAAAGTATGGTTAATCATGTTCCCAGTACCGCCTCCTATTGGCTCTTTAGCTACATTGGAGTGGATTCTTTTTCAGCTGGCCCTACCAACAGGACTGTACAGTTGTGAGTGAACAGCATTGTCTTTTGGCCTCAGTCTTCCTGACGTGTGTCTGTCTTTGTTCTCAGCTTTGCCCCATTGTTGGAATTCCAATCGGATGCTTTCCTTTCTTGGGGTCCCAGCTATGCTGCCATGGCAACCTGCCATTCACTTATTACAATTGATGGTACCATTCAGGGAGACCCACTTGACATCAAAATGTTTGAAGCCACAGGCTGGGTAAGGTTTGTTGCCAATCTGTTGGGTTGGGGGGTACAAAAACAGTAAAGGAATTTTATGAGTACTGTATACCAATGATCTTTATTGATCTTCTGTATTTCTTGCCCAGGTTCTGGATGAAAACACGGAAAAATTTCAAAGCACGCAGAGAGATCCTCTCAGTCTTCTAGTGAAGCCAGGTCCAAGCGTAAGGGTGAGACAGAGATAGAGAGAAAGAAAGTGATTGCATTGGAGCATGTAATTTCTGGTTCTGCCAGCTTTCTAAAATTTGGGAGTTGCATAAGACTGATTACTGCAACTCTTTACCATGTCTCATTTGGTATTGATCTCTTGTTTGAGAAAGTGATATTAGAGAGTGCAAGTGTAAATTAAGTCTCCTGCAGAATCCTTCCAGTCAGAATTAAATACCAAATAAGTCTGAGGCAAAGTGATGCGAGACTGGAACCATGCAGTTGAACAGAGAGGAGCCTGATCCAGAAATTAGAGTAACAACGGGAATTCAGGAATTTAAAATGGGCTGGGAGAAGGGACACAAGAAAGGTCTGAGATAAAGGGATTGCAGCAGAATATAACAGAAAGACAATATGGTGGAATGGCAATAAAACAGACTTGACATGGCTTTGTCTGTTGAACAGTGTCCAGCTACCTTGTGTTTACTGCCGTTATCGTGAAACTTCTGGTCAGTGCCCTACCATCTGTATTGAGTGTCATCATTTACTTTTGTATTGTGCTTATGGGCCTGTGTGCAATTCTACAGTTTCTCTTTGAAAACATGTTTTGTTCTATATTACTTTTATTTGGCAGTGTCCAGCATCCAAATGTATATGGTGATCAGTGTACAGTATACACTGCCATATTGTCGCTGCTTGTCCATTTTCCTGTCAGTTTCCAGTTAAATAATGATTTGTGTTTTACTGTCCCAGTGTTTCATGTGATCATGTCAATTTATGCTGGATTATTGAGTGTTTGTGCTAATGCAGGTCAGTATACTGTTTTCTACAAACCCTGCTAGCATGTTTATTTCTCATGTTTTACTGTACAGTGTTCTCATGTTCCTGAAAGCCTGAGTGCATATTTCTAGCCCCTGCTCTTCTTGGTGCACACTTTTGTACATTCTGTCATTTTCTCTTGTGAACCTGTTAAGCAGCATCCATTTTTCTATCGTTTAGTGCTTTGTAGTATCCTCTGATTAGTATTTATAGGGCTTTTATCTTTTATCATTTAGTGTTTCAGTTGAAAGTGTGTGCTTTTCTTGTCTGTCTAACGCACAGGATCTCATACTGTAATGATACTCCTGATATTAATGAACAGGGCTACAGAGTCACTGTCCAATATACCTTTTCATTGCAGGCACCGGTGGATGGCATTCTAGTTCTCCAGCAGTTTCCATTTTCATCCAGCCTGCAGCGGATGTCTGTGGTGACCCATGTGCTGGACAGTGATGAGCTGATCCTGTACATGAAAGGTGCACCAGAGAAGGTTGCCAGTCTGTGCCAACCAGAGACAGGTACAGTCAGTTGAGTATTCAGAAAAGAGCAGCACTTTTAAGGATTTTTCTCTTGAGCCAGTACCTTAAACGTGGCTTTCCTTCTCCCAGTCCCCTTGTCCTTTTCTTCCCACCTTGCTGCCTATACTCAACAGGGTTTCCGAGTTATTGCTTTGGCATACAGATCACTTGGTTCAACTGGGGACATCAGCCTCCGCAAAATCTCCAGGTAGGGAATAGGTGAGGTCTCTGCTGATTATTCAAATTAATCAGTTAATATCAGACACTGCTTGACCTGGTTGTCTCCATAGAGAGTCAGCCGAAATGAACCTCACCTTCCTAGGACTTCTAATCCTGGAGAATCGTCTGAAAGTCGAAACTGAGCCAGTACTGCGAGAACTAAGGAATGCTCGCATTCGCTCAGTCATGGTTACAGGTACGTGTACCATTTGTTTTCCTGCAGAATGCCATTCCTCTTCTCACTTTCTACTCCCTGTTAGGTGATAACCTTCAAACAGCTGTGACCGTTGCCAAAAATTCTGGTATGGTGCCCAGATCTAGTAAGGTCATCCTGGTGGAAGCTTCTCCTGCTACAGCATCAACACAAGCCTGTGTGTCCTGGAGTTTGGTGGAGGAGCCCAGACAGAACTATGGAGCCATTGTGAGTGGCCTTCCAGTATAGACTAGCCATTACCAGTGCCACATTGTCCCCTGACATTTCCCTGTAATATATTCTGTTCCAGGAAAGCCACATCATTATGGAGCCTATAACTGATTACCATTTTGCCATGACAGGGAAAAGCTATGAGGTGCTGCTGCAACATTTTTACCACCTGGTGCCCAAGGTATGTTAATCTTCAGATTCTGCAACATGAACAATAGAGATAGTTTGCTATTTTTCTTTTTCCTTTTTGTATGTTTCAGTTGCTGCTTAATGGTACAATCTTTGCCCGCATGGCCCCTGGACAGAAGGCGAGTCTTGTAGAGGAGTTCCAAAAGCTTGAGTAAGATAAAAGCTTCCAAAATATAACATAGTGCATTGTAAATTTATGTGCAATATCGGAATTACAAGGGTGCACTCACAAAACTGCCAGTCTCAAACAGGAATGTAGGAGAGCAACACAAAGTAGCATCTTAATAGTGACCATAAAAAGAGGATCTGTCTGGCTACAGTATATGCAGGGGTATTCACTGAGAAAAGCACCCCTATCTTCCTGTCAAAACATGTGTCCATCCTAGAGCAGTGCCTGTCCAGCTGACTGCTGCTTTATCTTCCTGCAGGTATGTGGTGGGAATGTGTGGAGATGGAGCCAATGACTGTGGAGTAAGTGTGTAATATGGCATGACAGATCCTCTTTTCAACCAGGTTTGGCTTGGTCATTAGTAACGGTCAGGTTGCAACATCTTTCAGCATTTTGTGCCTGCTGAGTTTTCCAGACATCTGATTTTGGTGAGTTCTTCTAGCAAAAGTGGCAGGATATAATAGACCAGTGAACTACTCTTGCAGGCTCTGAAGATGGCACATGCAGGCATTTCACTATCAGAACAAGAGGCATCTGTGGCCTCCCCATTTACTTCAAACATCCCCAATATTGAATGTGTTCCACTGCTTATCCGGTAGGTGAAGGGTGAGGAGGGTGGAAACCATATTACTTTGACTAAATCTACCCCATGATGTATTGGTGACAACATTCACTGTTTTCTTCTTCTCTTGCAGGGAGGGCCGTGCTGCCCTGGTCACTTCTTTCTGTGTATTCAAGTACATGGCGCTGTACAGCATGATCCAGTACTTGGGGGTGCTGCTTCTCTATTGGGTGTGTGTCTATGTATGATCATCCCATCATTGTACAGTTATGTGTTACAACTTGCTTCCTATAATGACCATCTCTTGAAATGGTTTATCTTTCCAATGTGATCTCCACCTAATTTCTTCTGTGAACCCAAGATTTTATATTTTTAGGTCCTTTTCTTCCCTATTGACATCTCTGTCACCTCACCTCTTCGCTTTATTGCCATTTCCTACTGCATTACTTCCCTTCCTCACTGACGTTACTTCCTTCGGAGTCATCTTCTCCTGCCACCTATCCCCTTACC
Source organism: Polypterus senegalus (assembly GCF_016835505.1). Classification (NCBI taxonomy): domain Eukaryota; kingdom Metazoa; phylum Chordata; class Cladistia; order Polypteriformes; family Polypteridae; genus Polypterus; species Polypterus senegalus. The sequence continues at coordinate 187,741,639 of NC_053154.1, forward strand.
TCATTTTTCTCTTACTCCCTTTCCTATTATCTCCTTGTCTTATATAGCAACACCACGCAGCCTGTTTCCTGATATCCCACGTCATCTCCTGAGAACTTCTTTCTTTCCTTTTAATTCAATGTACCATCACATAAGACCTCTCTCTCATTTTATCTTTTACTAGCCATGCCCCGCGGCTCCACCCACACAGTAGTGAAATAGGATAGTGAGGAAGGCCCTGTGGCTCCCCACTCCTGACGTCATGCTTCCCCCTCTCCTTGGCCCGCAGCCTCTGTTTCAGATTAGCATGAATATATCGCTCCTGCAAACGAACTATGATACATAGCTCAATGAGAGAAATTGCAAAATCAACCAGAATGTTCAAACGAATTATAGAAAAAAAACAGATCTAAATCCGTTACGTAGTTCTCTCGTGAAAAGCGGAAAGACAGACAGAAAGATGGACAGAAGTTGGAATTTATATATATAGAGATGACCTCCACTGTTCCTTATTGTGTCATCATGTATGTCTTAAACTTGCTCCTTTCCTGCCAATGGCACGGGATTTTTTCCATCATCATTTGTAATGTCTTCTTCAAGTTGACCTCTTTCTGCTTTTGTTGCTATTGCCCAGTGATGTCCCCTCTGATGCAGTCTTTTTTTTTGCCAAGCCTTACCTTCTTTCCATGACTTCCTTGTGCTACCAGTGGCTCCTCTTTATTTTTCCTAGTTGCCTCCACTCTGTGGGGTTTTACACTTGGTGGTGTAAAATTATTTTTAGTGTATTTAGTGTTTTAATTACTTAACTTTATGTATTACTTACTAGCAGAATACCCGCGCTTTGCAGCGGAGAAGTAGTGTGTTAAAGAAGTTATGAAAAAGAAAAGGAAACATTTTAAAAATAACGTAAGATGATTGTTAATGTAATTGTTTTGTCATTGATATGAGTGTTGTTGTCATATCTATCTATCTATCTATCTATCTATCTATATATATATATATATATATATATATATATATATACAAAATACCCGCGCTTGGCAGCAGAGAAGTAAAAAGAAAAGGAAACATTTTAATAATAACGTAACATGTACATTGTTTTGTCATTATCATGAGTGTTGCTGGCATATATATACACACAGACACACACACACACATATATAAACATATATATACACACATACATATATATATATATATATATATACATATACATATATATACATATACATATAAATATATATATATACAGGCTGGAGCCCGGCCGGGACGCCCAAGAGGACGGAGGAGGGCTTGTGCCTCCTCCAGACCGCGAGGGCGTCCGTCCTGGTTATGTTGGGGGCCTCGGGTGAAGGGCTTGGAAGCCCAGCCCTGTAGGGACCCGCGGCCATGGCAGGCGGCACCCCAGTGCCTGAATATCCCGGGAAGACGATAGGGGACACCCGGACGGCTTCCGGGTGCGCAGCCGGCACTTCCGCCACACTAGGGCGTGGCTACAGAGGAATGCCAGGAAGCAGCTGGAGCACATCCGGGTTCCTATTTAAGGGGCCGCCTCCCTCCAGTCATCGGCAGAAGTCGGGTAGAAGAGGACGGAGCTAGAGGGAGGACTAGAGCGGCCAGGAGAAAGGCACTGGAACTGTGTGGCCTGGACATTGGGGGAATCGGTGCTGGAGGCACTGGGGTTTGTGAGTGCACTGAACTGTGAAAATAGTATAAATAAACGTGTGTTGGGTGAACATAAGATGTCCATCTGTCTGTGTCCGGGCCAGCGTCCACAATATATATACACATATATATACCCACGTATATATACACATATACATATCTACATATATACTGTATATACACATATATATACAAATCTACATATATATATATATATATATATCTACATATATATATTAGGGGTGGGATTCGATTAAAAAAATTAATCCAATTAATTAGAGGCTGTGTAAGAATTAATCTTGATTAATCGTATGTAATCGCACACGTAAATTTGCTCCAAATCACAAATGTTTTTTTTTTAATTTAAAAGGGTTTTAGTGGGCGACAGAATCAAATAATAGAGATGGACATGAATATTGTAAACTCAAGCTGTTTTAATTTCTGAAAAAAAAAATGGTTTTAAACTGCATTTGAATTCAAAACAGAAACAAAAATATCATCCCTGGTTAAAATTGGGCAGACTTAAAAATAAAGTGGTAGTTTAAGTACTTTAAGTACATTTTCACAATGGTATTGTCTTTAAATAATAATAACCAAAATGTCAACATAAAGTGCACTTTTTCTTCTTAAAAAAATAAGTAAGAAACATAAAAGGTAATTTGACCAACTTAATCTTTAAACTCTGAGTAACCTTAGCCAAAATTATTTTGTACATTAGGCTAAAACAGTGTGATCATTGAACATTTTGTAATTAGATGTAATTAGAATTACTAACGGTCACGGAAGTCCAATGATCCCCAGTAAGAGCCACAAAGTCCGCTTTCTGTAATGCATCTTATTTTGCTTGCTTTTCGGTGTGCACAAAACCATGCTTTTATCAAGGCTTTGCTCGGGTAGTCGTTTGAAATGAAATTTTCCTCCGATCAGTCGTAGGAACGCGCTTTATTCCGACTCTAACATTTTTGTAGCTGTGATGTGTGCATCAATGTAATCGATGTACCAGGAAATCATGCATTGACAAAAGTTCCCCTTTGCTTGGAATTGAAAGTTTGATTAAATCGTTATTTTTTAGCAGCGTTATGGAGTACATGCATCAAAGCTTCTCAGCTGTGCTTGTGTTAAGAAAAGTAAACATTTTAAAAATAACGTAGCATGATTCTGCATTAACCGCATATTTTTTCATACGTCCCAAACCAAGGAGATGCGAGGGTAAAATGAATCGGCAAGCGCACGTACATACTTAGTGCATCCCCTCTCGGGAATCGAACCTCGGAGCTAGAGGCGAAGCCTCTACTATTGCGCCATGGCGTGTGACTTGTTTATTTGAGAGTATGTAGATCGGGATATATATATATATTCGCAGCGGAGAAGTAGTGTGTAAAAGAAGTTATGAAAAAGAAAAGGGAACATTTTAAAAATAACGTAACATGACTGTCAATATACAGTAATTGTTTTGTGAGTGTTATTGAGTGTTGCTGTCATCAAGGATTTCATTATCATTATTTCTTTCAATCAGGGTCGTATTTGTACGATGTGTTGTGTTCAAGTTTCACTCCGTGTTTGTCAATCGTTGTAAAGATAAGAGGTTTCATTCATCGATTCGTTTCTTACTGCATCAATAAACAGCTCGTCTTCCTCTTTATCTGAGATGTGACATACTGCATGCACAGGTTTTTTTTTTTTACACTGTCTTCCTTTAGCGGGACATTGACTTTTTCCACCGTGTGCTTTGTTTCCGCAGTAGCTGCACTTATGAATATGTTTGTATGTATCAGACGCTTCATATTGTTTCACTGCCTTCTCAATTATATAATGCATGTTTTCTTCAGCGCTTTTTTGGGGTATTCCTGGTTTTCTACGCACTGCGTTGATAGTCAGTTCACGTGATTACGTGGGAGGCGTGATGATGTCACATGAAACTCCGCCCCCCACGGCTTTCGCGCTCAACTCCATTACAGTAAATGGAGAAAAGTACCTTCCAGTTAAGACCATTACGCTTAGAATTTTCAAAATGATCTGTGGGTTGTCTGTAACCATTCTCACAATCCTGCGCATATGCTGCTCCTGTATTTTTCTTGGCCTGCCAGACCTGCTGGGTTTAACAGCAACTGTGCCTGTGGGCTTCCATTTCCTGATTACATTCCTTACAGTTGAAACCGACAGTTTAAACCTCCGAGATAGCTTTTTGTAGCCTTCCTCTAAACAATAATACTGAACAATCTTTGTTTTCAGATCTTTTGAGAGTTGCTTTGAGGATCCCATGCTGTCTGTCACTCTTCAGAGGAGAGTCAAAGGAAAGCACAACTTGCAATTCATCACCTTAAATACCTTTTCTCATGATTGGACACACCTGTCTATGAAGTTCAAGGCTTAACAAGCTGATCCAACCAATTTGGTGTTGCAAGTAATCAGTATTGAGCAGTTACGGCATTCAAATCAGCAAAATTACGCACAGTCAGTTTTTTTACATTTGATTTAATTTCATACAACTAAATACAGCTTCACTAAAAATCTTTGTTCAGAAAACACCCCAGTACTCAGATGTTCCTAGGAAATGAAAGACATACAATTATCTTTTTTTGTTAAAAGTAGAGTAAATTATTATGCATGCTGAGAGGGGTTCCCAAACCTTTTCATATGGCTGTATACAGAGAGTCATCTTCTGTACGTATTGTATGTGTGTCTCACTTATTTTGTAGCAGTGCCCATCTGTTTAAGAAGCAGGCTGTTTACTTTTAGATTTCAGACTGAGTACGGTAATTCTCACCACCTGTTAGACATTCAATAAATAGAAGGGTCAGCACACTAATTTTTGAGTTTGACCAAAAAAGGTCAAAATTTCTTGGCCAATATAGTAGTCCTTTTACCTTTTCTGGTGTGCGTGTTTTTTTTTTTTTTGTTTTGTTTTTCCTTTAGTATTTTATAGTGTGGCAATGAGAAGGAATACCAGCATCCCAAACCCCACATAGAACTACACACATAGAGACCCAGGTTCAAATCTAGCACTTTTATTTACAATAACATGTACCTTTTGTAGGTCCTTCCCTCAGTGTTGTAGCAGCTCCCACATAACACAGTACTACACTGTAATACTGTCATTCACTCCCTTTGCTGCTTACATTTACCTCCACTTCTCCCAGTGGAGTGTTTTCTGTCTCTGAGCTGAGTGGAGGACTCTCTTTTAACAGCAGACCTGGGAGTATTTCCGGCAATTAATTTATTGACTCCAGGAAGCATTTGTGCGTCAGGCAGGACCACAACAGTCCTTGTATTGTTACTATTCCAGCGCTTCTTTTGGTGACCCCCACAGAACCTGACAGGGCAGGCCCATGGAACCACAAGTGCAGGAGGAGCCACCCAATGTACATGGGACACTCTGCTCATAGCAGGAAGTCAGCCACTCTGCTGTCCTCCTTGGTTACCAAGTCCATCATGGGTGTCACACAGTGGCTGCTAGAACAGTCAAGAGTATGCTACCATCAAAAAAAAATTATTTTAATTAACAAGATACAGTTTTAGTCTTTTTAGTTGCTGTTTTCATTAACAATAATAACCTCGTTCTGTGATCCTCCCTTTCTTCTCATATAAGGTAGAAACTTAAATTCTGGAAAATCCCCATTTACATGTGTGAGTCTACTTATAAAGTTTTCCCTTAGCATACAAATGTACTAAAAATGATTTAACATCATCAACAGAGACCATGAATCAGAAAACAAGCAAGGAGAATGAGTCTCCCAAGGTTGTGCTGCTAAGCTTAGCTTTGTATGTTCAGCTTATCAACATAAATTTGGCAACTTCTGAAAGGCTGAGACAGATTATTTCAACCAGCAAAAGGTATAATGCAATCGCTTGACCATTTGCCTCAGGAAATGTAGCTTTGTGGACTCCTCGACCATTTTCTACTCATGACTACTTGGATGTGTGTGCAAAGCAGAGACATGCACAGGCTAACAGAGTGCATCAAACATGCTCAGACAACAAAATCCTTAACTGGTTTACATGGCCTCACATCTGGGTAATGAGCAGAGAAGTTTATGTGTGTTAATCATTTTCCTCAGAGACCAATATCCCGGTTTCTCTAACTGGAATAGGATTTACATGACATTTTAGATTCTAGGTTTCTGTGAATACCTAGGTTATTAGAAGTGCATGTAAATGCATACATTGTCCCATCTAACTTCTCTGTTTGCCCCTGTTACTTTTTGTATGCCATTATGGTCAATGTTGCCCTTTTAGTCTGATCTTGTCCCCAAATTCTGTTTTCCAGGAACTCAACAGTTTTGGTAATTACCAGTTTCTGTTTGAAGACCTCGCCATCACTACAGTTATTGGAATTACAAGTAAGTATCATAAGGTGCACACTTAAAGGGAGAGTAGAATGATACCAGCATCATTTCTGATTTAAATTATGCTTCTTATTTGTATTCCAGTGAATCTCAACCATGCCTACCCCAAACTGGTGCCCTGGCGGCCCCCTGGTCAGCTCATGTCTCCTCCATTGCTCCTCTCTGTAGTCTTCAATATTTTCCTCAGCCTAGCACTGCAGACATTCGGATTTCTGATGGTGCAGAATCAGGACTGGTACTCAAGGACTAACCTGCTGAGGTGCGTGGTGCTGTGGAAACCATGTTGTTAACAAGGGGAGAGTGTTATCAGTGTGAAATCTTTTTTTTTTGTTGTTTTAGTGGCTGCCCAGTTTGGAATGTCTCCAACACCTCAAGTTTTCTCAGCAATGATGGTTTCCAGAGTTACGAGAACACAACTGTCTGGCTGCTGTCTATCATTAGCTGCATCTCGGTAGCCTTCATTTTCTCCAAGGGAAAGCCTTTCAGGAAGCCCTTATACACAAACTGTGAGTGATATATCTGCTCAAGTTGCCTCTGCCATGGTCAAGACCCAATATTGCTCTAATAACTTCGATTTTATGTTGTAGATATCTTCATGTTGGTGCTGCTAGTTCAACTGGGAGTTTGCATCTTCTTCATCTTTGCAGACATTGCAGGTCTTTATTATGCAATGGATGTGAGTATATGGGCTGTGCCTAAGCAGCCATCTTATTGCTCCTTTAGTACTGTGTTCAGTCTGCCTGAGCCCATCCAGCAGGAGATCCTTGGGTGTGGGTGAACGTGGGTGTTGTCCATTCCTTTACTGCATATGACATTCAACTTTCTCTGTTCACTCACAGATGGTCTGCACTCCAGTCATGTGGAGAGGCTACATTGTAATCATGTTGCTTGTCAACTTCTTGATCTCATTTTTTGTGGAGGTGAGTTTATCTTGATAATTCGGTGGCCATCTGGCTGTGGAAGATTTAGAATAATCATCTATATTTGTGCATCTCTGTGCTTGGTTGTGTCCATTTAGGAGGTGATTGTTGAGAATCGCACCCTGTGGCTGTGGCTGAAGCAGTGCTTTGGGATCAAGTCCCACAGCCGCTACCGGGTATTGCAGAGATCACTGGAGGGTGAGCCTGGTTGGCCTCCTTTGGCAAAGACAGAGTTTGCTCGTCCAGCACATCTCCTGGAGAAGGACAATATGGTCTTCCAAAATGCAGCTTTTGAACACAGTCAGGAAGAACAACCTCCTAACTGGCAAGGTGCTGGTACTGGTAATGCCCACTAGGGTGAGGATTCAAGTTGGTGGAAGCAGGTCTTCCATAGCATGACTGAATCCCTTTTACAAGACAAGAAGACAGCCAAGTTTTGTGTCCACACAACACCCCCTCTGGGCAAGTGCCATGTATCTGAAGGCTGAAAGAATTTCCTGAGTTGTGAGTTTCAGAGACTCATATGAATTATTAGCAAAGACTCATTAGTGCCCAGGCTGTGATGCATCTTCTCAAAATATGGTAAAACACTCAAAAATAAGGAATGAATCAATACAATGTTTCCTCCAGTCTCCATTATGGTTATACTCAACTTGTGTCTTGGACTGTTAGATGTGTGCTGGTCAGTGTGATAGTCAGTCTTCTGGTGAGGTGGTGATCATTCTTAGGTTATACATAGTTAACCACAGTGATGGCCGCTGTTGGATTTCACACCATGTTAGTCAAAGCAGCAATAACATCAGTGAGAATGACAAGCTCTTATAGATTCTTACTTCTAAATTAAGAATGTTAATAAGGAAGTAAATTTCATATTTCAGTTTGTATGACAGTGATTTTTAAGTTGTACTTCTCAGAACACAGTGACAATTAATTGTGTTTCAAATTTAATATTATTTGCTCCTGGAAAGTGTAATTGTTATTGTTCACAGGCTTAACTGTCCTCCACATATTTATTGTCATTCATTATATTTTAATATCTGCTGAATCACTTTGGAGGTGGATATGCTGGGCAGTGGTGAGCCTTGCACCCTCATATTTCCAGAGTCCTGAACTTTAAGCCCAGGAACATTTGCTGTCTTTGTGGGGTCTGGCTGTTCTCCCCCTGCCAGTGTGAGTTTTCCTCTCACCTTTCCAATATGTAATTGTTAGGCTCTCTGGTAACTCTACATTCACTTTAGATCATGAGTGAACCCTATGGCAGACTGGCATTCTGCCCAGAACTGGTTTTTTCTCTTGTGTCTGATCTTGCAAGCACAGGCCAAGGTCTGGTTGATTCTGAACTAAATCAAGTGGGCTTGACAATTAAATGAAGGAATCATTTAGATGGTCACTCATAAATGTTGCCTATCCATCCATGAAGCCATCCACTTGAGGAATATAATTAATGCAGTTTTTGGATTGTGAAGAGATCATTGTCTACAGGTAAGGAATCAACACTCGATGGGACACCAGTTCACTCCTGAGCACAATCACTTACACATATACACATTCAATTAATTATAGAGCCACCAAATAGCATAACAAGCTTATTTTTGTAAATCCATAGTCGTGAAGCAAAATCTACATAGATACATGGAAAACATGTGTTTTTTACATGGCCCACAACCAGCCCAAGACTTGAATCCATTTTCCTGAAGCTCTGAGACAGAAGCACCAAAAACTGCATTATTGTGCTGCCCACATACACTTATGGTCAACAGTATTTATTTTCTAGATCTCCACCAGTGGTTCATGTGATGGTCACTCTCAGTATTTGCACTTCAGTGAGGTTTTAACCTTTTTGTTATTACACTTGTATCTCCCTGATGTGCAGCAACCCCCACACATGAAAATGATGGTCACTCTTAGTCTTCATGACTTTCCATTCAGCTTAAATTTCACTACTGAAATTGATCTTACCTCTGTGATCTGGACACAATCTGAGTCGACACGTGCCACCAGATCCAAGAAGGCTTTCTTATAGCTTTAATTTGAACTCCCCTGTCATAGTTATGGCCATTCACACATTTTACAATTTACTAACAGTAAGGTAGCACATACCATAACATCACTATATCACCTCCTTTGTCAGAATTTTTATCCTTAAGATTTCATATTCCTCTGAACATTAAGCAGTTCACAAAATGTTTCACTGATTGCTGGGGTTTCATTTATAAAACGTTTAATGAATTTGAGTGTAAAAATATGTGTACAACAAAAAATAGGAAAATTTATATACAGCAGAAAAATCTGATTTAAAAATTTGTTATACACAAATTTCTATGCAATTTACCTTAATTATCATGTAAATCTGAGGATGTGAACAGGCCTTGAACTCTGGTTTTGGACTATACTAATCAACCTCATACATATGCAATCATTGGCAGGTAGAGCAGCCTCCCACCTGCCGCTGTGAGACCCCATCACCTGCATTGAAGAGTTATCTGGCTGTGTTCTGCAATTGACTGTGCAAGATCATGTGCAGCATTATAATGCTAGCGTTATAACAAAAGGCATAAAACGCTACCATCTAATTGAATAACTGCTATCACATGTAATGACATGATTGCTGTTACAATGAATAGTACAGGCCATATGAAACACTGAGGGTTCAGTCAGTTACCTTACCAACAAGCTAGCTGTCACAAACAGCACAGTCAAGTCCATCATAGTTTCTTTGCTTCAAAATAAACAAATCATGGGTTGATCCATGCCACATAGCCATAACATTTGTCAGTCTCATCTTGCCATCACAGATGAACTGTACGTTAATTAAATGTAACTGCTTATGGTGAACAAAAGCAGCTACCTTCTTGGTGGGTGCCCTTATAGCAATATAAGTCTAGTAAAGTGCTCGGATTATATTAGGGAAACAACATGCTGCTGCAAATTGCCTTTTTATGATGGCAAAAACATATTTTATGTATGTAGAGCAACACCATATAAAAACTGGATGTAGGGCCTCGCCGGTCACTTAATGGCTTTCAGCACAGTTGGCATGACGAAGTTAGGCTTGGCTGAGACACTGTTGACCTGTCAGCCAGTTATGCATTATTATATGTGCGAGTCATTATTTACCTGATATGGTTGTATTTCCCACTTTCTCCAAAGTACTGCGTACAGATGGTTGCAGTAAATATACTCAAGATCTCCTGTCAAGTTTTCTTTTATAAATCCCAAATATGTGTGAAAAGCTGCATGCACATATTTTGAGCCTTTTTTGTGAGTATACAAGTTTTCTAAATCTGAACCCTGGTAAGTGTATCTGTTACTCATTGCTTTTGCCTCAACAGTCTGTAAGATTTCACAGACTAAGTATGATAGTCATTTCCAAGCTTCACCTATCTGTATCAGAGGAGAATGATGGCTGTTTATGCATAGCTTCTAAGCCATGCCCAAAAGAGGTCATTAAATGGTTAAAAACAACCATCTTATCTCAAAATGAACATCTGACTTCCCCTTGTCCATTTAAATGATTGTTCAGAAACTTTATGTGTTCAAAGTAAATATGTAGTTGTTTCCATGTTTTGGTGTACTCTTATCAGAAGTTTGATTGCTCAAATGTGTTGGGTTCCCATTTTTCCAACACTTAGTAGAATGGTTCCAATTATTCCTTTGGCAGTGTGACAACTACACTTTATCTGGTACATTTGTGTTCATGTCTGCTTTGGGATACCTGATCCAATTAATCTCATATACAGCATATTGGCACCAGACAGTTAACCATTCCTACAAAGACAGCAGCTGTTGGTGTGCCAGCTAATGGTGTATAGAGTACAACACTCTGCACAAAGAATCTTCATGCATTTGAAAACATTCACTTTAATATTCATCATTAGGCCTTGCATGGTATAATGAAAAGACACAGCTTAGCCAAAACCAGTACTACCAACACTTCTATCCAAATGTGGACTGAAAATGAAAATTGAACTTCAGCCCTCAAACACCAAAGAACTTTAAGAGGGCGCTTTTTCACTTGGCCTGTGCCAAAAGGCACCAAATCCAGCTTGAAGGCACTTTGCCCTGGTCTCCCATCCTTCATATACTCGAAAGCTTATGTGAAGCTGGAGCATCTGCAGCATGTTAGGATTTTGTTAGAAGTGTCGTTGGCGTGTGCGGCTATGGCAAAGTCCCAGCAGAGAGCAGGCACTGGCAACAGCTGTAACAAAGCTGATGGCTCCGATTGCCCTGGATGCCTACAAAACATAATGACAGGCAACACACAAACATATCAGTAGATCCCAGCAGCACATGTCAGGTTTCTCTACCACACAAAAGCAGTTGACAGATACAAACCGGTATTCCAAAAAAGTTGGGACACTATACAAATCGTGAATAAAAACTGAATGCAATGATGTGGAGGTGCCAGCTTCTAATATTTTATTCAGAATAGAACATAAATCACGGAACAAAAGTTTAAACTGAGAAAATGTATCATTTTAAGGGAAAAATATGTTGATTCAGAATTTCATGGTGTCAACAAATCCCAAAAAAGTTGGGACAAGGCCATTTTCACCACTGTGTGGCATCTCCCCTTCTTCTTACAACACTCAACAGACGTCTGGGGACCAAGGAGACCAGTTTCTCAAGTTTAGAAATAGGAATGCTCTCCCATTCTTGTCTAATACAGGCCTCTAACTGTTCAATCGTCTTGGGCCTTCTTTGTCGCACCTTCCTCTTTATGATGTGCCAAATGTTCTCTATAGGTGAAAGATCTGGACTGCAGACTGGCCATTTCAGTACCGGATCCTTCTCCACGCAGCCATGATGTTGTGATTGATGCAGAATGTGGTCTGGCATTATCTTGTTGAAAAATGCAGGGTCTTCCCTGAAAGAGATGACATCTGGATGGGAGCATATGTTGTTCTAGAACCTGAATATATTTTTCTGCATTGATGGTGCCTTTCCAGACATGCAAGCTGCCCATGCCAAACGCACTCATGCAACCCCATACCATCAGAGATGCAGGCTTCTGAACTGAGCGTTGATAACAACTTGGGTTGTCCTTGTCCTCTTTGGTCCGGATGACATGGCGTCCCAGATTTCCAAAAGAACTTGAATCGTGACTCGTCTGACCACAGAACAGTCTTCCATTTTGCCACACTCCATTTTAAATGATCCCTGGCCCAGTGACAACGCCTGAGCTTGTGGATCTTGCTTAGAAATGGCTTCTTCTTTGCACTGTAGAGTTTCAGCTGGCAACGGCGGATGGCACGGTGGATTGTGTTCACTGACAATGGTTTCTGGAAGTATTCCTGAGCCCATTCTGTGATTTCCTTTACAGTAGCATTCCTGTTTGTGGTGCAGTGTCGTTTAAGGGCCCGGAGATCACGGGCATCCAGTATGGTTTTACGCCTTGACCCTTACGCACAGAGATTGTTCCAGATTCTCTGAATCTTCGGATGATGTTATGCACAGTTGATGATGATAGATGCAAAGTCTTTGCAATTTTTCGCTGGGTAACACCTTTCTGATATTGCTCCACTATCTTTCTGCGCAACATTGTGGGAATTGGTGATCCTCTACCCATCTTGGCTTCTGAGAGACACTGCCACTCTGAGAAGCTCTTTTTATACTCAATCATGTTGCCAATTGACCTAATTAGTGTTTATTGGTCTTCCAGCTCTTCGTTATGCTCAAATTTACTTTTTCCAGCCTCTTATTGCTACTTGTCCCAACTTTTTTGGGATTTGTTGACACCGTGAAATTTTGAATCAACATATTTTTCCTTTAAAATGATACATTTACTCGGATTAAATGTTTGATCTGTCATCTACGTTCTATTACAAATAAAATATTGACATTTGCCATCTCCACATCATTGCATTCAGTTTTTATTCACAATTTGTTTAGTGTCCCAACTTTTTTGGAATCCGGTTTGTATAACAAATGACAGCACATGGCAGATTAGACTACTCTGGATAGGTCTCCCTAGCATGTGAGGGCAACCAGTAGGCTTCTTGACTATGTGATATCCTTTGGCAGTCCAAAAGAAGACACAAGACCACTTGACAGATCTCTCTGGCATGAGTGAGAAGGAACACATCAGGAATCATGGAAAGCATCGGCAATTTATGGGGCTAAGGGTTACATGCAGATTCCTGTAGAAATAGAATCTTAGCAGGTGGCTGGACCTAAACCAACACCTCACATGTCTCACCTTAGACGGGAGATTCACACTAAAAATCCAGGGGGCGCCTCCCATATTCCAGAAATCACTTAACACTATTTTAGATAGATAGATGAGATAGATTAGATAGATAGTCAGAGTCTCTTACATTCTCAGATGTTTTAGATGTAAGGTAGCCTTTAGATCCTCTATGCTCACCCTGTCATACCTCTGAAGTTCATAGTTCGTCAAAAAGGTAGTTGGTCTGTGCCGGCAGATTTCAAATTTAAAAATCCATTTACAGAATTTATAGTAACTTATACTGACAAGCCAAAGGCCAAATCTTAACATTAACATTTGTGAAAGAAAAAAATACCAAACAAAGGGAGAAAACTTTGATAAAAAGGCTGCCACATGATGTGGAACCTGGTAAAGAAATTGATCATACTTGTATGGAAACCCCGAAATATGTAATAAAAAAGATTTCCGAGGAGATGCTATTTCTTCCATATTCTCAACAAAACAGACTCAGCGTTTATCATAAAAAACTCAGTAACTGGGCTGTGCCATTTCATTGTGTCTCATTATAGCTTAGATTTGATGTGTAATCTGTCTTTTTTATTTCCTCAGTATTGTTTTTATTGAGTGCTGAAAATGCCACGCCACTTGAAATATGGCATGATAAGCATTGATTTGTATTGAGATTTTACTGAGCATATGCAGGTGGCTGATGGCCTCAATGCATTCGAAACAAAAGGTTGAGAAAAACTGTAATGAAATGTAATATATAGGGTCCAGAGTTTCACACACACAGAGTACAACTAAATTCTTATTTGCATGCTCGACCAACACAAAACACACAGCACTTTCTTGCACAACAAATCTGGTACCACAGTTTTATGTAAAACATAACAAAGCAGAATAAAATGAATTGGTTAAAAGTATCTTATGCTTGACACCAGTTCTACAATAAATGGGACAACTCCAAATCCATCAAGGAAAAATACATACCTGTTCTGACACACCCTCGCCATAGCGCAGTAAGGTGACAAAGTGCTCACAGTTATTGCCCAGCAGGTCATATGACACTTCCTGCCCAATCAAATACTGTGCTTGTGAGATGATGTCATACACAGGAAGTGGTGCATACTTGTCATCATACTTATTGTTGATTCGATACGAGTCACTGCCAACCACGTCCTTGAGAAGCTGCATGCAGACCAGCGCCTTTCGGCTGAAGACGGACTTGGCGCTGGAAAAAGATGCTGGCTGCCCTTCATCTAAGCAAAAAGAAGAGCCTGTAAGCTTCTAGGGGACACTGGAAATGCAGCTTGTTTGATTGCCCACCAATACCCCACTTCCCCAAAGCTTGCAGAATAATTAAAGGAGCAAGAGTGGAAAGGACACGAAATAGGACTCACCCACTGGGGTCACATTGATGATGTACCCATCCCCAAGGTAGAGTGCCCAGTGCTGATATGCAGGCCTAAAAATCTCTATCAGGTCTCCAGGCTCTGGATTTGCTGTATTTTCTGGGGCAAAGTCAGCGGCTGATGCCATCTGCAAGAGACGCATAACAAAAGTGAGAGTCTCCTACTGCTGGTCAGTGAGGGCAATCACAAGGATACATATATCCACATATCCTACTAATACAACAGCAATGATGAACAGGAAACGTCTTGGGAACAAAGGGCAGGCTCAGCAGTACTCTCCATGAAGTTTTAAACATTTGACTAAGTCCAGCTGTGGACATATTGCAGGTTTATAGCAGGTTGATTAACAGCACCAGAAGTGAAAATTAAGGGCACCAGTGATGGCAGGTCGCTGGCAGATTTCAGACTGACCTGAACTCATACCGATTCTAGGAGCTCCCAACCACAGGACCGATGCTTTGAAGCATCCTACTTGAAAGTCAGCTTTTTTTTCTGAACTAGAACACTGCTGGCATCATTCTAGGAATGCTGGGTGGAGCCTCAGCCCACATCAACTGTTTGAAAGGAAGTCTTTAAAACAGGGATCTAGAATTCTCTGGAATGGAGGCCAGGATAATTAATGTGTGCGCTTTCAAAATCTACTGAAAAATAATCACAAACTCAATGACACCTTGATAATGGTAGGGCATCACATACAAAGCAATAGAGGAGGCCATGGACACGATGGCAAGATGACCTAATTCAGCATAGAGAGCCCAAAGTCAAGAGGGGATGTCCTGTTCTAACAACAGACACCAGACCGAGGACACTGTGGTGCAATTCTTGAGTGGCCTGAATGTCACTAGAGAGGGGCAAATGGAAGGAATAACACAAAACTATACAAAGGACAAATCAGATTAATTTGAGGCATTTCACAGTTCTGTTACCAGAATTATCTAAAATTGCAGTTTGCTGAACTGGAGCACTAGGGCTATTGATAACCTGGGAGCAGACTGTCCCATCTAATAGTTTTTCTCTACTGCCATTTGTCCTTTTTTAAAGAAATGCAGTTGTAAAGATCATAATAGATGCAGGTGAGGGGACGCTGGCGCATGCAAGTTGTTGCCGCTCCTTCCTTTTAACAACACTTTTTGCAAAATTCGCCTTAATTCTACACTTTCTCACGCTTGTTTTATTTCTTTTATTGTATGTATAGTTCGTGGATAGAGCCGACTTGAATTGCATAGATTTGGCTTAATATTTACAGATTTTATGGACTCTACTTTGACTGGGAACAGCTGAGTCTGTGGATCGGGATGAGACCTATGAACATTTCTTTGTACCTGGTGATCTAGGACTTCGGGATGACCTGTCTCCGTGATTATATTCGCTATGCTGAACTGCTCCCATTTCATCTTACAATACTCTACGACTGGGAACTGATCTGATGTTCATACTAACCTGGCTTATGGCTCCAGGGTGATCATGCCTGAAATTACCAAGCGTTACTGTTTGTGGCTGTGTATTGGAACCTCCAAATCCTGCTACCTCCTCCTGCTATGCTTTCTGCTACTTTGCTATCGCCGCTCATCTCATCTATGCTACCACACCCGCCTGTCCTACCGGTTCTGCTGTGCTGTGCTGCTTCTCCACTGCTTTTCAGATAAGTATTGCCCAGTATCATGCTAAAATACTCTCATGACAAACTCCTTCTTACTAAACAGTTTGTCCAGAGCAAATGGTCTGACTGGAACATCCTAAAAGACGCTGGTATTTTGCAGTGCCCGAATTATGTACATCGCGGGTCAGGTCGCGGCCACCGCCATGCTGCAAATGAAAAGACAACCGGCAGCATTTTCTCAGGAATAAGCCGTCCTTCTCATGGCCCTGGAAATAGAAGTGTCAGTGTGCCAAATTTACATTATGTGGAAATAAACCCTGATCATGGCTCTGTACAAAAAGAAGCTTCATTAACTAATACATTGTTTAACTGAAGATCTCTTAATGGCAAAGCATTGGTGCCGTCAGAACTCATCACTTACACCAAACTTGATATACTGTGTCTAACAGAGACTTGGCAAAAAACGAACAAATTTACGTCTCTCACAGAAGCAACTCCACCTGGTTTCACCTTCCATACAGAACCTCGCAGCTCTAGACAAGGAGGTGGGCTAGCAGTAATTATCAGAGCAGACATAAACATCAAATGAATCCCAATTGACTGCCCACTGTCTTTTGAGTGCCTGGCTATTAAACTAATAATGGAATCAGGTCCTGTCTCACTCATTGTTCTTTATCGTCCCCCAAAATACAATGCATCCTTCCTATCTGATCTAATTGAACTCTTAACCCACCTAAGCTCTTATTCTCAGAGAATTATCCTTCTCGGTGATTTCAACTTCCATATCGACACTACTACATCTAAGCTGAGAAATTAATTCCTATCTTTACTGGACTGTTTTGACTTGACACAACAGGTTGATTTTCCCACCCACTCTGGTGGTCATATATTGGATCTGATCTGCACTTCTGGACTATCTGTTGCCAACATTTACAACACTGATTTGGGACTCTCTGACCATAAAGCCGTATTTTTCACTGTCTCACTGCCTTTCCCTCCTCTTACCTGTAAACGACAAATTTCTTATAGAAACCTTAAAAATATCAGTCCCTCTATCCTTTCTGGATCCATTTTTGATCTTTTACTGTCTTCACCTATTCCATCAACACTAGATCAACACGCCTTGAGAGAATGTCACGTAAGACTGGCCTCACCATGCACATCCAGGCTTTCTCTGACCACCAAAGAGCTTACAGAGAACACTAACTGCTGCCAAGAACACCCACTATGGCAGAATAATAGAAAGTGGCCACGATAACCCAAGGTTTTATTTTTTTTGTACTTAATAAACTACTCGAACCTGCATCAGACCCAACCTCCTCTTCTACTGAAGTCTGTGAGGAATTCCTCCACTTTTTCCATAACAAAATTAAAGATCTAAATAATTCAAGTAACATAAATACATCATCTGTTTATATCTCTTCCTGTTTTCCCACTCCATCCAGCTCCTCCTCTAAGTTCTCACCAGTCACATCTGCGTTTGTTAATAACCTGCTTTGTAAGATGAGGCTGACTACTTGTTTACTGGACCCCATCACCAGCACACTACTTAAATCCTGCCTTCATGCTATATTTACAACTATTACAACAATAATAAACTCATCCCTTGACATTGGCTCTGTGCTGCTCACTTTTAAAGTCGCTTCTGTAAACCCAATGTTAAAAAAGTCTGGTCTTGATGCTGACAATCTTAACAATTTCCGGCCTATTTCCCATTTACTTTTCCTGTCAAAAGCTCTTGAGCGTGTTGCAGTCTCCCAGCTCACCAATTACTTAACCCCTAATAATTTGATGGAACCCTTTCAGTCTGGTTTCAGGGCGCGGAACAGCTGTGAAACTGTTCTGCTACGAGTAACCAATGATTTGCTTATGGCAGCAGACTCTGGACAAACCAGCATATTAATTCTATTAGACCTCAGTGCAGCATTTGACACTGTCAGACATGACATTTTACTGTCCAGAATGGAGAACATGCTGGGTATCTCTGGCACTGCCTGCAGTGGTTCAAGTTGTTTCTGACTGATAGGCAAGAATTTGTTAGTCTTGGCAACAACAGATCCAGCACAGCGCCAGTCACACAAGGAGTTCCTCAGGGCTCTGTCCTCGGCACTGTTCTCTGCTGTATTTATATGCTTCCCCTTGGCCATATTATTTGTAGCTATGGACTGGACTATCATTTTTATGTAGATGATACTCAACTATACTTCAGTGTTAAAAGTGGAACTTCAGAGCTTTCTCAGCTCACAACCTGCCTTAGTGAAATTAAAACAAAACCTCGATGGAGCAGAACTCTTTAAAATTAAATTGCAACAAAACTGAACTCCTGCAAATTGGGACTAAAATGCAACTTAATAAAATGAGCTCCTTCCCAGTCCATCTTGGGGGTGATCTCATCAGACCTGTCTCTATTCCAAAGAATCTTGGTGTTATCTTTCATTCCTCTCTCTTTTATTCCGCCCACATTAATCACATTAAGAAACTTTCTTACTTTCACCTCTGTAACATATCCCTTATTAGCTCCTTCCTCTCCTTTTCTAATGCTGAGAAACTTGTCCATGCTTTTATCACATCCCATCAATTATTATAACTCGCTGCTGGCAGGTGCCCCTTCTAATCTTATATCATAGCTCCAACTTATTCAAAACTCAGCTGCAAGAGTCCTTACTCGAACCAGCAGCAGCGATCACATCACACCCACCTTGCTCCGTCTTCACTGGCTCCCTGTGTCTTACAGAATCGAATATAAAATCCTACTGATAACCTACAAAGCCTTAAATAACCTTGTGCCAAACTACATCAGTGACCTTCTCCATCACTATGTGCCTGCCCACCCACTAAGGTCCTCTGATTCTGCCCCACCCTAATCGACACTCCATGGGTGACAGGGCCTTTAGCTGTTGTGAAAGATAAGGGGCGCTGTTGTCCCCTTGAACCCTCAGATCAGATGCCAGACACCAGATAAAAGTCCAAATTATTAATTTATTTGAACTACACAGTGCACAAAACACCCTCTTCTCCACAATATTCATAAATAACAAAATTCCACAATATAATAAACAATCCTCCACTCCCAGACACTTTGCCACCCTGCCACCCAGCTCAGCTCATCGTCTGATATCTCTCCCAGTCCTTTATAGTCTATGACCCTGAAGTGCTTCTGAACCCCTGTCCATGTGACTTCAAATCTGGTACCACAGTTTTATGTAAAACATAACAAAGCAGAATAAAATTAATTGGTTAAAAGTATCTTATGCTTGACACCAGTTCTACAATAAATGGGACAACTCCAAATCCATCAAGGAAAAATACATACCTGTTCTGACACACCCTCGCCATAGCGCAGTAAGGTGACAAAGTGCTCACAGTTATTGCCCAGCAGGTCATATGACACTTCCTGCCCAATCAAATACTGTGCTTGTGAGATGATGTCATACACAGGAAGTGGTGCATACTTGTCATCATACTTATTGTTGATTCGATACGAGTCACTGCCAACCACGTCCTTGAGAAGCTGCATGCAGACCAGCGCCTTTCGGCTGAAGACGGACTTGGCGCTGGAAAAAGATGCTGGCTGCCCTTCATCTAAGCAAAAAGAAGAGCCTGTAAGCTTCTAGGGGACACTGGAAATGCAGCTTGTTTGATTGCCCACCAATACCCCACTTCCCCAAAGCTTGCAGAATAATTAAAGGAGCAAGAGTGGAAAGGACACGAAATAGGACTCACCCACTGGGGTCACATTGATGATGTACCCATCCCCAAGGTAGAGTGCCCAGTGCTGATATACAGGCCTAAAAATCTCTATCAGGTCTCCAGGCTCTGGATTTGCTGTATTTTCTGGGGCAAAGTCAGCGGCTGATGCCATCTGCAAGAGACGCATAACAAAAGTGAGAGTCTCCTACTGCTGGTCAGTGAGGGCAATCACAAGGATACATATATCCACATATCCTACTGATACAACAGCAATGATGAACAGGAAACATCTTGGGAACAAAGGGCAGGCTCAGCAGTACTCTCCATGAAGTTTTAAACATTTGACTAAGTCCAGCTGTGGACATATTGCAGGTTTATAGCAGGTTAATTAACAGCACCAGAAGTGAAAATTAAGGGCACCAGTGATGGCAGGTCGCTGGCAGATTTCAGACTGACCTGAACTCATACCGATTCTAGGAGCTCCCAACCACAGGACCGATGCTTTGAAGCATCCTCCTTGAAAGTCAGCTTTTTTTTCTGAACTAGAACACTGCTGGCATCATTCTAGGAATGCTGGGTGGAGCCTCAGCCCACATCAACTGTTTGAAAGGAAGTCTTTAAAACAGGGATCTAGAATTCTCTGGAATGGAGGCCAGGATAATTAATGTGTGCTCTTTCAAAATCTACTGAAAAATAATCACAAACTCAATGACACCTTGATAATGGTAGGGCATCACATACAAAGCAATAGAGGAGGCCATGGACACGATGGCAAGATGACCTAATTCAGCATAGAGAGCCCAAAGTCAAGAGGGGATGTCCTGTTCTAACAACAGACACCAGACCGAGGACACTGTGGTGCCATTCTTGAGTGGCCTGAATGTCACTAGAGAGGGGCAAATGGAAGGAATAACACAAAACTATACAAAGGACAAATCAGATTAATTTGAGGCATTTCACAGTTCTGTTACCAGAATTATCTAAAATTGCAGTTTGCTGAACTGGAGCACTAGGGCTATTGATAACCTGGGAGCAGACTGTCCCATCTAATAGTTTTTCTCTACTGTCATTTGTCCTTTTTTAAAGAAATGCAGTTGTAAAGATCATAATAGATGCAGGTGAGGGGCGCTGGCGCACGCAAGTTGTTGCCGCTCCTTCCTTTTAACAACACTTTTTGCAAAATTCGCCTTAATTCTACACTTTCTCACGCTTGTTTTATTTCTTTTATTGTATGTATAGTTCGTGGATAGAGCCGACTTGAATTGCATAGATTTGGCTTAATATTTACAGATTTTATGGACTCTACTTTGACTGGGAACAGCTGAGTCTGTGGATCGCGGGATGAGACCTATGAACATTTCTTTGTACCTGGTGATCTAGGACTTCGGGATGACCTGTCTCCGTGATTATATTCGCTATGCTGAACTGCTCCCATTTCATCTTACAATACTCTACGACTGGGAACTGATCTGATGTTCATACTAACCTGGCTTATGGCTCCAGGGTGATCATGCCTGAAATTACCGAGCGTTACTGTTTGTGGCTGTGTATTGGAACCTCCAAATCCTGCTACCTCCTCCTGCTATGCTTTCTGCTACTTTGCTATCGCCGCTCATCTCATCTATGCTACCACACCCGCCCATTCTACCGGTTCTGCTGTGCTGTGCTGCTTCTCCACTGCTTTTCAGATAAGTATTGCCCAGTATCATGCTAAAATACTCTCATGACAAACTCCTTCTTACTAAACAGTTTGTCCAGAGCAAATGGTCTGACTGGAACATCCTAAAAGACGCTGGTATTTTGCAGTGCCCGAATTATGTACATCGCGGGTCAGGTCGCGGCCACCGCTATGCTGCAAATGAAAAGACAACCGGCAGCATTTTCTCAGGAATAAGCCGTCCTTCTCATGGTCCTGGAAATAGAAGTGTCAGTGTGCCAAATTTACATTATGTGGAAATAAACCCTGATCATGGCTCTGTACAAAAAGAAGCTTCATTAACTAATACATTGTTTAACTGAAGATCTCTTAATGGCAAAGCATTGGTGCCGTCAGAACTCATCACTTACACCAAACTTGATATACTGTGTCTAACAGAGACTTGGCAAAAACGAACAAATTTACGTCTCTCACAGAAGCAACTCCACCTGGTTTCACCTTCCATACAGAACCTCGCAGCTCTAGACAAGGAGGTGGGCTAGCAGTAATTATCAGAGCAGACATAAACATCAAATGAATCCCAATTGACTGCCCACTGTCTTTTGAGTGCCTGGCTATTAAACTAATAATGGAATCAGGTCCTGTCTCACTCATTGTTCTTTATCGTCCCCCAAATACAATGCATCCTTCCTATCTGATCTAATTGAACTCTTAACCCACCTAAGCTCTTATTCTCAGAGAATTATCCTTCTCGGTGATTTCAACTTCCATATCGACACTACTACATCTAAGCTGAGAAATTAATTCCTATCTTTACTGGACTGTTTTGACTTGACACAACATGTTGATTTTCCCACCCACTCTGGTGGTCATATATTGGATCTGATCTGCACTTCTGGACTATCTGTTGCCAACATTTACAACACTGATTTGGGACTCTCTGACCATAAAGCAGTATTTTTCACTGTCTCAATGCCTTTCCCTCCTCTTACCTGTAAACGACAAATTTCTTATAGAAACCTTAAAAATATCAGTCCCACTATCCTTTCTGGATCCATTTTTGATCTTTTACTGTCTTCACCTATTCCATCAACACTAGATCAACACGCCTTGAGAGAATGTCACGTAAGACTGGCCTCACCATGCACATCCAGGCTTTCTCTGACCACCAAAGAGCTTACAGAGAACACTAACTGCTGCCAAGAACACCCACTATGGCAGAATAATAGAAAGTGGCCACGATAACCCAAGGTTTTTTTTTTTTTTGTACTTAATAAACTACTCGAACCTGCATCAGACCCAACCTCCTCTTCTACTGAAGTCTGTGAGGAATTCCTCCACTTTTTCCATAACAAAATTAAAGATCTAAATAATTCAAGTAACATAAATACATCATCTGTTTATATCTCTTCCTGTTTTCCCACTCCATCCAGCTCCTCCTCTAAGTTCTCACCAGTCACATCTGCGTTTGTTAATAACCTGCTTTGTAAGATGAGGCTGACTACTTGTTTACTGGACCCCATCACCAGCACACTACTTAAATCCTGCCTTCATGCTATATTTACAACTATTACAACAATAATAAACTCATCCCTTGACATTGGCTCTGTGCTGCTCACTTTTAAAGTCGCTTCTGTAAACCCAATGTTAAAAAAGTCTGGTCTTGATGCTGACAATCTTAACAATTTCGGCCTATTTCCCATTTACTTTTCCTGTCAAAAGCTCTTGAGCGTGTTGCAGTCTCCCAGCTCACCAATTACTTAACCCCTAATAATTTGATGGAACCCTTTCAGTCTGGTTTCAGGGCGGAACAGCTGTGAAACTGTTCTGCTACGAGTAACCAATGATTTGCTTATGGCAGCAGACTCTGGACAAACCAGCATATTAATTCTATTAGACCTCAGTGCAGCATTTGACACTGTCAGACATGACATTTTACTGTCCAGAATGGAGAACATGCTGGGTATCTCTGGCACTGCCTGCAGTGGTTCAAGTTGTTTCTGACTGATAGGCAAGAATTTGTTAGTCTTGGCAACAACAGATCCAGCACAGCGCCAGTCACACAAGGAGTTCCTCAGGGCTCTGTCCTCGGCACTCTTCTCTTCTGTATTTATATGCTTCCCCTTGGCCATATTATTTGTAGCTATGGACTGGACTATCATTTTTATGTAGATGATACTCAACTATACTTCAGTGTTAAAAGTGGAACTTCAGAGCTTTCTCAGCTCACAACCTGCCTTAGTGAAATTAAAACAAAACCTCGATGGAGCAGAACTCTTTAAAATTAAATTGCAACAAAACTGAACTCCTGCAAATTGGGACTAAAATGCAACTTAATAAAATGAGCTCCTTCCCAGTCCATCTTGGGGGTGATCTCATCAGACCTGTCTCTATTCCAAAGAATCTTGGTGTTATCTTTCATTCCTCTCTCTCTTATTCCGCCCACATTAATCACATTAAGAAACTTTCTTACTTTCACCTCTGTAACATATCCCTTATTAGCTCCTTCCTCTCCTTTTCTAATGCTGAGAAACTTGTCCATGCTTTTATCACATCCCGCATCAATTATTATAACTCGCTGCTGGCAGGTGCCCCTTCTAATCTTATATCATAGCTCCAACTTATTCAAAACTCAGCTGCAAGAGTCCTTACTCGAACCAGCAGCAGCGATCACATCACACCCACCTTGCTCCGTCTTCACTGGCTCCCTGTGTCTTACAGAATCGAATATAAAATCCTACTGATAACCTACAAAGCCTTAAATAACCTTGTGCCAAACTACATCAGTGACCTTCTCCATCACTATGTGCCTGCCCACCCACTAAGGTCCTCTGATTCTGCCCCACCCTAATCGACACTCCATGGGTGACAGGGCCTTTAGCTGTTGTGAAAGATAAGGGGCGCTGTTGTCCCCTTGAACCCTCAGATCAGATGCCAGACACCAGATAAAAGTCCAAATTATTAATTTATTTGAACTACACAGTGCACAAAACACCCTCTTCTCCACAATATTCATAAATAACAAAATTCCACAATATAATAAACAATCCTCCACTCCCAGACACTTTGCCACCCTGCCACCCAGCTCAGCTCATCGTCTGATATCTCTCCCAGTCCTATGTCCTATAGTCTATGACCCTGAAGTGCTTCTGAACCCCTGTCCATGTGACTTCCTAGCACTTCAGGGTCAGATGAAAACTTCTTCTTCTTCAACCCGGAAGCACGTCATTCCCTTTGTCCATGTGACTAGGACGCACTTCTGGGTTGTATGCAAAATACTCGTTGCTCCTCCCTGTAGCACCTTCTAGTGGCCCCTGTGATATCCAGCAGGGCTTTGGATGAAAACTCCATTGTCCATAAATTCCCTGCTGGCATTCGGGGCACCACCATGCTGCAGGAAGGGCTCCACCTGGCGGCCAGGGGATATTGGCCAGGATGACTGGCCGGCCATAGTCCACACTGTATAGCGCCCAGACTCTGGAATAACCTACCGAAATTAATCAGATCAGCTGACTTCTTTTAAAAAACAACTTAAAACTCATCATTTCACTTGACTTTATTACGCTTCTCTCAGTTTACCTCTCTGTCAAGATGCTCATGTAAACGGTATGTGTGTGCTAGACCATCAATTATTTTGTCTGTTAAGCTTTCTCTGAATTTACTGTCCTAATTTTCTTTATTTATTTATTTGGTTTGTACAATGCTATATACTGTATACCCTGCCATTCTTTCTTATATTCTGTAAGTGCCTTGAGCATGGGAAAGGCGTTATATAAATAAAATGTATTATTATTGTTATTATTACAGAGTTGTTGATTTTAAGATGCCTTGCTTGAAAACAGTTATAAAAAAAGAGTGAATTAACTAAAACAATAATACTAGCAAGGACTGTACAGGACTATTTTACTTAGTGCCTTTCATAGTGAGCATTATTGTTGTTTTTTTAATTTAAAAAACATTTCACAATAACAAAACACAAAAATCATAGCAAATTATATATATATATATATATATATATATAAAAATACACACATACATACACACACACACACACGTGCTGGTCATAAAATTAGAATATCATAACAAAGTTGATTTATTTCAGTAATTCCATTCAAAATGTGAAACTTGTATATTATATTCATTCATTATACACAGTCTGATGTATTTCAAATGTTTATTTCTTTTAATTTTGATGATTATAACTGACAACTAATGAAAGTCCCAAATTCAGTATCTCGGAAAAATGAGACCAATGCAAAAAAAGGATTTTTAGAAATATTGGCCAACTGAAAGGTATGAACATGAAAAGTATGAGCAAGTACAAAATTAGAATATTGTGAAAAGGTTCAATATTGAAGACACCTGGGGCCTCATGTATAACGCCGTGCGTAGAACTCGCACTATAACATGGCGTAAGCACAAAAGCCGAAATGTGCTTACGCACAGAAAAATCCAGATGCAGGAATCTGTGCGTACTCCAACTTCCACGTTCTTCCGTTACATAAATCCCGATCAGCGTGAAAACTAACGCTCGTGCACGCGCATTATGTAACGCCCCAAATCCTCCCAGAATTACGCCTATTTGAATATGCAAATCAATATAAATCGCCCTTAAGCGCAGCCTTCTGTGAAAAGACAATGGGAAAAGCACAGGGAAAATATAAGAATTTCAGCGAATACCAAGTGGAGGCAAAGGAAAAACATACTATTTGTTCAAATAAACCGTGGTATAATCAACAAAATGAAGTTGATCGAGTGACATAGCGTGTTGGAGAAACTTGAAAGCTCACATTCACAAAATCGCACAGTGCCGGAAATAAAAAAGAAGTCACATATCAAAGTTGCCGTGAAAAGAAGAGTTGTAAGCCCACTGTCTGAGTGTCATATGAAAGTTTATTAGGGTACAGAGAAAAAAGGCACACGGTGGGGAAAAAGCACGAAATGTCAACTTCAATCTCGACATTTCCACTTTAATCACGTAGTTTATTTTGTCATTTAGTAGAACATTATAAACTTCATCTTAAAATCGTTAATTAACCAGTTTCTCAAATCACATCGTAATTAAAGTAGCACGTTAAATGCTTTGTTTTGTATTTGATCTTCTACTCGTATGTGCTCTGTGTGTGAATCACTACTTGCTTCTTAAACTGGCTCTCTTCCTCCAACTGGACACAGAATCCATTACATTCGTGATATTACAGCTCTCTGAATAACTAAAATACTGAGATGTATACGTGATGTCATTTTCATGATGATAGGAGTTAAAGCACGTTATTAAACATGTGTTTCACTTCGATTAAATAATTTATTGTCGAAATTTGTCGCTGCGTTTTTAGCTGTGTTGTTATTTTCTCTTTCTGTTTTATATTCAATATATATTGGCGTAGCCGTCACTGCAGTCAGTGCTTTTCTTTCCCCAAGTAACCGATCGCCACACAATCAGCTCTGTAATAGACGTTAAGCCATCTGTAAGCTTAGCGCCGATTCTTCAAAACGTTTAAAGAATCTTGAAATATCTTCGTAGTACATGTTTAATTATTCCATCCTTCACGACACTCCCAGTGAAGAATATAGATTATTTAAATGAAGTTAAAGTTTTATGTGTATAATTTAACAAACATATTTTGCTGCATTTCACCTTAAAAATGATATAGTCATCATATGTAAATACGCTTTATAAAGTGGCTCAGGTTGTGAGATATTATAACTGTAGGCAAGTTTACAGTGGGGTGATTGTACTTATAAGTACAAACCGTTCTACAAGGAGCAATTGATTGAGTGCATTTAAAGTTCTTGGGATGAAACTGTTTCTGAGCCGCGAAGTTTGTACAGGAAAGGCTTTAAAACGTTTTGCAGTGGCTGGGACAGCGTTTCCTTAAAGCTGTATACTGATAATTCTCTTTCCAATCAGCTGCTGCTGTGATTCACACTCAGATACAGTGATATAAATACTCCGAGTGGTGCAGTGAGAGTAATATGGAAAAAGATGATCCGCTGTGGCAACTCCTAACGGGAGGAGCTGAAAGAAGAAGAAGAAGAAGAAGAAGAAGAAGAAGGTGCAGTGAGAGTAACAATACTAAAGCAGTTATGGTATTTGGAATACTATGGTTGTTCCCTGAACCATTATATTGTTACGAGTTAATTACAATCAGATGCATTACACTAATAAACAATATGCGGTTAGTTTCTGTGTATTTATAAAGCCGCGTCATGAAAATAATGAGTAATCACACAAGAACAGTACCATTGCTTTGACGCTGGGTGCGCCAGTTTGCAAAACCGAGCGGAGAACTTGCGTACGACAAGCTATGAGGTACCGTGGAAAAGTGCGTGGCTTTACGGCAAGTGTAGGTTTTATACATTGCGATTTGAACGTGGAAAAGTTCTTACGCAACATTTCTGTGCGTACGCGCTGTTTATACATGAGGCCCCTGGTGCCACATTCTAATCAGCTAATTAACTCAAAACACCTGCAAAAGCCTTTAAATGGTCTCTCAGTCTAGTTCTGTAGGCTACACAATCATGGGGAAGACTGCTGACTTGACAGTTGTCCAAAAGACAACCAATGACACCTTGCACAAGAAGGGTAAGACACAAAAGGTCATTGCTAAAGAGACTGGCTATTCACAGAGCTCTGTGTCCAAGCACATTAATAGAGAGGCGAAGGGAAGGACAAGATGTGGTAGAAAAAAGTGTACGAGCAATAGGGATAACCGCACCCTAGAGAGGATTGTGAAACAAAACCCATTCAAAACTGTGGGGGAGATTCACAAAGAGTGGACTGCAGCTGGAGTCAGTGCTTCAAGAACCACCACGCACAGACGTATGCAAGACATGGGTTTCAGCTGTTGCATTCCTTGTGTCAAGCCACTCTTGAACAAGAGACAGCGTCAGAAGCGTCTCGCCTGGGCTAAAGACAAAAAGGACTGGACTGCTGCTGAGTGGTCCAAAGTTATGTTCTCTGATGAAAGTAAATGATGCATTTCCTTTGGAAATCAAGGTCCCAGAGTCTGGAGGAAGAGAGGAGAGGCACAGAATCCACGTTGCTTGAGGTCCAGTGTAAAGTTTCCACAGTCAGTGATGGTTTGGGGTGCCATGTCATCTGCTGGTGTTGGTCCATTGTGTTTTCTGAGGTCCAAGGTCAATGCAGCCGTCTACCAGGAAGTTTTAGAGCACTTCATGCTTCCTGCTGCTGACAAACTTTATGGAGATGCAGATGTCATTTTCCCACAGGACCTGGCACCTGCACACAGTGCCAAAGTTGCCAGTACCTGGTTTAAGGACCATAGTATCCCTGTTCTTGATTGGCCAGCAAACTCGCCTGACCTTAACCCCATAGAAAATCTATGGGGTATTGTGAAGAGGAAGCTGCAATATGCCAGACCCAGCAGTTCAGAAGAGCTGAAGGCCACTATCAGAGCAACATGGGCAACCTGAATAGTGCCACGGACTGATCGACTCCATGCCACGCCGCATTGCTGCAGTAATCCAGGTCAAAGGAGCCCCAACTAAATATTATACTATATATATATATATATATATATATATACTAATAAAAGGCAAAGCCCTCAC